>NC_090025.1:190362199-190725324 GCF_037176765.1 Anolis sagrei | reverse complement strand
GACTGTGTTATTCCTGTAATCATACAGGACTGTATTATTCCTGTAACACAGTCCAGGAATAGCCAAAAATCACAAGTAAAGCTTAAGTCCATAAGCAAGATGTATACTTAGTAAAACTTGAGTAGGAATACAAAAACAGGAACATAGAAAACTTCCAAGATACTTAAAGCCAAAGCCAAGCCTTGACTTGAAACAAGAACCAGAGAACCTAGGCCTAGCTTCTCACATGAATGCTAGGTTGTCTGAACTAATCCTTAGATAAACAACTTGCTATTTAATAGACAGCCATGAAATCATTCTGTTTACCATGATTTTTTTCCCACAACTTTCCCATGTAATTGCTCTGACTAGCTATGCCTATTTTCTGCTCTGATCCATAAACAAAGACTTTGATTGATCTCCGTAGCTTCAGGTGTTTTTCCCTGAGAGCCATATCACTTAGCTCTTTGTTGTTGTTCATTTGTTCAGTCGTCTCCGACTCTTCGTGACCTCATGGACCAGCCCACGCCAGAGCTCCCTGTCGGCCGTCACCACCCCCAGCTCCTTCAAGGTCAATCCAGTCACTTCAAGGATGCCATCCATCCATCTTGCCCTTGGTCAGCCCCTCTTCCTTTTACCTTCCACTTTCCCCAGCATAATTGTCTTCTCACTTAGCTCTTTACCCAATTCCTTATCTAATGTTGCAGTTTCTGGCTTCTTCGACTGACCATGAAGCCCTGCACTTTTCGAGTCAGGTTTCTCACAGAGAGAACAATCATTCCCCTGACTTGAGTCTTCATCAGATCGTGGACCAGGAAATCCCACAAGATTCCCACAATTCTCTCTAAATCATCAGTGAACCCATCATCCTCAGGCTGACCTACAACAGTTGTATATCTATGTTACAGCCTGGTTGGTTGGTGCATAATAAACTTGACTTGAAGTGATATTTCAGCCCTACTTTTATGACCCCAAAAATTTCCATAAAACACAAGATACAAAGATAAAATGATGTCAACCAAGGCATACTAAACACTAACAGGGGAAGGGTGGAGTGCAGCAATGAAACCACAATGAATCAGTAGAAACATTGTGTTCAAACCAAACTCAATCACGCTTTGAGTAGATTCTTAGAAATCAATGAGATTGAAACAAATTGTTACTATATTATATCCCACTGGTTTGATTGGGCTGCTGAAAGCATGACACTTGCTGATAACATAAATATAAGACAAGACAAAATAAAAAGCGTTCTTTTCACATCCTATTTAGATCACTGTAATGTGCTGTACCAAGGACTGCTTGTGAAAAGTACTCAGAAATTTCAGCAGTCCACTTAAACCAATGCAATATACATAGTTACCTAGGCGATCTCTCATTGTCCAAGTAGGATAGCCTTCCATGTGTAGTGTCTTGGCAGTGGATACGTAAGTGACTGTGGAGCTCTATTCCTGACCCGCATGTTCTTCCACAGTGAGGACATCGGTTTCCGGCCAGGGATGGCTTGACATGCCTTCCTCTTGACATGTCTCTCCCTTTCACTCTCCATTTGTGTCTCTTCAAATTCTGCAGCACTGCTGGTCACAGCCGACCACCAGCTAGAATGCTCAAGGGCCAAGCTTCCCAGTTCCCAGTGTCTATGCAACAGTATTTAAGGTTGGCTTTAATCCCATCTTTAAATATCTTTTTCTGTCCACCAACATTTTGTTTTCCATTCCTGACTTGAGAGCAAAGTAACTGCTTTGGGAGATGGTGATCGAGCATTCGGACAATGCAATATAATACACTAATGACTATATTAAATCTCATTGATTTCAAAAAATCTACAACTTGTCCAACATTCAGCAGCCATATTAATAACTGGGGCAAGTTACAGAGAGCGGTCGACCCCCCTGTTAAAGGAGCTCCACTGGCTGCTGTTTATTTTCCGGGCCAAATTCAAGGTGCCCTAAACTGTTTGGGACCCACCTACCTTCGTGACCATATCCCCCTCCATGAACCAGCCCGGGCCCTTCGATCTTTGGGGGAGGCCCTCCTTTCACCCCTGCCAGTTTCACAGGTCCGTCTTGTGGGCACAAAGGAGAGAGCCTTCTACTCTGTGGCACCCCGACTCTGGAATTCATTACCGGAGAGATTAGGAAAGCCCCTACCTTAGAAACCTTTAAAAAGAACCTTAAAACCTGGCTCTTCCGCTGTGCCTTTGGTGAGTAGGTACACAACCTCACACTCATGCTCCCCTCAATGTTTCTGTCACTGTTCCTCCTTTATCTCACCCTGAGTTTTTAACTTTTTATCCTGCACATGCCCATTGTCACTGTGATTGTGTTTATTGTAATTTTCTATTGCTTAATGTAGTCATATGTTTTTATGTAATTATGATGTTGTTTGTTGCTTAGTGTTTTTGGTTTTATTTTGCTGTAATCTGTTGTTCGGGCTTGGCCTCATGTAAGCCACCCCAAGTCCCCATTGGGGGAGATGGTGGCAGGGTATAAATAAAGATTATTATTATTATTATTATTATTATTATTATTATTATTATTATTACATAAAGCCCAAAGAGCTGCAGCCAGATTATTAACTAGGAATGGCAACGTGGACCATACAAAGCCCTGGTTGCAACAGTGATGGGCTGCTGGTCAATTTCCAGACCTATATGCCTCTTCGGTCCATGTTTTTTAAAGGACCACATTTCCCTGTGTAAACCTATCAGAGCTCTAAGGATTTCAGAAGATGCTCTTCTCTCTTCCATGTTGCCTACTTCTTATTGCTGGGCCAAAACTAACAACATGCATTTCCAGGATAATTTGAAAGGATGTCGTAAAGAAGAGGGAGCAGGCTTCCTTTCTGCTTCCCTAGTGACGAGGACTCAATAGAGCCATGGGTTCAAATTACAGAAAGAAGATTTCACCTGAACATTAGGAAGAACTTTCTGATTGTATGACCTGTTCAACAGTAGACCCCTCTGCTTCAGAGTGTGGTGGGAGCTCCTTCCTTGGAGGCTTTTAAAAAGAAGTTGGATGGCCATCTGTCAGGGGTGCTTTGATTGTGCTTTCCCTGAATAAGAGAATGCGGTTAGACTGGATGACACATGTGATCTCTTCCAATTCTATGATTCTATGATTGTGTCCAATTCTGGGCACCACAATTCAAGAGAGATATTGACAAGCTGGAATGTGTCCAGAGGAGGGCGACTAAAATGATCAAGGGTCTGGAGAACAAGCCGTATGAGGAGCGGCTTAAGGAGCTGGGCATGTTTAGCCTGAAGAAGAGAAGGCTGAGAGGAGATATGGTAGCCATGTATAAACATGTGAGGAAGCCACAGGGAGGAGGGAGCAAGCTTGTTTTCTGCTTCCCTGGAGACCAGGACACAAAACAATGGCTTCAAACTACAAGAAAGGAGATTCCATCTGAACATTAGGAAGAACTTCCTGGCTGTGAGAGCCATTCAGCAGTGGAACTCTCTACCCCGGAGTGTGGTGGAGGCTCCTTCTTTGGAAGCTTTTAAACAGAGGCTGGATGGCCATCTGTCAGGGGTGAACTGAATGCAATATTCCTGCTTCTTGGCAGGGGGTTGGACTGGATGGCCCATGAGGTCTCTTCCAACTCTTTGATTCTATGATTCTATGATGCTATGATTCCTGACTCTTATATGAAGGGACTAATAAACAGGGTCTTCTCGGTGGCTACTCCCATACTTTGCAACTCCCTCCCTAGAAAGACCAGCATGGCTCCCTCTTTGCTCATGGAGTAGAGCAACAAGGTCTTTATGAGGAACAATTTGGATAGCTGGCTATGTTTAGCTTGGAGGAGTGATGACTGAGAAATGCCATGACACCCATCTCTAAAAATCTGAAAAGGTTTCATACAGAAGATGGAGGGAGCTTGGTTTCGGCTGATCCAGAGATTAGAACACCAGAATGCAAGAAGGGGAATTCTACCTAAACATCACTTTGGTCTAATGGCCACAACATGGAAGATTACACCCAAAGATTAGGAATAGCCTCTTTACTGTAAGAATGTTAGACCAGGCATGGGCAAACTCCAGCCCTCTAGGTGTTTTGGACTCCAACTCCCACAATTCCTAACAGCCTACCGGCTGTTAGGAATTGTGGGAGTTGAAGTCCAAAACACCCGGAGGGCCTGAGATTTGCCCATGCCTGTGTTAGACAATGGGATGGATTGCCTGGTAGTTTGGTGGTCTCCTTGTCTGGAGGCTTTTAAGCAGAGACTGGATGGCCATCTGTCGGGAGCACTTCAATTATGTCTTCCTGCATGACCAATTGAACTGGTCTATTCCTATGTTTCTGTGGCAGGTATGGGCAAACTTGGGTCCTCCAGGTGTTTTGGACTTCAACTCCCACAATTCCTAACAGACTACCGGCTGCCAAATCCACCCAGAGCAATCTATGTCTTACCTGAATTTTCAAAAACTAATACCTGCTGGTCAGGTATGTGGGTATTCATCATTTCTATTTGCTTGAATAGGTCTGTAAGTCAACTGAAGTAACAGGTTGATCAATTATATATTGCAGCCTTTGTTTTTAAAGGCATGCTTTGCTTCCCACTGTACACAAAGTCTCAAAGCAGATGGAACAACATCATTTTTTAAAAAACGCAATTTACAATGCCAACCTGAAGGTAATTGTAACAACATCTGAAACAGAGGTTTCTTCCACCCCCGAGAAAAAACAAAGCACAGCTCAGATCAAACCTCCAATCATATTAAAAATTAAACCCTTGCCTCAAGACAAATGCTTTGGTAGCATATCTAAACGGCTCCGGTTCTTGGATCTTACACATCTCAGGTAATAAAGAGATTGCAGGGTAATTTCCTTACTTCTTATGAACAGTTTGGCATTTGATGTTAATGGTGGACCTATAATTGGTTTTTCTTGGCCTTGCCTTCCTCTGAGGCTGAGAGAATGTGGCCCCATCTACCTTGCCATATAATGCAATTCAATGCAGTTTAATTGCATTGTGAAACTGCAGTATATGATGATGTAGAAGGGGGATTATGACTTATAATAATAATAATAATAATAACTTTGCTTGACCACTCTCACAACCACCATGTCAGACTACACAGAGAAGCCATTGAAATCCACAAGCATGTGGACAATTTGAACAGAAAGGAGGAAGCCATGAAAATTAACAAAATCTGGCTACCAGTATTTAAACAACTCTAAAATCAAAACTTGAAATATAGAACATCATTCAAAAAACAGGGGAATTCCAGACAAGAAACAATCAGGGCGAGCTAATCATCTCCCAACAAAGGATTCCACTAGGCAAGAAGAGGCCAGACCTTCTTGCCTAGTGGATTCAATGCTATTCTATTCAATGCTAGGCTATTCTATGCTATTATGATTCAATGCTATTATAATTCAATGCTAATTTCAATGCTATTATAATTCATAGGGACCACCAAACTCAGCAGCATTGCCCAGGCACGAATCAAGGAACATGAAAGGCACTGCAGACTACTTCAACCAGAGAAGTCAGCCATAGCAGAGCAACAGATGAACCAGCCTGGACACAGCACATTATTTGAGAACACAGAAATGCTGGACCACACCAACAACCACCATGTCAGACTACACAGAGAAGCCATTGAAATGCAGAAGCATGTGGACAATTTCAACAGAAAGGAAGAGACCATGAAAATGAACAAAATCTGGCTACCAGTAAGAAAAAAACTCTAAAATTACAACAGCACAACAACAGAGAGAAAACAAACAAGGACATCTAATCACCTCTCAACAAAATATTGCTCCAGGCACTGCCAGGCAATTAAATGCTAATCAAGGTGGTCAGTTAAAACATTCACACCTAGCTCCAGCAGACACGAGTCCTTTGTCCCACCCTGGTCATTCTACAGATATATAAACCCTTTTTTCTAGTTCCAACAGACCTCACTACCTCTGAGGATGCTTGCCATAGATGCAGGCAAAACGTCAGGAGAAAATGCCTCTAGAACATGGCCATATAGCCCGTAAAAACCTACAACAACCCTATAATTCAATTATTATAATGTAATGCAATATAATAATAATAATAATAATATATTATTATTATTATATTACATGTAATATTACTAATAATATTACAATGTAATGGTATAGTACAGGGGTCCTCAAACTTAAATACCTAAAGCAGAGGTCCTCGTACTTTTTAAACAGAGGGCCAGGTCACTATTCCTCAAACTGTTGGAGGGCCAGATTATAATTTGGGAAAATAAATGGATGCCTATGCACACTGCACATATCTTATTTGTGGTGCAAAACACTTTAAAAAATAGAGTAATTTAAATGAAGAACAATTTTTAACAAATATAAACTTATTATTATTAGTGTTTCAATGGGAAGTGTGGGCCTGCTTTTGGATGATGAGATAGGATTGTTGTTGTTATGTGCTTTTTATTTATTTATTTTATTTATTTATTTGGGGGTTCTTTTACCCCGCCCTTCTCACCCCGAAGGGGACTCAGGGCGGCTTACAGGAGCAAGGCTTTCAAGTCGTTTCAGACTTAGGTTGATCCTGAGCGAGGGCCGGGTAAATGACCTTGGAGGGCCATATCCGGGCCCCGGGCCTTAGTTTGAGGACCCCTGATATAGTACAATATAGTAATATTTAATACTGATATTGTACTATGCTAATAACATAATATATTGTATGTATATATATCTTGTGAGCTGCTCTGAGTCCTCTTCGGGGTGAGAAGGGTGGCATAGAAATGTCATAAATAAATAAATAAATAAATAAATAAATAATCAAGGTGGTCAATTGAAATATTCACACCTACTTCAAACAGACAAAGAGTTCTTTCTCCCATCCTGGACTTTCCACAGATATATAAGCCCAATTTTCCTAGTTTCCAACAGACCTCACAACCTTTGAGATGCCTGCCATAGGTGCAGGTGAAATGTCAGGAGAGAATGCTTCTGGAACATGGCCATACAGCCCAGAAAACTCACAACAACCCATTGATTCTGGTCATGAAAGCCTTCGACAATATAACAATAACTTTATTCTTATATCCCACCTCCATCTCCCTGAAGGGACTCGGGGCAGCTTACATGGAGACCAAGCCCAATATAAGTAAGGTTACAAAATAACACAATTAAAAACATTAAAAAATAGAACAATAAAACCAATAAAATCAAAGACAACAAACAACCAATGGCTGAGAAAAGTGGGCATGTGCAGATTTGAGACCAATAGGGCAGGGCAGGGCTAGTGCAACATAAACCATAAGGCTGAGGGCTGGGAATAAAGTGCTGGAGTTCCTACCAATAGATGAGGGCTAGGCAGACTTGATCAGTAGTCGAACCATTATTCGAAGGCACATTGGTACACCCAAGCTTCAGGTCTCTCCAAAAGGTGGGCAAGGTGGGGGGTTAATCTAATCTCCCGGGGAAGAGAGTTCCAGAGCTGGAGAACCACCACCAAGAAGGCCCTCTTCTCATCCCCACTAACCGTGCTTGCGACCAAGGTAAGAGCAAGAGAAGAGCCTTCTCTCAAAATCACGCGGTGGATTTCTATGGCCAAGCTGAGATTTGAACTCTGATATCCCAGTATCCTAGCCTTATACTCAAACAACTGTCCTGTGCTGTTAAGTTAAAAGATATAACATTGAGATTACTACAATATCTAACACCAGCACATTTGAAACTATTTCTATCGTACTTTAAGATACAATACAGTGGCATAATACTTGTGTGCTACTTTAAATTACGAGCCACTTTGAGACCCAATATTGGGGAGAAGGTGGGATATAAATAAATAGAGGAAGGAAGGAAGGAAGGAAGGAAGGAAGGAAGGAAGGAAGGAGGGAGGGAGGGAGGGAGGGAGGGAGGGAGGGAGGGAGGGAAGGAAGGAAAGAAAGAAAGAAAGAAAGAAAGAAAGAAAGAAAGAAAGAAAGAAAGAAAGAAAGAAAGAAGGAAAGAAGAAGGAAAGAAAGAAAGAAGGAGGGAGGGAGGGAGGGAAGGAAAGAAGGAAAGAAGGAAAGAAAAAAGGAAAGAAAGAAGGAAGGAAGGAGTCATGCAAAGGAATTCAGGCACAGCCCAACGCTAGCCTGTGTCTGTGCAATGTTTCTCTCTAAATCCAGAATCAAATGTTCTCAGAGGGCAAAAGATATGTTTGAAAACACAGCTTCCTTCCACTTTTTATTATCTGCTCACCGGCACATTGGATGCTTCTCCATCCATTCCCATTACGGCTCATGCTGGAAGGCTTTGTGTCCTCTGTGGGAACATACCTGCCATTGCCGATCCTGTATCATATTTGAAACATATCTGTTTCTCTTGCCTCTGCTCTCTGCCTCTGCTGTCTGCACTGCAATTTATAGCCGATCTTGCATACGGCCTTTGGAAACATTCAGGCTTCTTTGCCCAGTGACTAATCTGCATGCAGCGAGGCAGACTAAAATAAATGCAGCTACTGGTTTTGACATCAGTGCCGCCCATTTCTGGCCATCCTTGGGCTATCTGTTTTGTTTCAGAAACCTTTTAAAGAATGCTGTTAAGAAATCACTCACTTCCAAATCCACATTATTTTGATTTGGTCGGACCTCACCTGGAATAACCCTATGTCCATTTCTGGGCACGACAATCCAAGAAGAAAATGGATAAGTTGGACCGTGCCCCAAGAAGGACAACCAAAGTAGCAAAATGTCTGGAATTCAAGCCCTATGAGAAACAGTTTAGGGAGAGGGGTATGTTCAGCTTGGAGAAAGTTAAGAGAGGGTTTGATGGCCATGTTTAGCTTTTCGAAAGGATGTCACATCGAGAAGCGAAGAGGCTTGTTTTCTGCTGCTCCTGAGATTAAAAGTAATTGATTTTTTTTCGTGTCAGGAGCAATTTGAGAAGCTTCAGATTGCTTCTGATGTAAGAGAATTGATCGTCTGCAAGGATGTTTTGATGTTTTGCTATCCTTGTGGGGAGCTGGAGCTGACAGGGGGAGCTCATCCGCACTCTCTCCAGATTCGAACCTCTGACCTGTTGGTCTTCAGTCCTGCTGATACAAGAGTTTAACCACCGAGAGCTCCATAATTGATTCAAGGTGTAAGAAAAGAGGTTCCACCTAAACATTAGGAAGGACTCCTTGCCACTAAGAGCTGTTTGGCCGTGGAATATCCTGCGTGGGAGTCTGATAGAGTCTCCTTCTCTGGAGGTTTTTAAAGCAGGGGCTGGATGGCCATCTATCAGTAGTGCTTTCATTGTGTGTTCTGCACGGGCGGGGGGGGGGGGGTGGTTGGCTGGATAACCCTTGTGGTCTTTTCCAACTATGTTTTCATTACCACAAAATCTTTTTAAAGAATATAATATAATGGTCCATCAATATCTGCTGGAATTTTATTCCAGGCCCTCCCATGGATATCAAACTCCGTGGATGCTCAAGTCCTATTAAAGACAATGTCATGTGTTAGAGCAGTGATTCTCAACCTGTGGGTCCCCAGGTGTTTTGGCCTACAACTCCCAGGAATCCCAGCCAGTTTACCAGCTGTTAGGATTTCTAGGAGTTGAAGTCCAAAAACATCTGGGGACCCCAGGTTGAGAACCACTGTGTTAGAGCATGTAAAAATCAGTTGGTGAGTGTGCTAACTGAAAAATGCAAAGCACTAAGCTGATTGGTTGGGCCATGCCCAAGAGACTAGCTGAGCCTGGGAGTTTTGGCAACAGTTACATGCTTAGGTTTTCTGTGCAGGAGCTTACCAAAACAGCTTTATAATTTCTGCTTCTGAGCTGCTGGAAGAAGGTCCTTCACATGGACACTTAAGGACCATTTCAATCTGTCTCAAAGGGCATTGTGTGAGTCAATGCAACTGTTCATATATTAGGTTCTTGTGGGGGTTTTTTGGGCTATAGGGCCATGTTCTAGGCCCTATAGCCCTCTGAGGATGCTTGCCATAGATGCAGGCGAAACGTCAGGAGAAATGCCTCTAGAACATGGCCCTATAGCCCGAAAATACCCACAAGAACCTAGTGATTCCAGCCATGAAAGCCTTCGACAATACAATGTTCACATATTGCTCTGCATAACAAAGAGTAAACACCTTATTCTTTACTGATCATCTGCGTAGCATATCTTTTCTCTGGCGAGAAAGTGTGTGGACTGGTAAAGACGTGTACTACACGTGATTTTTCATTCCGCCACACCATGGTGAACAAATGATGGACAGGAAGGTTTTCTTTTTAATTCCCCCAAAGTAATTTCAAGCCATGGTTGGTTGAATCATGGCTATAGAACTGACTGTATTTTTTTAAAAAGGTCCAAAACAGCTTAGGGGATTTGTATTGGTGACGTTGCAGATGCTGGCCAGCCAACGCTGTCCTCAACCAGCTTTCCTCTGGCTCAAAACACTGGAAAAAGCTAGAGAGAGAGAGAGAGAGAGAGTTGTTTGTTTGGATGAAGGGAGTTTGTGCTCTGGGATAATTTTTAAAAGTTCCTTTTGGGCATGATGTAGGCGCTATGAAACCGGCCCTGCTTGCTCTGAAAATGTTCCATTGGCCTGATGGCTATTAATGTAACTTGGTACTGTGTTTGTTTTTCTGTGCAACGGCACTGCATTGCTGACTCATTCTCATTCTCTTCTCTCTCTCTCATTCTCTCTCTCCCTCCCAATCTGTCTCTCGCTCTCGCTCTCTCTCATACACACAATCCTTGTCATCCTGTTTTGAGACTCAGCCTAACCTCTGGTCTTGTAAACACATGGAGGGGAGAAATAACTCACAAGAGATGTTATGGCAGCATCCCTGAGTATGTAAACAACTCCAGAAACACTTGCAGGACTCTGCCGGGCAGAAGTTGTGATAAATTCTGGTGTCCCCTTTCAGTGTTGGAAGCTGTTGCCAAACCATACAGACAAATAAGGAGTCCAGATTGAAGGGGACATGCATCAAAACAGGAATCAAGCTATCTGAAATGCTATATTTCTACATGCAGGGGCTATCTTTTGCAAGGAGGAAGTAATGCTACCCCTCTATTCTGCTTTGGTTAGACCACACCTGGAGTATTGTGTCCAATTCTGGGCACCACAACTCAAGAGAGATATTGACAAGCTGGAATGTGTCCAGAGGAGGACGACTAAAATGATCAAGGGTTTGGAGAACAAGCCCTAGGAGGAGTGGCTTAAGGAGCTGGGCATGTTTAGCCTGAAGAGGAGAAGGCTGAGAAGAGATATGATAGCCATGTATAAATATGTGAGAGGAAGCCACAGGGAGGAGGGAGCAAGCTTGTTTTCTGCTTCCTTGGAGACTAAGAGGCGGAACAATGGCTTCAAACTACAAGAGAGGAGATTCCATCTGAACATGAGGAAGAACTTCCTGACTGTGAGAGCCATTCAGCAGTGGAACTCTCTGCCCCGGAATGTGGTGGAGGCTCCTTCTTTAGAAGCTTTTAAACAGAGGCTGGATGGCCATCTGTCAGGGGTGATTAGAATGCAACATGCCTGCTTCTTGGCAAAATGGGGTTGGACTGGATGGCCCATGAGGTCTCTTCCAACTCTTTGATTCTATGAGGAGCTAGGATAATTTCAAGCATGGAAATTCCCAGGTCAAAACTTGAGATTTAGGTATAGCCCTTTGTTATGTCTTGAATGGTTATACTAGGGGTCCTTAAACCTTTTTAGCAGAGGACCAGTTTGCGGTCCCTCAAACTATTGGGGGGGGCACACAATCAAAACACCATCTAACCCCTGCTTAATAATAATAATACTCATATAATCCTAGAATTGGAAGAGACCCCAGAGACCAAGCAGTCCAACTCCCTTCTGCCGTGAAGGAAAAGGACAATCAAAGCAGCCCAGACAGATGACCATCTAGCATCTGCTTTATGATGATGATGATAATGATGATGATTAGTATTGTTGAATCCTAGAGTTGGAAGAGACTCCAGGGGCCATCCAGTCCAATCTCCTTCTGCCATGAAGGAAAAGGACAATCAAAGCAGCCCAGACAGATGACCATCTAGCATCTGCTTGATGATGATGATGATGATGATGATGATGAATAGTATTATTGAATCCTAGAGCTGGAAGAGACTCCAAGGGCCATCCAGTTCAATCTCCTTCTGCCATGTAGGAAAAGCACAATCAAAATACCCCAGAAAGATGACCATCCAGCCCCTGCTTAATAATATTATTCGTGGAAATCTCCAGGGACAATATTTTCTTGTTGTTGGGTGCCTTCAAGTCATTTTTTACTCATGGCAAGGCCCAAGTCTAAGCACCCCTTTGTGTCCACTGGAGCTAGACCATTAAGCCCATCATGAGCCCATTGGAAATTGCCACAGCACAATCCTTTCTGATCGTGCCTCTCCCAGAGGCAGATCCATAAATGGACTAACTCTTCCAAATAAACCAATGACAATTCGTTAAATTTGCCACCCTACAAAGAGGCAACGGGTGATTATGTCTGACAGAAACCTGAGCCAATCAGGATGTGGAACCTAGCTGGACAGGTTATGGACCAATCAGAAGCTGGTGATGGTTTCTTGATCAGCTCTCAAATGAAATAAAAATGCTCTGTATTTGCAATTGCAATTGCAATATGTCTGCACTTTGGAGTGCTTCCTCCACTGACATCCTCTCTGCCCATTGAGAATAAACCTCTGCTTTTGCCTTCTACTTATCTGTGTCTGATTTGTCCTTCTGGAAAGCTAGGAACACTTGGCCCCTGAATCTGCAATTTTAGCAGAGCTAAAATTCTCTCCATCAGTCTCTAGGTCCTCTACCAGAAGTTCGTGCAGAGAGAGAGAAAACACTTTTCTAGGCATTTCTGGGTCTTCCAGCATGACTCTATTGTCAGCCTCCCCTGAGATTATTCTTTATCAAGTATTTAAAGGGAGAGAAAAAGGAGCTTTTAATCTAGTTTGCTTGCTTCTAGCCAGAAGGTTGGTACAGAGCAAATGACACCCCCCCCCCCCCCCGGGCCTCCACAATGGCATGAAAGAAGAAAATAACAACTGGTAAATATTTAGTTCCCTGCAAAGTCTTTGCAAGTTGCGGCAAGAAATAAATTTAATTTTGCAACTGGCTTATCTCTGAGTTTAATGGAAGAGTTGCACACAACTCCTTTTTCTTTCTTGTGGCTAACAACCCTCCAAAACTGCAGCATTGTCTCCTGTCTGGAGATGACCTAGGAAAACTAGAGATTTCGGGCTAAGCCATGAGATCTGGCAATGGCAACCCACTATTCATAGAGTTGTCCAAAGAGACATTTGGAAGCCAAAAGATGGGGAAATTGGCAGGAGTCTTGAGGAAATAATTTAATTCCTCCACAAGAAAATTGCTTCTGCTTCTTCAATCCCTCCAAGGTTAAGGCAGTGGCAACTGGGAGTGAGAAAGGGACTTTCATTTCCTCCTGAACTTAACTGAACAGAAGTCTTTCAATATCTGAAAGATAATGTATTCCCCAAGTTTTATTTATTTATTTATCGTGTCAGTAGCAACCAGACAATTGTATTACATTTCCCCCAAAAGATTGGAGTAAGGGAATGAATCCATCAGTTTCTTTCCAAATTGTTTACCCCACTTTTCCTTGAAGTCTTAAACATCTCTGAGGATTGAGCCCATTCGTCTTTTCTCCTTATCTTCCATTCTGGCAGTCTTCATACTGCCATCCACTATCTGCCTTTTACTTCAAAGCAGAGCTGCGTCTAAGATTACAATGTCTGGCTCTGTGAATTATGACTTAGGTGACAATCTTGAGCTTCCCAGAGTTTTCCTCGCTAATTCTGAGCTTTTCCCAGACACTTTCTTTGTGTCCCACATAAGTCTCCCATCCTGTCTGTGGTTTGGGAAGTTCATTCTGATTTTTTTAATGTTGATTTTCCAGGCCACTAGAAATCAAAGCTTTTCCCTTATTAATTCCTTTCCCAAGATGCCTCTAGAGGTTGGAGTCTTGTCTTTCAAAGTGCCTGGCATCTGTTGCCTTTTCAAATAAAATAAGATTAAGATGAAACCCCACTGTTACCTTCAAACTTGGCACTTGGGTGGTATTGGCAGCATGTTTGCATACCCAACAACTGTATGGATTTGGTAAAAACAGTCCTGATTAATCCTCTGTCATCCCACTTTTTCAGCTGCTTTTAAAATGTCCTGGATCCTCACTCCTTCATACCCCACCCCTTGTCCTCAGCCTATCTCAATTGCTGCAGATTGAGATGCAAAAAATAGTCTGCAGGGGGAGAAGAAGGAGAATATTACCTTCCACTAAAAACTTCAGAAAATCAAAGTGCTGCATCTAGCACTTTGATGTGCATTCTTCCACATCAATAACTTTGCTGCCAGTTTGATGTTGCTTGGTGGCATGTGTCCCAGTTCTTCACCTGGGAAATGTTAGAGAGGATGCTCTTCTTGATAATTAATCCCTGCAGACTGAAATGGGAAGGACGGCCACTTCGATTATCCAGCACCGCAGATATAGAAACGTCTCAAGCTGAGCCTGTTTTTAGGGCTGGATTTCAGCTTCCTCACTGTCCCATCTGGATTCCTTGTTCGTGGTGTATTCAGCACCTTTCCAGGTAGCATTCTGCAGCCGAGCAAAAAATAACAACAAGCACAAATGAATAGGCTTCAAAGGCAGGGCTGAAAAGCTTTGATAACAAGGACTGTATTTATTTTATTTTCCGAGAGTGAAACAAAAAACCCCATCCAGGCCCTCCTTGCAGCTCCGAGCACTCAGAACGAAATCCAGAGCAAGTCCTTTTCACAGGAACATATTGTTTTGTTTTCTTCCTCCTCTTCTTCTTTCTTGGCTGAAACCTGAAGCGGTTTTGGCTTGAGAGGATAAGATAAAGCTGCGTTGATCGGCCGTCCTAGCCCTGGCTAGGAATCATTTGCTGCTGCCTTGCTCTGTGCCAATTCCCTATCATCCCAAGCAGAGACCTGGCTCTGATATAATGGCACATATTTTCCTCTAGACTCCCACCTCCTCCATGGGGGGCCCCTTTGGCGACAGGGGCACCCCTCAATTTGCCTCGGCCCAACTTTATTCGGCTGCAGGGCTATTCTCTTGCTGGCATTTCTTCCTCTACTTTCTAATCCTGCTCAGGTCTTGTGACCAGATAATGCTCTCATCTGCCCCTTTATGTGACGCAGCAGAATTAGCAGCGGGTTGAGAGGGGCTGGATTGCCAGGGCCAAGCAATTTGGGTTTAGCCGTACCTCCAAGTGATAATTTGCTTTCAATCTTATTGTAGGCCTTTTCTTTAAAAAGCATCATTGCTTTAAAAGAAGGAGGAGGGAAGAGCTGAAGATGAATAAGCAAGCTTGCAGCCACTCCTTCCTTGTTTTCAAGGAAAAGCTGAACAAGCATCAGTCAGAGCAGCGTTAGTTGCAAGGAATCCAAACATCCAAACAGCAGGCTTGTTTTGCATTTATCATTATGTGTTCCCTCTAAGCATGTTATAAGTCCTCCAGTGCAATTCTATGGCACACTTCTGCCAGATGTTACTCATTTCAATAGAGGTTGCTATTATCTGTAAGTTCACAATCATAGAATTGTAGAGTTAGAAGGGACTCCAAAGGGCACCCAGACCAACCTCACTCTGCCAAAGAGGAATCATAGAATCATAGAATCAAAGAGTTGGAAGAGACCTCATGGGCCATCCAGTCCAACCCCCTGCCGAGAAGCAGGAATATTGCATTCAAATCACCCCCAACAGATGGCCATCCAGCCTCTGCTTAAAAGCTTCCAAAGAAGGAGCCTCCACCACAATCCGGGGCAGAGAGTTCCACTGCTGAACGGCTCTCACAGTCAGGAAGTTCTTCCTAATGTTCAGATGGAATCTCCTCTCTTGTAGTTTGAAGCCATTGTTCCGCGTCCTAGTCTCCAAGGAAGCAGAAAACAAGCTTGCTCCCTCCTCCCTGTGGCTTCCTCTCACATATTTATACATGGCTATCATATCTCCTCTCAGCCTTCTCTTCTTCAGGCTAAACATGCCCAGTTCCCTAAGCCGCTCCTCATAGGGCTTGTTCTCCAGACCCTTGATCATTTTAGTCGCCCTCCTCTGGACACATTCCAGCTTGTCAATATCTCTCTTGAATTGTGGTGCCCAGAATTGGACACAATATTCCAGATGTGGTCTAACCAATGCAGAATAGAGGGGTAGCATTACTTCCTTAGATCTAGACACTATGCTCCTATTGATGCAGGCCAAAATCCCATTGGCCTGCATAATAATAATAATAATAATAATAATAATAATAGTCTTTATACCCCACCTCCATCTCCCCAAAGGGACTCGAGGCAGCTAACATGAGGCCAAGGCTGGGAATTACAATAAGGCAAAATAGCATACATACAACAAATAACATGGAACACCCTCCCTAAAGACATCAGACAGGCCCCTACGTTGGCAGTCTTTAGGAAGAATTTGAAGACCTAGCTGTTCCAATGCGCCTTTCCAGATTAGGAAAACTCCAGTAAGCACTTTATCAGAGTCCCAGAAGCACTTTATTTAGAATTTTAAGTTTTCTGCACATTGCACTTCCTTGAAATTCAATAGACCATCTATCATACCCAGCACTTTTAACCTGTACCCTTTACTTTGGCCCGGCCCTGTTTTTATTGTGATATGGTGTTTGCTTTTGTTGTTTATTGTATTGCTTTGATGTTTTTATTTTTGTTTGATTTGCTTTGAATTGTTTTGTTATGCTATTGTTTTGTGGAGGCCTTGGCCTTTGTAAGCCGCATCGAGTCCTTCGGGAGATGCTAGCGGGGTACAAATAAAGTTTAATAATAATAATAACAATAACAACATCAAATAACATCAAATAAAGTGCAAACAATAACAAAACAATACCATAGAATGAATGCCATTAGAGCAATCCCAGCAAATAGGCATCTAGCCTTTGTTTAAAAATGTCTGATTATCACCATCATCATCATCATCATTGACTTAGATGAGGGGTTAGAAGGCATGATCATCAAGTTTTCAGATGACACCAAATTGGGAGGGATAGCCAATACCCCAGAAGACAGGAGCAGAACTCAAAATGATCTGAACAAATTAGATACATGGGCCAAAAATAACAAAATGAAGTTCAAGAGGGACAAATGCAGGATACTCCACTTAGGCAGAAAAAAAATGAAAGGCAAAGAGACAGAATGGGGGAACGACACCTGGTTTGATAGCAGTATGTGAGGAAAAGATCTTGGAGTCCACCTGAGGAACAAGTTAAACATGAGCCAACAATGTCATGTGGCGGCAAAAAAGCCAATGGGATTTGGGCATACATAAATAGGAGTCTAGTGCCTAGATCCAGATAAGTCATGCTACCCCTCTATTCTGCCTTGGTCAGACGACATCTGGAATCACACTGTGTCCAATTCTGGGCTTGATGTCAGAAATAGCATTTTAAGCCTCACCCCAAAAAATGATTTTTGCAGGATCTGAACAATGCCGGCAAAGAAAGAAAAATTAAATATCCAAAAAAGCACATCTGGGCAAGCATGGGAGCTAGCTCTCCATATTCACAGATTCTATATCCACAGATTCAACTATCCCCAGCTTGAATATATATATGTCAAAACCTTATATATGGGCACAATTTTAATATGCCACTGTTCATATTGGGGCTTGGGCACTCACATGTTTGGGTATCTATGGGGGATATATGTTTGGGTATCCTGGAATCAAACCCCAGTGGATACCAAAGGCCCACTTAACACAAGGATCACCAGTCGAATATCCAGATCTGGGAGCAAAAGCTGGGAGAGAAAAGAGGAGAGTTTCCGCCCCATCATTAGCCTGAGCCAGGCTTGAGAGATGCCTGGAAAAGCAAGTCAAAACAAGGGAGATTTTGCTGCTTTGTAGGCCTTTGTATGGGCTGATCAGCTCATGCCTATGTAATGGCTGCATTCTGATGGAACATATTTGATTTGCCTTTTATGTCAGGCTGTGTGTCTGCTACTCAAGAGCTAGAAGGCAAAACAGTCACCCCACTTTGTCTGTCTTCCAGTGCTGTGGACAGCTCCCTAGCTGTGCAGCCAATTGCAAGGAAAGCCAGTTTAGAAAGCCTCATTATAACAGCAATCATATTAGGGCTCTCAGTGGATCAAAGACATCTGCATAATCAGCTGTCCCTGAAAGTTTTATTTGCTTAACCAGTTTCTCAATCAAATAGAGCTGCCATCCTATACACGTTCAAGAGCATTCTAAAGTATTTTGATGTTGTGCGCCTTCAAGTTGTTTCTGAATTATGGTGACCGTAGAACAGTGGTTCCCAACCTTTGGTCCTGCAAGTTTTTTGGATTTCAACTCCCAGAAATCCCAGCCATCTTACCAGTTCTTAGTAATTGTGGGAGCTGAACTCCAAAACACCTGGAGGACCAAAGGCTGGGAACCACTGCCCTAGAATCATAGACTCATAGAGTTAGAAGAGACCCCCAAGGGCCATCCAGTCCACCCCATTCTGCCGCCCAGAAACACATAATCAAAGCACATCTGATAGATGACTATGCAGTTTAAAAGACCCCAGAGAAGGAGACTAAGGCAACAGCATATTTCACTGCCAAACAGTTCCTACTGTCAGGAAGCTTTTCCTGTACTCTGTCCTGGGTCCAGGGTTTATTTATTCATTTATTTATTCTATTTATACCCTGCCTTTCTGTACCCGAAGGGGGACTCGAGGCAGCTTACATATGACAATTCGTCAATGCCTTAAACGCATACAACATTAAGCTTATAATCCATTAAATTAAAATTAATACATATTTTAAAATTTTAAATTTCATTCAATATTAAAATCACACCATCCAAAAATTGTAGTCGGAGGCCATTCTGTAATCACTGCATATATTCCAATTATATTATATTACTGCACTGCTTCTCTGAAGGCCTGGTCCCAGAGTCAGGTTTTTACTCTCCTTCTGAAGGCTAGGATGAAGGGGACTTATCTAATGTCACTAGGGAGGGAGTTCCACAGCTGAGGGGCCACCACTGAGAAGGCCCTGTCTCTCATTCTCACCAGTCATGCCAGCAAAGGAGGTGGGACCAAGAGCAGGGTATCCTCAGAAGACCTTAATCTCCAAGAAATAATAATAATAATAATAATAATAATAATAACTTTAATTATACCCCGCTACCATCTCCCCCGCTACCATCTGGCGCAGTGGGTTAAAGCACTGAGCTGCTGAGCTTGTTGATCGAAAGGTCGCAGGTTCAATTCCGGGGAGCGGCGTGAGCTTCCGCTGTCAGCCCTAGCTTCTGCCAACCTAGCAGTTCGAAAACATGCAAATGTGAGTAGATCAATAGGTACCGCTCCGGCGGGAAGGTAACGGCGCTCCATGCAGTCATGCCGGCCACATGACCGTGGAGGTGTCTACGGACAACGCTGGCTCTTTGGCTTAGAAATGGAGATGAGCACCACACCCCAGAGTCAGACATGACTGGACTTAATGTCAGGGGACTACCTTTACCTTTTTACCATCTCCCCAAGGAACTCGGTGCAGCTTACATGAGGCTGAGCCCACAATACATCAGTAAAAACAATAACAACAGTAATATAAATCAATACATAACTCATAATAAAAATAAGCAGTAAACATTAACAATAACACGATGACATTTAAAACCTATGGAGGGGACAAATGTAATAATTAAAAATTTAAAAATAATGCTGAGCATGACCAGGTGGGATAGAAAATTTTCGGAGAGGGATGGGGCGTGCAGACAACCCTAGATCACTAATAAAGTGCATTTAGGGACATATTGCTGGGAATTTCCTTATTCTGGGAAGGCACACTGGAACAACCATGTTTTCAAGCTCCATGTTTTCAAGCTCCTTTGTTCAGACAGGTAAGCTAGGCCGGAATCATTTAGAGCTTAGACTTGTGCTCGGTAGCAGACTGGCAGCCAGTGGAGCTGACATAACAAGGGGGTTGTATGCTCCCTGTATGCCGCTCCAGTGAGCAAATTGTCTGCCACCCATTGAACCAACTGGAGCTTCTGAACAGTCTTCAAAGGCAACCCCATGTAGAGTGTGTTGCAGTAATCTATATGAGATGTAACCAGGGCATGGACCACCATGGCCAAGTTTGACTTCCCAAGGTATGGGCGCAACTAGCAAAAGCTCCCCTGGTTCACCATGGTTCAGATCCCTCGGTGGTTATGGAAATCCACTGAATATCTTTGCACAAGTCACATTCACTCATAGGAAGCCAATGGCAAACCTTCTCTAAAGAAACCTTGTAGAGAAAAGCCCATGATGCAGTTGCCCTCCGGTCTCCATAAGTCAGAAATGACTTAAAAGTGCAGAACAATTCTCCAGCTTTCAGCTGACCTGGGATAAGGTTTACTGAACTCAATGAGACTTAGCTTCTGGTTAGAAATGCATATAATTGCTGTTGACTGAAAGCAATAACTTAAGGGAGGTAGGGTGGAACCACACGTTGTTTTTATAGGCATGTTTTCAACATTTGGGTTAAAAGGAGTGGCTCTTCCAAGTTGCCACTTGCAATCAGCATTTTTAATTATCAAGACTTGTATTAAAAACTATCAATTGCAGTTGGTGGGAGATTTCCAGTCATTAGAAAAAGATTTAATTACTAACTATCCATTGGCAGCTGCATATATTGTTACCCCATGATCTTCTGGCAAACAAACTAGTCCAATGTGGGCTAGGCAAAACTACGGTGAGGTGGATCTATAATTGGTTAAATGGACGAACCCAGAGGGTGCTCACCAATGCTTCCCCTTCATCCTGGAAAGAAGTGACAAGTGGAGTGCTGCAGGTTTCCGTCCTGGGCCCGGTCCTGTTCAACATCTTTATTAATGACTTAGATGAAGGGCTAGAAGGCAGGATCATCAAGTTTGCAGACAACACCAAATTGGGAGGGATAGTCAATACTCCAGAAGACAGGAGCAGGATTCAAAACGATCTTGACAGATTAGAGAGATGGGCCAAAACTAACAAAATGAAGTTCAACAGTGACAAATGCAAGATACTCCACTTTGGCAGGAAAAATGAAATGCAAAGATACAGAATGGGGGACAATGCCTGGCTCGAGAGCAGTACGTGTGAAAAAGATCTTGGAGTTCTTGTGGACAACAAGTTAAACATGAGCCAACAATGTGATGTGGCGGCAAAAAAAGCCAATGGGATTTTGGCCTGCATCAATAGGAGCATAGTGTCGAGGTCCAGGGAAGTCATGTTACCCATGCTCTATTCTGCTTTGGTTAGACCACACCTGGAATATTGTGTCCAATTCTGGGCACCACAATTGAAGAGAGATATTGACAAGCTGGAATGTGTCCAGAGGAGGGCGACTCAAATGATCAAGGGTCTGGAGAACAAGCCCTATGAGGAGCGGCTTGGGGAGCTGGGCATGTTTAGCCTGAAGAAGAGAAGGCTCAGAGGAGATATGATAGCCATGTATAAATATGTGAGAGGAAGCCACAGGGAGGAGGGAGCAAGCTTGTTTTCTGCTTCCTTGGAGACTAGGACGCGGAACAATGGCTTCAAACTACAAGAGAGGAGATACCATCTGAACATGAGGAAGAACTTCCTGACTGTGAGAGCCGTTCAGCAGTGGAACTCTCTGCCCCAGAGTGTGGTGGAGGCTCCTTCTTTGGAAGCTTTTAAACAGGGGCTGGATGGCCATCTGTCAGGGGTGATTTGAATGCAATATTCCTGCTTCTTGGCAGGGGGTTGGACTGGATGGCCCATGAGGTCTCTTCCAACTCTATGATCCTATGATTCTATTATTCTATACCCTATGTAAGGAATAACTATGGCATTAAGAGAGATATATTACAAATCCTATACATTTCTACTCCCATATAAAGTTTATTCAGTTTGGTGACAATTATTGCTTGCAAAGTGATAATAGGGTTGTTGACCTTTTGCTACCACATTACTATATCATCATACTAGGATTCTTAGACCCCCCAAAAAGGTTATTTCTTCCCACAGAGCTCAGCAATAATCTATATGGAGGAAGACTGTATATCTTATTATGACTGCCCATAATGTGGCTCTTCTTCATTTGTGTCTTCCAAAATTACATTGCAAGGATTATATAATGCAGTGGACTTATTTAGTTACTAATAAATATCTGCTCGATGTATTATTTCTTTCCCCCAGAACTGGAAGTCAAGGCAGCTATTATTTCTCCCATGAATAAGACACTTAGTCCCTTTCAATGCCAACTGCCAATATGGTTGCCAAATTATATCCAGTTTATTTTAAAATGGGGAAACTGTTATTTGCTGTCAGAAGAACATAACCTGAAGAATCTGGTCACTGTGTTTCCACAGGAATGTACAGACTGTTCTAGTTCACTCTATTTATTTAACTTCATGTGAGTGCTTCAGTGTTACGTTAGCTCTGATCAGGGCTAAATCAACATATATTTACTTGGGTTTTTCTCTGTGTCTGCAACTTTTGAAGCCTGCTGTATAGGAGTCCCTTGTATATCCTTAGACCAGCTGGGATCTGAGACAGGGACAGAGAGAAATGTGAGTTAAGCAAATTGCTTTTTAGGAACACAGACCACTCTTCCTCCTGCTGCTGCAACACATTCCCCCAATACAGCAGAGTCAACTTCAGCACTACAGTAAGAACAGCAGCAACTTAATGCAGACTCTTGGCATCGAAAGGCCGACCCTCTCCCACTTTGCTTTTGAGGGTTCAACAAGAAGGATTTCAGGGTTTTTCCAGACTTTTGATACTTAGAGATTTTGGGTACATCTACACCATTGACGCCACTTCTAGTGCCATGGTTCCATGCTTTGGCATAGATGTCCAAAGACCTTGTTTTTTTCTTAAATTGCATTAACACATTCCTTTATCTGGGTTGCTGTGAGTTTTATGAGCTGTATGGCCATGTTCCAGAAGCATTCTCTCCTGACATTTTACCCATATCTATGGCAGGCATCCTCCGAGGTTGTGAAGTCTGTTGGAAACTAAGCAAGTGGGATTTATATATTTATGGAATAATGTCCAGAGTGGGAGAAATAACTCTTGTCTGTTTGAGGCAAGTGTGAATGTTGCAATTGACCACCTTGATTATAGAATCAAAGAGTTGGAAGAGACCTCATGGGCCATCCAGTCCAACTCCCTGCCAAGAAGCAGGAATATTGCATTCAAAGCACCCCCGACAGATAGCCATCCAGCCTCTGTTTAAAAGCTTCCAAAAAAGGAGCCTCCACCAAACTCCGGGGCAGAGAGTTCCACTGCTGAATGGTTGTCACAGCTTCAAGGCTTGACTGTTTCTGCCTGGAGGAATCCTTTGTTGGAAGGTGTTAGCTGGCCCTGATTGTTTCTTGTCTGGAATTCCCCTATTTGCTGAGTGTTGTTCTTTATTTATTGTCCTGATTATAGAAGTTTTTTCTTTAAAAAAATGGTAGCCAGATTTTGTTCATTTTCATAGTTTCCTCCTTTCTGTTGAAATTGTCCACATGCTTGTGGCTTTCAATGGATTCTCTGTGTAGCCTGACATGGTGGTTGTGAGAGTGGTCCAGCATTTCTGTGTTCTCAAATAATATGCTATGTCCAGGTTGGTTCATTGGGTGCTCTGCTATGGCTGACTTCTCTGGTTGAAGTAGTCTGCAGTGCCTTTCATACTCCTTGTTCCATGTCTGGGCAATGCTGCTGTGTTTGGGGGTCCCTGTGTACACTTGTCCACAGCTGCATGGTATATGGTAGTCTCCTGCAGAGGTGAGAGGATCCATCTTAACCTTTGTTGAACATAGTATGTGTTAGATTTTCTTAGAGGGTCTGTAGAAAGTTTGTAGGTTGTGTTTCTTAAACAGCTTCCCTATGAGATCAGTGGTCAATTAATTATTATTTCCCATTGATATCGCAACCAGAGATATGTTGATATACCTTCGAAAGATGGGACTCCCAGGTCAGAAGATGGTCAAAATGCTACTGGAGAGGAACAGAGGACAAGTTCAACTAGCCCCAGATGTGATGACACAACTAGCTCAAAGCCAAAAGGAAGGCTAGTGGCCGCCAATGCTGGAGGTGAACAACTAATCCAATGCTCTAAAGATCAACACATCATACTAACCTGGAATCTAAGATCTATGAGCCAGGGCAAACTGGACATGATTATTGGTGAGATGTCAAGATTAAAGATGTCAAGATTAAAGCGAACTGGAATGGACTGGAATGGGCCACTTCACAACAGATGACCACCAGTGATTCAAATATACACAGTGATTCAAATATACACCCCGACCACAGCTGCTGAAGAAGCATAAGAAGATCCATTCTATGAGGATCCACAGCACCTACTTGATACTACACCCAAAAGAAACATTGTTTTCATCACAGGAGACTGGAATACTAAGGTGGGCAGTCAAGTGACAGCTGGAACCACAGGCAAGCATGGTCTGGGACAAGAAAATGAAGCAGGACATAGGCTGATAGAATTTAGCCAGGAAAACTCGCTGTGCATAACAAGCACTCTCTTCCAACAACCTAAAAGATGGCTTTATACATGGACTTCACCAGATGATCAACACCAAAATTAGATTGACTACATCCTTTGTAGCAAAAGGTGGCGGACATCCATCCAGTTGGTGAAAACAAGACCTGGAGCCGACTGTAGTTCAGATCACGAACTTCTTGTTGCACAATTTAGAATAAGACTAAAGCAATCAGGGAAAACACAGAGAGCAGTTAGGTATGATCTTACAAATATTCCTAGTGAATATGCAGTGGAGGTGAAGAATAAATTAAAGGGACTAGATTTAATAAATAGAGTACCAGAAGAACTATGGACAGAAGTCCACAACATTGTTCAGGAGGCAACAACAAAGTACGTCCCAAAGAAAAAGAAAACCAAGAAGGCAAGATGGTTATCTGCTGAGACACTGGAAGTAGCCCAAGAAAGAAGGAAAGAAAAAGGAAACAGTGAAAGGGGGAGATATGCCCAATTAAATGCACAATTCCAGAGATTAGCCAAAAGAGATAAGGAACTATTTTTAAACAAGCAATGCATGGAAGTGGAAGAAGACAACAGAATAGGTAAGACAAGAGGCCTTTTCCAGAAAATTAGAAACATTGGAAGAACATTTCAGGCTAAAATGGACATAATAAAAAAACAAAGATGGCAAGGACCTAACAGAAGATGAAGAGATCAAGAGAAGGTGTCGAGACTATTCAGAAGCTCTGTATAGGAAGGATAATAATATCGAGGATAGTTTTGATGGTGTGGTGAGTGAACTAGAACCAGACATCCTGAGGAGTGAGATTGAATGGGCCTTAAGAAGCATTGCTAATAACAAGGCAGCAGGAGATGACAGGATCCCAGCTGAACTGTTCAAAATCTTGAAAGATGATGCTGTCAACATGATGCATGACATATGCCAACAAATATGGAAAACACAAGAATGGCCATCAGATTTGGAAAAAAATCCACTTATATCCCCATACTACGAAAGGGGAACGCTAAAGAACGCTCAAACTTTCATACAGTGGCCCTTATTTCTCATGCCAGTAAGGTAATGCTCAGGATCCTGCAAGGTAGACTCCAGCAATACATGGAGAGAGAGTTGCAGATGTACAAGCTGGGTTTTAAAAAGGCAGAGGAACGAGAGATCAAATTGCCAATATCTGCTGTATAATGGAGAATATCTGCTGTATAATACAGAAAAACATCGATTTCCGTTTTATTCACTATTCTAAAGCCTTTAATGGCCATCTGTTGGGGTGCTTTGAATGTGATTTTCCTGCTTCTTGGCAGGGGGTGGACTGGATGGCCCAGAAGGTCTCTTCCAACTCAATAATGCTATGATACTATGACTGTGTGGATCATAATACATTGTGGCAAGTTCTTGGTGGTAAGGGGAGACCAAATCACCTTGTCTGTCTCCTGAGGGATCTGTATAACAACCAAGTAGCAACAGTAAGAATAGACCATGGAACAACAGACTGGTTCAAGATTGGGAAAGTAGTATGGCAGAGCTGTATATTCTCACCCTACCTATTCAACTTGTATGCAGAACACCTCATGAGATGTGCAGAGCTTGAATGGTTGGAAGAAACATTAACCTTAGTTATGCAGATGATACCACTTTGATGGCTGAAAGCGAGGAGAAGCCAAGGAGCCTTCTAACCAAGGTGAAAGAAGAAAGTGCAAAAGCTAGGTTGCAGTTTAACATAAAAAACAAGATTATGACAACTAGACTGATTGATAATGGCAAATAGAGTGAGAAAATGTGGAGGCAGTGTTAGACATTGTATTTCTAGGCTGCAGACGCAGACTGCAGTCAGGAAAACAGAAGACGTTTACTTTTTCGGAGCAGACGATGACCAATCTTGATAAAATAGTGAAGAGTAGAGACATCACACTGGCAACGAAGATCGACATAGTTAAAGCAATGGTATTCCCCGTAGTAACCTAGATGGATGGTATCCTTGAGGTGACTGGCTTGACTTTGAAGGTGCTGGGAGTGGCCATGGTCGACAGGGAGCTCTGGCATGGGCTGGTCCATAATGTCACAAAGAACGAATAAACAACAAACAAATAACAATGGTATCAAAGGCTTACATTTCTCTTAGTGGACAAAATGGTACTTACAAATGTTTGAATTTGATTGGACCCCAACAAATATTTAATTTTAGAGTATTTAATCTCTGAGTTGCCACATTAAATTGATCTGGGTTGACCAAAGAGAGTTTAGCATCTAAAGCAGAAAATCCAAAAAGTCCCCCTCCTTAAGAATGTAATAATAATAATAATAAGGACAAGTCTCTCCTCAGAGTTTGAGATGGGGTACAACATAGTTAACATACAGAGATAAAAATACATGAAAAAGTTGATTATTTTTGGTCTCTTTTATCAGTACTTCAGAATCTGCCAGCTGCATCGTTGCCTCCTTCTCTCTGCTTTGCCAGCTTTGAAATTAATCTCACTATAGAACAGAGGGCACCACGTTTCTTGCCTTTATGTGTCTGCTTCAAAATAATGCTACTAGCTGTGAGATGAAGTCTACCAAAATGACATTTTTTAAAAGCCTACATCTTCTAATTCCCATCTGCTTGGGCTGTAATTTCTCTCTCTCTCTCTCTCTCTCTCTTTGTATTGAGATAAACAAGGGATGTGTTTTTGTGCTACTGTCAGCATTGCAGGCCCAATACAGCTGCAGAAAAGCCGAGCTGCATTTTCTTTCTGTACGAAGGCATCTTCTACCAAGTGCTCACAATCCAAAATGCCAGAGCTCAGATTTGACAATGTGACATAGCAACTAAAACCCAACCTGAATTCTTGTGGGTTTTTTCGGGCTATATGGCCATGTTCTAGAGGCATTTCTCCTGACGTTTCGCCTGCATCTATGACAAGCATCCTCAGAGGTGAGGATGCTTGCCATAGATGCAGGCGAAACGTCAGGAGAAATACCTCTAGAACATGGCCATAGAGCCCGAAAAAACCCACAAGAATTTAGTGATTCCAGCCATGAAAGCCTTCGACAATACATAAAACCCAACCTGGCTTCTTCATTATTAGATACTTCCCCCTTTTTCAAAAAATGCCCTCTATCTGTACACAGAGAATGTGCCGAAAGTTACATTTCCCATGACCAAAAGAGGAACAAGGAGAGTTGCCAGAGCCATTGACTTTTTATTTACTTCCCAGCTCTTTGGGAGAAGACTGAATATTGGGGAAGGAATGTATGATTACCTTCCTGTGTTACTTTTGGCAAAATGCCCCCCACTCTCCATTGCTTGAGACACAGTTTGGAAATATCACAGTGGCATTTAATGCATTATTGCTAATGCCTTGACGTTACTGCTTAAGTAGAGCTGCTCAAATTTCTAATTTAATGATGGCTGGGAAATTATTGTAATCTTAACAGATTGATTTGTTGGGGAAATCATTTAATATCAATGGGCTTGCTCATTTAGTCTGCTTGTTCAGTGGATCTTTGGTTGTATGTGGAGGGCCCTTCCTGCTCAGTCCACTTTTCTAGTGAATAAGTTAATGTTAATTTTAGAACCCATGAGGGAAATATGCATTATATGCACAGATACAGGATGGGTAGAAAACAGTACACGGGAAAGGGATTTAAAAGTCTTAGTAGACCATACGCTAAATGTGCCCACAACAGCTAAAAAGCCAATGCAATTCTAGGTTGCATCAATATGTATTTATTTATTTATTTATTTGCTTCACTTTTATACCGCATATTTCAGCCCTTGACAGGCGACTCAATGCGGTTTATGTATTTATTTACAGTATTTATACCCTGACCTTCTCACCCCAAAGGAGACTCAGAGCAGCTTTACAGAACACACATATGGCAAACATTAAATGCCTATTGAACAATTAACAAGGACAGACAACACAAACAGAGGTAAAAGCAGTTTTTCCCATCTTATTTCCGGCATCTTGGAGGCTGTTCTTGACTCCGGCCATAGGGGGTGCTGTTGCTCAATTTTCCATGCTAACGAGCTTTCCTCTGATGTTCCTTAAGGGCACCTTTATTACCCCCCTGCTAAAAGTGGTACTTATTTTATCTTGTTTCAATCTGTTAGGTGGGCTGATGAGCTGGGGCTAATGGCAGGTGCTCACCCCAACCAGGGCTCAAACTGTTGATCTTCTGATCAAAAGGATTTTTCTGCAGCACAGCAGTTTAGTCTGCTGTCCTAAGCGCAGCCCCTGCCTGCTGTGCTAAGCCTGCAATAAGAATATAATATATAGATAGAGGGAAGTAATAACCCCACTCTGCTTTAGCCAGACTCACCTGGAGGACCTCAATTCTGAGCATCTCAATTCAAGAAGGATACTGACAAGATGGAAAGCGTCCAGAGAAAGGTGACCAAAATCGTCAAAGGTATGGGAGCCACGAATCCCTATGAGGAGCAGCTTAGGGAGCTGAGTCTTCTTAGCTTGAGAAGAAAAGGCTGAGAGAAGGGAACATAGGAGCCATGCTTAGATATTTGAAAGAATGTCACATTGAGGAGGTACATGGAGCAAGAGATTCAAAGTGCAAAGATAGAGATTCCACCTAAACATTAGGAAGAACGTCCTAACAGTAAAAGCTGTTTGATAGAGGAATATGTTGTCTCAGAGTCTGGTGGAGTCTCCTTCTCTGGAGGTTTCCCAACAGAGGCTGGGTGGCCTTTGGTTGGGAGTGCTTTGATTATGTGTTCCAGCATGGCAGAAGAGGATTGGACTAGATGGCCCTTGGGACCTTCCAACTCCGATTCATAGAATCATAGAGTTGGAAGAGACCTTGTGGGCCATCCAGTCCAATCCCATCCTGCAAAGAAGCAGGAAAATCACATTCAAAGCACTATTCTGTCATAGAAGAAGGAAGCCAAAAGATTTAGTGGTCTAGTGAAGCACACAGTTCTTCCTTTAAATGGCATTTATGATCTCTTCCAACAATTCAGAGATTCTATATTTCCTTTAGATTCTATATTTTCCTTTTGTGGAGACAGTGACAGACTTTGTATTTCTAGGTGCAAAGATTACTGCAGACGCAGACTGCAGCCAGGAAATCAGAAGACACTTATTTCTTGGAAGGAGAGCAATGAACAATCTCAATAAAATAGTGAAGAGTAGAGACATCACACTGGCAACGAAGATCCACATAGTCAAAGCAATGGTATTCCCCCGTAGTAACCTGTGGCTGTGAGAGCTGGACCATAGGGAAGGCTGAGCGAAGGAAGGTAGATGCTTTTGAATTGTGGTGTTGGAGGAAAATTCTGAGAGTGCCTTGGACCGCGAGAAGATCCAACAGTCCATACTTCAGGAAATAAAGCCTGACTGCTCATTGGAGGGAAGGATAGTAGAGGCAAAGATGAAGTACTTTGGCCACATTATAAGAAGACAGGAAAGCTTAGAGAAGACAATGATGCTGGGGGAAATGGAAGGAAAAAGGAAGAGGGGCCGACCAAGTGCAAGGTGGATGGATGGCATCCTTGAAGTGACTGGATTGACCTTGAAGGAGCTGGGGGTGGTGATGGCTGACAGGGAACTCTGGTGTGTGGGCTGGTCCATGACATCAGGAAGAGTAAGAAGTGACTAAACGATTAAAAAACTTATTTCCTTTTATTTGACAGATAGGGTGGTTGGGAACTGCTTGGCTCCTGGGGCTTTTTTGTTTTTCCTTTTGCTTTCTTTTTCTCCTCTACCCGGCTTTGCAACAAAACTTAGGGGAGATTCCTTGCTTTGCCAGGGAGGAATGCTTGGAGGGGGGTGAGGCTGTGATTTTGGGGGATAGGAAGGTGAGAAATAAGAAGATGTTTGTTGCCTTCAATCTCTCTCTCTTTTTCTCCCTCTCTCCAGTCTCCAGCTTTGCAACAAAACTTAGATGAGAGTCCTTGCTTTGCTAGGAAGGGAGGGAGGGAGGGGAGGGAAAAGGAAGGAAGGAAGGAAGGAAGGAAGGAAGGAAGGGAGGGAGGGAGGGAGGCTTGGAGGGGGGGGGTGTGAGGCTGTGATTTTGGGGGGTAAGAAGGTGACAAGTAAGAAGATTCTTGGTGTTTGTTGCCTTCAATCTCTCCAGCCTCCAGCTTTGCAACCAAACTTAGATGAGAATCCTTGCTTTGCTAGGAAGAAAGGAAGGAAAGAAGGAAGGGAGGAAGGCAGGCTTGGAGGAGGTGATGCTGTGATTTTGAGGGGTAAGAAGCTTGACTTGTTTGTTGCCTTCAATCTCTCTTTTCTTTCCAGTCTCCAGATTTGCAAACAAACTTAGGATACAGTATTTGCTTTGCTAGGCTTGGAGGGGGGTGAAGCTGTGATTTTGGGGGGTAAGAAGGTGAGAAGTAAGAAGATTCTTGGTGTTTGTTGCCTTCAATCTCTTTTCTCTCTCTCTCTCCAGTCTCCAGCTTTGCAACAAAACTTAGATGAGAGTCCTTGCTTTGCTAGGAAAAAAGGAAGGAAGGAAGGAAGGAAGGAAGGAAGGAAGGAAAGAAGGGAGGGAGGACTGGAAACGAAGAGAGGAAGGCAGCCTTGGAGGGGGTAATGCTGTGATTTTGAGGGGTAAGAAGCTAGACTTGTTTGCTGCCTTAAATCTCTCTCTTTTCTCTCCAGTCTCCAGATTTGCAACAAAGCTCAGGCGAGAGTATTTGCTTAGCTAGGAAGGAAGGAAGGGAAGAAAGGAAGGCAGGCTTGGAGGGGGGTGAGGCTGTGATTTGGGGGGGGGGGGGTAAGAAGGTGAGAAGTAAGAAGATTCTTGGTGTTTGTTGCCTTCATTCTCTCTCTCCAGTCTCCAGATTTGCAAAAAAATTTAGATGACAGTCCTTGCTTTGCTAGGAAGGAAGGAAGGAAGGAAGCAAAGGAAGGAAGGGAAGGAAACGAAGGAAGGAAGGCAGGCTTGGAGGGGGTGATGCTGTGATTTTGGGGGGTAAAAGGCTTGACTCCTGATGTTTGTTGCCTTCAATCTCTCTTTTCTCTCTCTCTTTCCAGTCTCCAGCTTTGCAACAAAACTTAGGCGAGAGTCTTTGTTTTGCTAGGAAGGAAGGAAAGAAGGCAGGCAGGCAGGCAGGCAGGCTTGGAGGGGGTGATGCTGTGTTTTTTGGGGGTAAGAAGCTTGACTCCTGATGTTTGTTGCCTTCAATCTCTTCTCTCTCTTTCTCTTTCCAGTCTCCAGCTTTGCAGCTAAACTTAGGCGAGAGTCCTTACTTTGCTAGGAAGGCAGGCAGGCTTGGAGAGGATGATGCTGTGATTTTTGTGGAGAAGCAGAGCTAGAGTGAGGAAGGCGAGTGTGGCTGGCTAATCTCTCTCTCTCTCTCTCTCTCTCTCTGGGCTGGTGCTGCAGAGCGTCACGTGGGAGTCCCCTAAGTTTCCATAGCGAGGCCTCTGGGCGTCACATGATGGCCACGATATAATGAAACCACATTGTGGCCAAGGGAGCAGCAACACTGCCTCTGTGGAGCAGCCAGAGGAGGAAGAAGAGAAGGAGGAGGAGGAGGAAGGCGCAAGGCGCACGCAGAAACGCAGGAGGAGGGAGAAGCCGAGGCGCAGGAAGAAACTTCTCGGAGGAAGAAGAGGAGGAGGAGGAGGAAGACCCAGAGTGGAATTCTCCGTGGGGGAGAGAAGAGAAGCGACAGAAAGAAGCGGAGGTTTCCCTGCACTCCTTCCCTGGAGCTCCTGGAAGGAAGAATCCTGAGATTGGCGCCAGGAGCGAACTTGGAGAGCTGCGTCGGAATGGCACCTGTTTTTGGCCACGTTTTTGTTCCAGGTGGGAGGGCAACGAGGAGGAGGCAAAGGTGGCCGGAGACAGAGAAGAGGGTGTGCTTGCTTCCGAGATCAAAGGAGAAGAAGAGATCTATCTCCCTTTGCCTTTGGTTTTGTGGCTTTGGGGGGAGAAGAGGAAGGCGCGCCGGGGAGGTAAGTGCGCATCATCCAAGTGGGGAGATGTCGGGGGGCTTCTTGGGCTGGGGAAGAAGGAGAGAGGGGTTTGAGGTGGGAAGAAGAAGAAGAAGGGAAGCCCCTCTCTCTGCCAAGGGAGAGAGAGGGAACCCAAGGCTGCCATCCACCCAGAAATAAACACTTCTGAGCCCACTTCTGGTGCGTAATCCTCGGGATCTTTTGGAGGCAGGAGAGGTGACCAGGGTGCGCCTTTCCCCGCGTGTTTTGCGCCCTTCCCGGCTTGCCCTCCCTCCTGGCGGGCCCCTGGGGGGCGGAGGGCCCCGTGGGAGCGCCTCTGGCCGCGCGTGCCTTTTCCCCGCTCCGATGTCCGCATTCCAGCTCATGTTGCGCAGATAAAATTCAAACTGGAGGTAAACAGAGGAGGAGGAGGAGGCTGAGAAGAAGAGGAGGAGGAGGAGGAGCGGGAAGCCAAGCGGAGGTGGGTCCTTCCTTCCTTCTTTCCTTCTCATCCTCGCTTCCCATCTCCTGGCTGGAGAGGGGGTCCCAAGCCTCCCCTTCATGCCTTTGGCCCCCTCCTCGCTCCATCCTGGGATTCCTCTGCTCCTCTGTGTATACGTGTATGCATACACATACACACACACTTCCTAGTTCGTGCCCTGCTAGAGCCTTTTGACAGCCATGCAGGGCTCTTCTTGGTTTTTTCCCTACCATCCTAAGGTTGGAAAGGACCCCCAAGGCTGTGTAGTCCTAGCACATTCCTGCCATTGCTTTTGCCCTACCAAATTCCTTTGTAGACTGGAGAAAAGGGGCCAGACTTTGAGGGCCAGAGCAAAAAGATCTAGGTAAAGAGGCATTTCTCCTGACGTTTCGCCTGCATCTATGGCGAGCATCCTCAGAGGTAGATGCAGGCAAAACGTCAGGAGAAATGCCTCTAGAACATGGCCCTATAGCCCGAAAAAACCCACAAGAACCTAGTGATTCCAGCCATGAAAGCCTTCAACAATAGATCTAGGTAAAGGTTTTCCCTTGACATTAAGTCTAGGTCCCATATCAAGGCAGGAAATCCCACTGGGTGGACTCAGATAACCCAGTTCAATAGGACTGAAGACTGACAGGTCACAGGTTCGAATCTGGGGAGAGGTGGATGAGCCCCCTCAATCAACTCTAGCTCTTCATGCGGGGACATGAGAGAAGCCTCCCACAAGGATGATAAAAACATCAAATCATCCGGGCGTAGGGCAACGTCCTTGCAGAAGGCCCATTCTCTCACACCAGAAGCGATTTGCAGTTTCTCAAGTCGCTCCTGACACGACAGAAAAACCCAGTTCAAAGCAGTTATTGTGGGATTTTCAGCTTGGGATATAGGGCTGTGTGAAAGGGCCCCTAGTCGTAGGACTCTGGGGTGTGGTGCACATCTCCATTTCTAAGCCAAAGAGCCAGCATTGTCCATAAACACCTCCTAGGTCATGTGGCCAGCATGACTGCATGGAGCACTGTTACCTTCCCACAGAAGTATCTATTGATCTACTCACAGGTCAAGGTTTCCCCTTGATGTTAAGTCTAGGTCCCTTCCATATCAAGGCAGGAAATCCCACAGTGTGGACTCAGATCACCCAGTTCAAAGCAGTTATTGTGGGATTTTCTGCCTGGGATATAGGGCTGTGTGGAAGGGCCCCTAGTCGTAGGACTCTGGGGTGTGGTGCACATCTCCATTTCTAAGCCAAAGAGCCAGCATTGTCTATAGACACCTCTTAGGTCATGTGGCCAGCATGACTGCATGGAGCACCGATACCTTCCCGCAGACGCAGTACCTATTGATCTACTCACATTTGCATGTTTTCAAACTGCTAGGTTGGCAGAAGCTGGGGCTAACAGTGGAGCTCACCCTTCTCCCTCGATTCGAATTGCCAACGTTTCAGTCAGCAAGTTCAGCAGCTCAGCGGTTTAACCTGCTGTATCACTGGGGGCTTTTAAGGAGCTCTAGTCAGCTCTTTTATAGAAATCTAGAGTTGGAAGAGACCTCAAGGGTCATCCAGCCCAACTCCATTTTGCTACAATGATCTTGCTCTGAGATTCATAGAATCAAAGAGTTGGAAGAGATCTCATGGGCCATCCAGTCCAACCCCCTGCCAAGAAGCAGGAATATTGCATTCTTTCTCATTCCCTTGTAGATTGGAGAAGATGGGTGAGTCCTTCAAGATCAGGGTAAGGACTTGAGTGCTACAAGTCCAACTTCATAGAAAGAGACCTCAAAGGTCATCTAGTCTAACTCAATTCTACCAGGCAGGGAAACAGTCCAGAGACTGGGACTCCGGCCAGGGCAAACTTTGGCCCTCCGGGTGTTTTGGACTTCAACTCCCACAATCCCTAACAGCCTATCGGCTGTTAGGGATTGTGGGAGTTGAAGTCCAAAACACCCGGAGGGCCAAAGTTTGCCCTGGCCGGAGTCCCAGTTCTTCCTAAGTTCTTCCTAAGGTTTAGGTGGAATCCCTTTCCTTGTAGTTTGAATCTATTACTCTGTGCCCTCCTCTCTGGAGCAGCAGAAACCAAATCAGCTTCCTCTTCCATAGCACATTCTTTCAGATACTTAAACATGGCTCTCGTGTCCCCTCTTAACCCTCTCATCTTCAGGCTAAACAGACCCAGCTCCCTAAGCTGCTCCTCAGAGGGAGTCATGGCTTTGACCACTTTGACCATTTTGTTGTCTTTCTATGGGCACCTTTGAGCTTGTCACCCTCCTTCATATCCCCAAATATCAAGCTTGCTGCAGGGCTGGCTCTGCTCTTTGTCAGAGTGAGGCGATGGATTCAGGCACTAGGAACTCATGAAAAAGCAGTGCGTTATTATATGATGGCTCATCCGCATCCTCAGTCTGTATTTTTTGCCAGAGGGAGAGAGGTGCGGATAGGAGTTTCAGCCTTAGGTTCGTGGGTGACGTGGCTGGTCTTGGGTACTACGCACCTCAAATTATGCTGTGGTGCTTTGGGCAAGAAGGTAATATCCATCAGAACTCAGCTGTAACAATCTGGCATTTGGCAAAGTTAGTTTGTGACTCACTAGGAAACATATTTGTCCTTTCCTATACAAACCTTGCTAAGAAAGGCAGTCGATAAGATCGCCATCAGTCAGAAATGACGTGAAGGCACACAGCAACAACAGAATGGGGTGGGGTGTTTGGTTTATTAGAACCATTATGGTCATTGCTCTTCTCCCTTTAGAGAACGATGTTTATTTTGTTGTCAAAGGCTTTCATGGCCAGAATCACTGAGTTGCTGTGAGTTTTCCGGGCTGTATGGCCATGTTCCAGGAGCATTCTCTCCTGACATTTCGCCCACATCTATGGCAGGCATCCTCAGAGGTTGTGAGGTCTGTTGGAGCAAAAAAACCAGTGGGTTGCTATGAGTTTTCTGGGCTGTATGGCCATGTTCCAGGAGCATTCTCTCCTGACATTTCGCCCAAATCTATGGCAAGCATCCTCAAAGGTTGTGAGGTCTGTTGGCGCAAAACAAAAAAGTGGGTTGCTGTGAGTTTTCTGGGCTGTATGGCCATGTTCCAGGAGCATTCTCTCCTGATGTTTCGCCCACATCTATGGCAGATGTGGGTGAAACATCAGGAGATAATGCTTCTGGAACATGGCCACACAGCCCAGAAAACTCACAGCAGCCTGATATTTATGTTATACTCTTTGGTCGTTTATTTTATGCAGTGCTTTCAGATTATTCAGTTTTCTTCCTGTAAATAACTCATAATCATTACAACAGCCCTGTAAGGTAAAGCAGTAATATTGCATCCATATTGCAGATGGAGAAGAGGAAAGGCCAGGCTACATTGAATCTACATCCAAAGCAGGCAGTTGCTGCTTCGTAGCAAAACCTCTCAGTTTGAGAAAACCGCATTAAATGCCTGGGGTTACGATAAGTCAATAGGCAACTTGAAGGCAAGTACAACTGGCCTATTTGGTGCTCCATTGGCTAAGAAATTATTTATTTGTGCCTGAGAGAGAGAAGTATTGGGAATACATCTCCCTCTTCTCCATCATCACCGGTAGAAAAAATTCAAGTTTGAGATCTTCTCCATAAGAGTAATGCTATGATAGCCTAGGAGCAAAACAAAACAGTGGGTTGCTGTGAGTTTTCCAGGCTGTATGGCCATGATCCTGAAGCACTCTCTCCTGTCGTTCGGCCACATCTATGACAGGCATCCTCAGAGGTTGTGACGTCTGTTGGAAACTAGGCAAGTGAGGTTTATATATCTTTCTTCCACATATATTTAAACCCCACTTGATTATGGCCATGAAAGCCTTCAACAACATATAAAAACAATACAGTTTCATTGCACTGGGATGCAGAGAAATAAATATGTTATATTTGCGAGAAGCCGTCAAGGAGTGCTCTCTTTTTTTGTTCATGTCTTTCTGAGTATTTTGGTGTGGAGAGCTTTAACCACTATAAAGGAGAAGGAGGCACCTGCAAGTTTCGTATTTACATAGAAGAGGGTATTTTGCCTTTTAGGGCTTTTCTTCCTCTCCTGTCCAGCATGGGAAGCCGCATTTGCAGAAAACTCCCTTTCAGATACCACTTCAAAACAACAAACCAGTCAGGAGCCCCATCACCCTTTGCCTCTCTAGCCACGGCGATGTTTTTGTATTGCCTGGCATATTGTTCTTGACATACGAAGCCTTGTAATAGCAGGGTTGAGGTTTATAGGGGTTTGGGTCCATGACAGCTGGGTGCGTATGCGGTTAGACAGTGTTGACAGCTGCCTACGAAGCAGCGCTGATGTTGAGGAGAAAGGGGAGCACGAAACAATGATGCGTCAGGCACCCATGTAGTGTTGTGTGGGGGAGAACGATTGTGGTGTTTCTCCTGCTGGGAGGACAGCCGGATGTTTTGCCCACGAAACATGTTCGAGGCGCCTGATGCAAGTCAGAGGAGACTTTTCTCCTCAAGAATGGCATTTATGTGTTGTGTAACTTTTAGGGCAAAGAAATAACCGGCGAGGGTGGAGGATGTTTTGGGAAATGTTTGTACAAAATGACATTTGAAGGCAACGAAAGAGGTGCGTGTGTCGAAGGAGCATTTTTGTTTTCTCCAGGCCGCTTTAGCGTCTGAGATGTTACTGAGCAATTTCACAGTACATTTTACATCCAAAGCTTTGCCTGTACAAACATTTCACTAATTAATTGCTGAAAGTTTCCCCTTGTGAACGCTCTCCGGCAGCAGGGAAACGGTTGCCTCCAGTGACAGCAAAGGCTGCGTAGGTAGGTTGAGTGGAGATCTTCCGTGTTTATATATCATCAGAGAGAAGAGGGTTAAAGAGAATTATTGAGAAGGGCAGAAGCCAGCACCTTTAACCAAGAAAGCTTAAAGGTACATCCTTAAAGATCAATATGTATTTTTCTTTGCAAGCATGCCTCCAGGAAGTGCTATTTTAAAAGGATAGTGAATCAACTTGGAGATGTACAGTGCAGATGCTGAATTATGAGGAAGTAATAAGCTTCCTCATAATTTGTGTTGTTGAAGGCTTACATGGGTTGCATGCATAATGGAGGACCTTCTTACAGCAACACCAGAGGCACTCCAAGTGGCCAACTTCTGGCCAAAGGACATTTAGTATAATGCCAAGTTTTTAACTTTGTTTGTGTTTTTAAATGCATTATAACTGTACCCTCAACTCACTTCTGACACGATAAATAAATAAATGGGTTGTTGTGAGTTTTTCATGTTCCAGCAGCATTCTCTCCTGACGTTTCGCCTGCATCTGTGACTAATGGTATCTTCAGAGGTCTGTGGAAATGAGGCAAGTGGAGTGTTTATGTATCTGTGGAATGTTCAGTCTAGGAGGAGAGAATGCTAGCCATAGATGCAGGCAAAATGTCAGGAGAGAATGCTGCTGGAACATGAAAAACTCACAACAACCTATTTATTTATTTATCATGTCAGAAGCAAGTTGAGGGTACAGTTATAATGCATTTAAAAACACAAACTTGGCATTATACTAAATGTCTTTTGGCCAGAAGTTGGCCACTTGGGAGTGCCTCTGGTGTCGCTGTAAAAAGGTCTTCCATTGTGCATGCAACCCATTAAAGCCTTCAACAACACAACCGCTTTCAGTCCCCCTAGGAGTGCGGAAAAGCGGCATATAAATACTGTAAATAGATAGATAAATAAATAATACTGGAACATGGCCATACAACCTGAAATACTCTCACAACCCACTTTTCCAGCTTTAGGTTCTTGTGGGGTTTTTTCGGGCTATAGGGCCATGTTCTAGAGGCATTTCTCCTGACATTTCGCCTGCATCTATGGCAAGCATCCTCAGAGGTAGTGAGGATGCTTGCCATAGATTCAGGCGAAACGTCAGGAGAAATGCCTCTAGAACATGGCCCTATAGCCCGAAAAAACCCCACAAGAGCCTAGTGATTCCAGCCATGAAAGCCTTCGACAATACATTTTCCAGCTTTCTTTAAATGAGAAAATCTGTTCCCGCACCTGCAATCTGAGTTTTTATTGTATTCAGTCATGAGCTCCTTCTAAAGCAGTGGTTCCCAACCTTTTTTGACCAGGGATCACTTGAACATGGACCACTCTCCAACATTAGTACCAAAATGGTTACGAATCGGTTTTTGGTCAACTTTAGATTTAGTTTTCTATTTGTGATGCTGATTCGGAAAATTGCATAGGATAGACGACGTCAGCTCTGGTTTCTGATACAGAACATATGCCATCCAGTCCTTGCCATCTGCTCACTCTCAGAAAACCATATTTAATAATCTAGGGCTGTTGTGGTAATGGTAATCTTTTGTGGGTGGTCAGCCTTTCCCCTCTCGACATCCCCATTTCCTCGGTACTATAAGAGGGTTTCGTGAGACCAGTCGCTCTCGTCGTGTGGTTTCGAGGCAATGAGGTAGTAATGGTGAGGCTGCAGACCATATTTCAATTCTTGTGGACCATTGGTGGGTCCACAGACCACAGGTTGGGAACCACTGTTATAAATTTTGGAATGAATTTCCAATATCACAGTTGAACAAGAGAGGAATGTGAGCTGCTATACACATAACCGGCTCTGAGTTGAGAAAATATTAACATGTCTGGCTTTCTAAACATGTGGGTTCTGTGAGAGGGGATGTACTATTTTGCTTCCAAATCCCTCAATCACTGCTAGCGAGGAAAAAAACCTTGACTTTTTACTTACCTGAAATCCCTTTGGACCTCGTCCTTGCGTGGTAATCAGAAGATCCAGTGTTTACATGTGCCTTGGAGTCTTGTGGCAACCCTATACATTCCATAGGGTTTCCTTACAAATCCTTCTGAATTTTCCATCAGCTCTGCCCAGTCAGGGATTGTGGGAGTTGTAGTCCAACACATCTGGAGAGTGAAAAGATCTCCACAGGCCATATTGGGAGTGAAAGGCTCTAGGGGAGACTGGGACCATTTTTCTTCAGGCTAGATTTAACAGAGAAGAGAAAGAACTGGTTTTGTTTAGATTAAAATAATCTGAAGGCAAGAGAGTTGTGCAAATTTCATGGAAACATTCATTTTTTGGAGTTATTCAGGGTAGCATTTTTCGTATACCAAGATTGTGTCCCCATAGTTAAAGTTGACTGTGCCGAAATCCGGAAAATAATCCTATCAAGATATCTGATTTCTAGCAGCTAGTATAAAGCAATATATATATTTCTAGCAGCCTACCAGTTGTTTGGAATTGTGGGAGTTGAAGTCCAAAACACCTGGAGGGCCGAAGTTTGCCCATGTCTGAGCTAGAATATAATACATTCACTAATTGTCTGAAACATCATTAAGTAAAGACTGGATTGTCACTTGTCTTACAGGGAAAATAATCTTTTATCAAACTGGGGGAAAGATAACTTATATTGGGACAAATGGGTCTGAGCAGACCACTCACGATCACTTAAGATATGCACATGCATAATGTTGTAAGCGGCCTGCTGTACATCATATTGGTTTGGCTGGAAATCAGCTGAGCATTTTGATTATATAAGAAAAAAGGGAATGGCAATGTGTGTTATTCTGCAGTGCCTGGATTAGTTGACCACGTCTTCATGTGCAGAACGTGGGAAGAATGTGCTACGTGATTCGTTCTTGCAAATACAGGAATATGTGCAGGATAGGGTCTGTTCGGTAGGGGAAGGTTTTCACGGCAGTTCATGAAACTGAGCTACTTTGAGTCTCTTTTCAAGAGAGGAAAGCAAGATGATGATGATGATCATTTACCAGTCCATAATGAGGATGCAATTGTGTGGATACCAAATGCATTGGACTGCTTCTAGCTAATGCTCAAAAATGGAGGGTAATATGGTTTGGAAATATAGCTGAAACCATTGTACAGCTTTTTGTGAGTAGCTATGGATTTTCATGGCATAACCTTTTGTAATCAGGCAGGCTTTTGAAGAAGAAAGTTTTTAAGATCCTCAGCAGCTGCTGTGATTGTATAGGCTTTTAATGATGTTTAATACTTAAAATCTATATAAATAAAAATGTAATGTTTATTTGTGAGATTAACAGAACTCAAAAACCACTGGGGAAATTGATACCAAATTTGGACACAATACAACCAACAACCCAATGTATGTCCTTCACTCATAAAAACACAGAAAAACACAGCAGAAGGGACTTAAAAAGCCCCCCAAAGCTAAATGACAATACAGAAAAAAGGGAAGAAAGAGGGAAGGAAGGGGAGAGAAAAGAGAGAGAGAGAGAAGAAAGAAAGAAGGAGGGAGGGAAAGAAAGAAGGAAAGGAGAAGGAAGCAGGGAAGCAAAGAGAAGGAAGGAAGGAAAGAGAAGGAAAAAAGGAGAGAAAGAGGGAGGGAAAGAAAAAGGGGGAAGGAAGGAAAGTTAGAGAAGGAAAGAAAAAAGGGAAAGGAGGAAGGAAAGAGGGAGCAAAAGAAGGAAAGATGTAGAGAAAGAGGGAGGGAAGGAAAGAGAGAAGGAGAAAAGAGAGACAGCAGAAGAGAAAGAAAAGGGGAAGGAAGGAAAGAGATAGAGAAGGAAGGAAGAAGAGAGGGAAAGACGGAAAGGAAGGAAGGAAAGGGAGTGAAGGAAGGAGAGAAAGAGGGAAGGTTGGCCACAGCAACACGTGGCGGGTACAGCTAGTATACAATATGCAAGTTATATTGTAATTTTTTAGTTGTGAGCTGCTTTGCATCTCCGTATAGAGAGAAAAATTGGGATATAAATAAACATAATAATAATGGGGGGGGGGGGTTGTTGTGAGTTTTTGGGGCTGTATGGCCATGTTCCAGAATCATTCTCTCCTGACGTTTCACCCACATCTATGGCAGGCATCCTCAGAGGTTGTGAAGTCTGTTGGAAACTAGGCAAGTGAGGTGGAATGTCCAGGGTGGGAGAAAGAACTCTTGTCTGTCGGAGGGAAGTGTAGATGTTGCAATATTGTCTGGAATTCCCCAGTTATTTGGATATTGCTCTTTATTTACTGTCCTGATTAATCTGCCGTGCCTTTCATATTCCTGATTCGTGTCTAGGGCAATGGTGCTGTGTTTGGTGGTCCCAATGTAGACTTGTCCACAGCTGCATAGTATACGGTAGACATCAGCAGAGGTCCTTTGCTGAAAGTAGCATTTGTACATTCACCAAACACGAATCAAGGAACATGAAAGGTATGGCAGACTACTTCAACCAGAGAGGTCAACCATAGCAGAGCACCCGATGAACCAACCTGGACACAGCATATTATTTGAGAACACAGAAATGCTGGACCACTCTCACAACCACTATGTCAGGCTACACAGAGAAGCCATTGAAATCCACAAGCATTTTCAACAGAAAGGAGGAAACCATGAAAATGAACAAAATCTGATTTCCAGTATTTTAAAAACCTCTAAAATCAGGACAGTAAATAAAGAGCAACACTCAAAAAACGGGAATTCCAGACAAGAAAAACTCAGGACCAGCTAACACCTCCCAACAAAGGATCCACTTGGCAGGAAGCAGCCAGGCTTTGAAGCTGCAAGGTTATTAAATGCTTATCAAGGTGGCCACTTCCAACATTCATACTTGCCTCAAGCAGACAATGAATTCTTTCTCCCACCCTAGATGTTATTCCACAGATATATAAACCCCACTTGCCTTGTTTCCAACAGACGTCACAACCTCTGAGGATGCTTGCCATAGATGTTAGCAAAATGTCAGGACAAAATGCTTCTAGAACATGGTAATACAGCCCGGAAAACTCACAGCAGCGCAGTGATTCCAGCCATGAAAAACTTCGACAATACATAATAATAATAATAATAATAATAATAATAATAATAATAATACATGTAAGTAGACTCATGGTTAACTTGAACCAAGTTCAACTGCGACAAATGCAAGATACTCCACTTAGGCAGAAAAAAACGAAATGCAAAGATACAGAATGGGGGACAATGCCTGGCTCGAGAGCAGTACGTGTGAAAAAGATCTTGGAGTCCTCGTGGACAACAAGTTAAACATGAGCCAGGAATGTGATGTGGCAGCAAAAAAAGCCAATGGGATTTGGCCTGCATCAATAGGAGCATAGTGTCTAGATCAGTGGTTCTCAACCTGTGGGTCCCCAGGTGTTTTGGCCTACAACTCCCAGGAATCCCAGTCAGTTTACCAGCTGTTAGGATTTCTGGGAGTTGAAGTCCAAAAACATCTGGGGACCCCAGGTTGAGAACCACTGGTCTAGATCTAGGGAAGTCATGCTCCCCATGCTCTATTCCACTTTTGTTTGACCACACCTGGAATATTGTGTCCAATTCTGGGCACCACAATTCAAGAGAGATATTGGCAAGCTGGAATGTGTCCAGAGGAGGGCGACTAAAATGATCAAGGGTCTGGAGAACAAGCCCTATGAGGAGCGGCTTGGGGAGCTGGGCATGTTTAGCCTGAAGAAGAAAAGGCTGAGAGGAGATATGATAGCCATGTATAAATATGTGAGAGGAAGCCACAGGGAGGAGGGAGCAAGCTTGTTTTCTGCTTCCTTGGAGACTAGGACGCAAAGGAACAATGGCTTCAAACTACAAGAAAGGAGAATCCATCTGAACATGAGGAAGAACTTCCTGACTGTGAGAGCCGTTCAGCAGTGGAACTCTCTGCCCCGGAGTGTGGTGGAGGCTCCTTTGGAAGCTTTTAAGCAGAGGCTGGATGGCCATCTGTCAGGGGTGATTTGAATGCAATATTCCTGCTCCTTGGCAGAATGGGGTTGGACTGGATGGCCCATGAGGTCTCTTCCAACTCTTTGATTCTATGATTCTATGAACTACAGGGCCCACAACAAGACCTCCATAAGTGAGAAACAACTCTAGGGCCCACAGCAACAAAATGGCGGCCCAGTTAGGCCTATATTGGTTTCCAGAGCCTATCATGGAGGTAGTTTAATGGAACTTTGCTGATGAGGCATTTATTTGTGGACTAATAGGCAGGTCACACACTCTCAGCCTCAAAGGAAGGCAATGGCGAGCCTCCTCTGAAGAGAATTATTGCTAACTCCATAAGTTTGAAAGAACTAAAGAACTCACAACAAAATGGCAGCCCAGTTAGGTGTATATTGGTTTCTGGCCTCTCATGGAAGGAGTTAAGTAGTTTAACAGACCTCACAACCTCTGAGGATGCTTGCCATAGATGCAGGCGAAATGTCGGGAGAGAATGCCTCTAGAACATGGCCATATAGCCCGAAAAACCTACAACAACCTAGTTTAACAGAACTTTGCTTATGAGGCATTTATTTGTGGAATAATAGGCAAGTCACACACTCTCAGCCTCAGAGGAAGGCCATGGCAAGCCTCCTCTGAAGAGTATTATTGCTAACTCCATGAGTTTGAAACAACTAAAGAACCCACAACATAATGGTGGCCCAGTTAGGCCTATATTGGTTTCCTGGGCCTATCATTGAAGTAGTTTAATGGAAGTTAAGACTAGAATACTAGAAGGAGGCCTGTGTGTATGTGTTATGTCACTTCATGTAAGGGGAATGCAGTGTCAGGGAAGTGCTTTGTGAAGGGAGGATATGCTTTTCTGTGAGGAAATGTTTGTGTACTTATGAGAACCATGTCTCTTGTTCTGTGTGCTGTGTGTATGTGCTGAGCGCCTCACTACTAGGACTTTGTTTTGACAGCCGGGCTTTTCCTTCTCCTTCTCTCCCCCCTCCTTTCTGTTTTCCTCTTACGTCACTCCTTCCGCCCCGCCTCCATCCGCTCGCGGGCCAATGGCACGGCCGCACTGGAGGTCTTGGCCACGCCCCTCGCTCCTTTTTTTCCCCCCCTCCCCTCCAGCGCTTTCCCTCCCACGCTTTCTCCCCCCCCCCCTCCCTTTCCCGTCCTCGAGTGTTTGTTATGGTCCGGCCTCGTGCCGCCGGCTCAGCTTGGTCACGCGGCAAGGCCTCGCGCCCGCCCTGGCCCCGCCTCCCCCTTGCTTTCTCCCTCTCCCATTGGCGGTTGCGCGTTTGATTGACAGGAAGAGGGAGAAGATAGATGAAGGAGGCCAAAAACAAAACAAACAGAAATGGAAGCCTGTTTCTTTCGTTTTTCTTCAGTTCTTGATTGGTTTTTTGCCACACACACACACACCCAGGGCTAGGTTTTAAATGTATTTTCCTTTAATGTTAATTTAGATTAAGGTTAATTTTATGTTAATTTAAATTGAATGTTAATTTAGTTTGATTTGAGGTATTTAAATGTATTTTATTTCAATGTTAATTTATTTTAATTATAGGTTTTCAGGTAATTTTATTTTAATGTTAATTTCTAATTAAATAAATTATACATTAATTTATTAATAATTATTTTATTTTAATGTTAATTTATTTTAATTATAGGTTTTCAGGTTATTTTATTTTAATGTTAATATATAATTTAATAAATTATACATTTATTTATTTATAATTATTTTATTTTAATGTTAATTTAATTTAATTATAGATTTTCTAGTAATAGCACTTTATTTTAATGTTAATTTCTAATTAAATAGATTATACATTAATTTATTTTTAATTATTTTATTTTAATGTTAATTTAAGTTAATTTTAGATTTTTAGGTAATGTCACTTTATTTTAATGTTAATTTATAATTTAATAAACTATAAATTAATTTATAATTAATTTTATTATAAATAAATTTGGTTTAATTTAGGTTTTTAAATTTATTTTAATCCATTTTCATTTAATTTAGTATAATTTTAGGTTTTTAAGTTTATTTTAATTTAAAGTTAATTCAATTTAGATTAAGGTTAATTTTATGTTAATTTAAATTGAATGTTAATTTAGTTTGATTTGAGGTATTTAAATGTATTTTATTTCAATGTTAATGTTAATTTAGTTTATAGATTTTCAGGTAATTTTATTTTTTTAATGTTAATTTCTAATTAAATACATTATACAATTATTTATAATTAATTTTATTATAAATAAATTTAATTTAGGTGTTTAAATTTATTTTAATTCATTTTCATTTAATTTAGTATAATTTTAGGTTTTTAAGTTTATTTTAATTTAAAGTTAATTCAATTTAATTTTAGGTTTTAAATTTTATTTTAATTCATTTTCATTTAATGTTAATTTAGTTTAATTTTATGTTTCTTAATTTATTTTAATTTATATTAATTTAAAGTTAATTTAAATTGAGTTCAATTTTGGTTTTAAAGTTTATTTTATTTTAATGTTAATTTAATTTAGTATAATTTTAGGGTTTTACGTTTAATTTAATAATTTAGTTTAATAATTTAATTTAATAATTTAATTTAATAATTTAGGAGCAGGACTGAAGACCGACAGGTCGCAGGTTCAAATCCGGGGAGAGGCGGATGAGCTCCCTCTATCAGCTCCAGCTCCTCATGCGGGGACATGAGAGAAGCCTCCCACAAGGATGATAAAAACATCAAATCATCCAGGCGTCCCCTGGGCAACATCCTTGCAGACGGCCAATTCTCTCACACCAGGAGTCACTCCTGACACGACAAAAAAAAAAAAGTTTAATTTTATGTTTCTTAATTTATTTAATTTAGTTTAATTTCAGGTTTGTAAATTTAATTTATTTGAATGCTAATTTGATTTAGTATAATTTTAGGGTTTTGAGTTTATTTTAATTTAATATGAATTTAATTGCATTTAATTTTAAGTTTTTAAGTTAATTTTACAAGCCAAAGGGTGCTTGTGCCTCCCCATGCTACAATTCCCATGATTTCATATAGCCTTGGGCCAAGGCAGTTAAAGCGGACTCAAACTGCATTAATTCTACAGTGTAGATACATCCTATGAACGTCAGTCTTCAGACTTGGACAGGTATTAATGCATATCTCCTTAATGGGAATGCTTATGGGTCAACTGGGTAATGGGCTTCCTAGTCAAATTTATTTCCAAAACCTCTGTATATGCTCCAGAGATTATTGGTGAGCAAATGAGTTAATAATATTGCTGAAATGCTCATGGTGATTTTCATTACAGATGCCCCTCTGCTTTTGCTTTTCTTCCTTGCTCTTTTTTAAAGCACAAAAATAGCCAACCGCAGGCGGGTGACTCATGGCACCAAAACAACACTGGGATACATTGGAAGGGAACAAAACAATATGTCAGGTGGGCAGGGCTGTGCAGCTGGAAAGGAGGACAGCAGAGAATAATTGTATATTTAATGACTGCGAAAAAGTGGAAATTTTGATCAATATAATCCGCATGGTTTGAGCAAGACTGTAGAAAACAGGATTCAGATCCCTACTTGTCCCTGAAACTGGCTAAAATTCCCTACTGTTTACAAGTTCTTACTGACAACTAGATTAAGAAGAAGAAATGGGCTTATAGCTGGCTAACATTTGGAGATGAAATCCAAAGTCATTGGGGCTACGGATACAGCCTTCTCCAGTGACAAACAATAACAAGGTATATTCTCCATAAAGATAAGTTCTGCAGTACAACTCTGCTCCATATTTGAAGTGTTATGGGCACAGGGTCCCCATCAGAAGTGAAAATTAGCAAATAATAAAATTGCTATTTTCCCACCCAAAGAACTTTCAGGTTCTTCAGTACAACTCTCTGATCAACTTCTGCTCAAAGATGACCATAGACTCATACTGGAGGACTTAGAGATTCTGGAGAGGTTGACCATAATCTCATGCTGGAGGATCTAGAGCAGTGGTTCTCAACCTGTGGATCCCCAGGTGTTTTGGTCTATAACTCCCAGAAATCCCAACCAGTTCACCAACTGTTAGGATTTCTGGGAGTTGAAGGCCAAAACATCTGGTGACCCACAGGTTGAGAACCACTGATCTAGAGATATCTGGAGAGGTTGTCCATCAAATCATACTGGAGGACTTGGTAATACCTGGAGAAGTTGACCATAGAATCTTACTGGAGGACACAGAGATATTTGAAGAGGTTGACCATAGCATCATACTGGAGGACAGAGATACCTGGAAAGGTTGACCATAGAATCATACTGGAGGATCTAGAGCAGTGGTTCTCAACCTGTGGGTCCCCAGGTGTTTTAGCCTACCACTCCCAGAAATCCCAGCCAGTTTACCAGCAGTTAGGATTTCTGGGAGTTGAAGGCCAAAACATCTGGGGACCCACAAGTTGAGAACCACTGATCTAGAGATACCTGGAGAGGTTGACCATATAATCTTACTGAAGGACTTAGAGATAACTGGAGAGGTTGACCATAGATTAATACTGAATGGTTAGAGATATCTGGAGACGTGCTTTGAATGCAATTTTCCTGCTTCTCGGCAAGGGGTTGGACTGGATGGCCCATGAGGTCTCTTCCAACTCTGTAATTCTATTAGGTTGACCGTAGATTAATACTGGAGGACCTAGAGATACCTGGAGAGGTTGATCATGCAATCTTACTAGAGGATCTAGAGGAGACATGGACAAACTTCGGCCCTCCAAGTATTTTGGAGTTCAACTCCCACATTTCCCAACAACTGGTAGGGTGTGAGTTGGAGTCCAGAACACCTGGAAGGCCCAAGTTTGCCCATACCTGATCTAGCGATATCTAGAGTGAACAAATTAATCAAATCCATGAATAATTAAATCTAAAAAAATTCAGATCCACAAATTCTGAGGGACAAGTGTATTTACGTTTTTGATTAAATAATGGCCCACACAGAACTGGTTTTTCTTCTCGTATATATTTTTGTGCATTTTAAAATTAATTTTTAATACATTTTCACGACAAAATTGGAAATAGAAAGAACAAACAGATGCCAAAATAAATAAAACCAAAGGTTACATTTAAAAAAAACCCACCATAATGCTCCACCACATTACTTCCCCTAATCTCTGCCAACTGAGACTACTCATATATTTTTGTTAATGTAAATGAAAGTAGTGTCCTTTTCTGAAATTTGCCTGGATTATATTTTAAGGTTTTTTGCTGAACTAGGGCTTTTTTTTGTTTAAAAGAACCGAGCCAAGAAGCAGTGTCCACCTTTCTAAATAAAACGGCCAGTGCTTCCTGTTATGTTGTCCCGGAGTACAGTGTGTCCTGTTCTGTTTTATGGAGCAGTTATGACAAGTGAATATGGCGAGTATTAAAAAGACCCATGACGAATGGTGATTATGCCTCCCCTTTTGTGAAAGTATGTAAATAATATCCATTAATCTCCTTGCGCAAGAGATGCCTGTGGCTTCTTATTGAGAGCTAATGGCTTGCCAAGATTTCGGAAGTTTAAAAAAAACAAAACAAAAGCATTCTTTTTTTTAAAAAAAGGCAAGGAAAGAATTCCAGAGGCGTCTAAAAAGGAAATGGCTAATGCATCTTTAATCCTAGAATCTGAACTAATTAGGGTTTGCTATCAATCTAATATTTTGTTGACATTTTATTAACACATGCCATTCCAATAAATACTGGTAGGAGGTAGAGTGGCATATAATGATGTCAAATGCAGCGCTGAATTAAAACTTGGCCTTTCTGATGTTTGCATTTTAAGCTGCTGGCAAAGTCATGGGTCCATTTGAAAAGCTGACAAGCTTCTGGAAGCTAAAAGCTAGCCTTTCTCTCCATCTTAAAGGTCTTAGTTGTAGACTTGAAAATGCTTCCAAGAAAATAAATTTTTTTCTGATATAGGAGATACATTTGGCTATTCACATTTGCAGGTTTAACTTTTGCAGACCTGATTATTTGCATTGCCTGGGAATGTTTTTTCATTGTGTCTTTTTCTTCCCTTCCTCTGTTTCTCGCATATCCCTCCCTCCCTTCCTTCTTTCCCTCATACACCTTCCCCCTTTTCTTTATTTCTATCTCTTCTTTTTTCTCTTCTCTTCTTTTTCTTTCTTCCCTGATTTACTTTATCTCATAGAATCATAGAGTTGGAAGAGACCTCGTGGGCCATCCAATCCAACCCCATTCTGCCAAGAAGCAGGAAAATTGCATTCAAAGCACCCCCAACAGATGGCAAACCAGCCTCTGTTTCAAAGCTTCCAAAGAAGGAGCCTCACCACACTCCGGGGCAGAGAGTTCCACTGCTGAATGGCTCTCACTGTCAGGAAGTTCTTCCTAATGTTCAGATGAAATCTCCTTTCTTGTAGTTTGAAGCCATTGTTCTATTGCGTCCTAGTCTCCAGGGCAGCGGAAAACAAGCTTGCTCCCTCCTCCCTATGACTTCCTCTCACATATTTATCTCCTCTCAGCCTTCTCTTCTTCAGGGTAAACATGCCCAGCTCTTTAAGACGCTCCTCATAGGGCTTGTTCTCCAGACCCTTTATCATTTTAGGCACCCTCCTCTGGACACATTCCAGCTTGTTAATATCTCTCTTCAATTGTGGTGCCCAGAACTGGACACAATATTCCAGGTGTGGTGTAGCCAAGGCAGAATAGAGAATGGGTAGCACGACATCCCTGGATCTAGACACTATACTCCTGTTGATGCAGGCCAAAATCCCATTGGCTTTTTTGCCGCCGTTTCCCATTGTTGGCTCATGTTTAACTTGTCTCATCTTTCTTCCTTTCTCTTTCATTCCCTTCTTTCCCCTCATACCCTTTCTCCTTTCCTTTCTCTGCCTTCCCTCCCTTTTCTTTCTTCTCCCCTTACTCCCTCCTCCCATTTTCCCCTTCTTTTTCTCCTCCCTTTCTTATATATATGTCACCTAGCAACAGCCAAGCCACTTCCTTCCCTTTCTTTCCCAGTGACATCTCAGAGGGCTACTTCACCTATCAACAATCAATCCTTCACCTGCCTATCAGCTTTGTTCCTTTCCTTTCCCTCTGCTCTGGTATCAAAAGGGGGGATTTTTTCAGTTCAAACCCAGTTGAACAATGAAGCATATGTATGCTAGGTCTGGCCCAGACCAATCAAGCCATTGAGAAACCTTTGTGGTACAACCAACCATCAATCATATACATCAGGCATGGGCAAACTTCAACCCTCCAGGTGTTTTGGACTTCAACTCCTACAATTCCTGACAGCCGGTAGGCTGTGAGGAATTGTGGGAGTTGAAGTCCAAAACACCTGGAGAGCTGAAGTTTGCCCATGCCTGATATACATCCATATGTTGATGTACTGTACACACAAGGTATATATGGTATATAGATAACATTTCAAATCAGGTTTGTTCCAATGTTTGTTAGCCTGTTTACATCAGAATTAGGGAGACTTTGCCTACCTTGTAGCAGTGCCAGAATCCTGTAAATGTTAAATACAGAAACACCAAGTTCATATGTTTCGTTTTTTAAAGGATTGCCATCTCTTTTCTTCACATAGACAACCACATTCAGTAAGGATAACTTCTTCTTTTTTCCTTCCTTTGTGTTGGCAGAAAACCTTCAGCTATTATAGGCTACTTTTTGTATGCAACTGCTGGATCTCCAAAGCCTTACTCTATTCTTGGTTTGGAATGCCTTCAAGTCATTTCCAGTTTATGATGATCCTATTACAGGCTCTTCTTAGCAGGATTTTTTCATAGAAGGTTTTGCCTTTGCCTTCCTCTGAAGCTGAGAGAGTGTGACTGGCTCAAGTGGCAGAGCAGGGATTCGAAACCTAGATTTGTAGTCCAACACTCAAACCACCACATCACCCTGGCTTTATTTTACCTTTAAAAAGAAAATAAAAAGTTATTCTTCCAACTCCCTTGTCTCTGCAGAATACACAGAGGGGAAGTAAGGCAAAGCACAGAGGCCCCATTAGGGATAGCTGAGAACACAGCCTGTGACATCAGTAGGAGGGAAATTTTCCGACCAGGAACAAAAAGTTCTGTGTGCGTCTTCCTGAACAGTGTACGCAGAGGGAGGGAAAGGGCAGGCATCCTTCATTGATGGAAACCATCGCTCTGTGATCGTGAAAACTAGGCCACCTGTGGCCACGCAACATTGAAGTGTGGTCAAGATGGAAAAAACACATTAATAAGAAAGAACATGCAAGGAGAGGCTGCAGCAGTTTGCTTTTGCCATATAGTCTTAAACATATGGCCGGTAACATGTTTGGGAATGCTCTACTGTTGTGAATTGGCTTTCCTTACAGAATTATAGAATGCTAACTTTGGAACTCCCCAAGGGTCATCAAGTCCAATCCTGTTCTGTCATTCAGGAATTCACAATCTGAGCACTCCCAACAGATGGCCATCTAGTCTCTGCTTAAAAGCTTCCAGAAAAGGAGACTCCACTGGACTCCAGTTCAGCATCTTCTAATGCCAAGCAACTCTTACATCAGGAAGTTTTTCCTAATGTTCAGATGGAATCTCTTTTTCTGCAGTTAGAATCCATTGCTCCATGTCTGAGTCTCTAGAGCAGCAGAAAACGAGCTTCTGAATAATCTTATTTCTGTCCTGATTTAGAAGTGACAAACCTGATTAATCCTCTTGTTGTCCCACTTTTTAAGCTACTATTCAAATGTCCCAGTTTCTCCTCCTTCTCTGTCCTTTTGTCTTGAGATTCCTTCAAGTGCTGCAGATTGCTTTCAAAGCGCAAAAGTAATTACTAATAATTCAGCGGAAGGGGAAAGGGCAGGTGGGAACAGATTCCTGCCATTCCCAGTAGCAAACTGGTGCAGCTTGTGTATTTTTTCTCATTAATAACACCTTCCAGCTTAATCATGCGCTGGTAGTAATTAGTTATATGTGTCCCAGCTTTCATCTGAAAGGTTGGTGGTCCCAACCTTTAAAGTGAAAGTTGTATTGGCCCTCTTTTCAAAGTGCTGATAATGATAAGAAAAGGACAGTACAGTTGACTCCCCACAAAAGGGCAGAATAAGTAATATATACAATCTTATCTATTTAGAATTTGAGTATTACCCAGTTTAGATATGGCACATATGTTCTCTTAGCTGATTTCCAACAACTGGTAAAACTTGGGTATGGCATTTGTAGGGCCTGTAGGCAAGGATAAAAAGAAACACAATGACCTCCAGATATCTGGATTCTAAATTATCAGCCTCAGTGAATAGTCAGGGATTGTTGGATTGTTGACTTCATGCTCCAAAATATAGTGGAGCAGTTGCTAATTGCAGTCAGATGAGGGATGGACTGCACCTTTTCTTATTGTTAACAATATTAGCATGTAGAAAAACAGGATACAGGCAGTTGCTAGCTTACAAACAAGATAGGTTCTGTAGTTCTGTTGTTGAGTGGAATTTGTATGTTAGTCGGAACAGATACACACACACACACAAATACACACATACCCCTATATGGCTTTGGATTGCATAGGGAAGGGTTAACATCCCTGTGGTGTTTCCTTAGCTGTCTGTGCTTCAGAAGATTTCACATCCCTTTCTGTCTCTGACAATTGGATTTTGAAAAAATGGCTTATTGCAAAAACAAGGATTGTTGATAAAGTTTCATTTGGGACCTCTTTCCCTCATGATAACTCGTTTCAGGGGGGAATTTCCCTTCCAAGGAGATTTCTCGTGCTTTCTGTTGTCTAACCCCTGTTCTTAACTATGAGTCATTTGTAAGTTGGATGTTTGTAACTCGTACACTGCCTGTATTGAAAGAATATAAAATAACTTTCACCTGAGAATTAGTTTATTAAAGAACTGAAAAAAATGTGTTTAATTTATAAAGTAGCATTCAGTCATGGTATCACATGAACACACAAGAGTTGGTTACTCCCATATCAGTGGGGTGACAAACCAATTCCAAGGTTTAGTCTAGAGCAGGGGTCCTCAAACTAAGGCCCAAGGGCCGGATACGGCCCTCCAAGGTCATTTACCCGGCCCTCACTCAGGGTCAACCTAAGTCTGAAACAACCTGAAAGCTCACAACAAAGGAGATTCCATCTGAACATGAGAAAGAACTTCCTGACTGTGAGAGCCGTTCAGCAGTGGAACTCTCTGCCCTGGAGTGTGGTGGAGGCTCCTTCTTTGGAAGTTTTTAAACAGAGGCTGGATGGCCATCTGTCAGGGGTGATTTGAATGCAATATTCCTGCTTCTTGGCAGGGGGTTGGACTGGATGGCCCATGAGGTCTCTTCCAACTCTTTGATTCTATGAACAACAATCCAATTTCATCAGCCAAAAGCAGGCCCTCACTTCCCACTGAAATACTAATAAGTTTATATTTGTTAAAGTGGTTCATTTTAATTATTGTATTGTTTTTAAGTGTTTTTTTTTTGCACTATAAATAAGATATGTGCGGTGTGTATAGGAATTCATTCATGTTTTTTTCAAATTATAATCCGGCCCTCCAAACCTGGCCCTCTGTTTAAAAAGTTTGAGGACCCTAGTCTAGAGCAGGGGTCCTCAAACTAAGGCCCAGGGGCCGAATACAGCCCTCCAAGGTCATTTATCCGGCCCTCGCTCAGGGTCAACCTAAGTCTGAAACGACTTGAAAGAACACAACAACAATCCTATCTCATCAGCCAAAAGCAGGGCCTCTGTTTAAAAAGTTTGAGGACCCCTGGTCTAGAGTCTAGGCCTTGAAAAAACTGTCCATGGTACTGAACCCTATCTACAAAGTGAATGAGAGCTTTGGGTAGCTCTTTTGAGGTTCAGACTAACTCTTGATTCACCACCCCTATAACCTGGAAGCCACCAGCCAGGACCAGAAGACAGACAGACAGAAGTTTCATTAGCTCATTGGTTTAAATGCTTCAGTAATTTTTAGTCTGGCAGATGGCAGCCTTCTGAGAGTTTACTTCTCAATCTTGAGCTCTAGCACAAATAATAGTTTGAGTGTTGAACTAGAACTTTGGGAGACTAACATTTGACTCCCTACTTGATCATGGAAGCCCTCTGATGTGGGAGCAACCAATCACACTCTCTCAGCCCGAGAAAACAGTAATGACGAAGTCCATCTGAAGACATCTTAGCATGACTCCACCAAGATAAGTTCATCTTAGGATACACACACACACACGAAACTTGCTTATCTCTTATTGGGATGCTGAGGATTGAACATTAGGTCATGTGTGTATCAAGCAGATGTTTTATCATCCATTTTAATCCATTTAGATGCTTCCTATGCTGGTACATACTGATGCTTAAATCCATTTATTAGTTCCAGCTAGAGAAAGCTTTCTCAACCAGTGAGGTATACACAAATATTACTTAGCTTCCTGCAATTCATTCAAGTAGATCTAGTCTAAGTGGGAATAGCAATTTTATTTAGGCATTTAGGTTTATAGCCTGTTTTTTCCCTTGAAGTTTCAAATACTTATTGTGATTCAGAAGCAAATTATACATTTTTAAATTGCTCAAAGCAACTCAGTGAGTATTTTAAATAGTGTGGGATGGGAACTGTCATGACTGATATTGCCTACCCCAAGCTGCTATTTGACCCATGATAGAAGGTACGTTTGATGCTTTGTACCAGAGCAAAGAGATGACATGAGTATAGCAGATGATCTTTACTTTCATTGAAGATTATGGAAAAACACTGTCCCTTTCCCATCTTTCTTTAAGTCTTGATCCAGAACAGGACCTACACCAATGCAGTTTGCAAATAACATCATCATACAAAGATGAAAAGGAATTTAACTGATACATAGCTTGAACTTTTCAGTTCTTTTTTTCCCTACTGTTAAATGTCTAAAATGGAATATATGAGCCATTCTGTTGTCTCTGACCAGCAAAAACAGTTTTAAAAAGATTAAGTAAATAAAGTAAAACATTCCAGGAAAAGTTGTCATTGAGCAATAGAAGAAATTCTTTTCACTGCAGCTGGTAGAAGAACTGATTAGGCAGCCCTTTGCTGGATTTAAGAACATTGTGGCCTGTGGATGATTAGCAGATGATCCTTGTCTCCAGATTAAGTTATAAAATGCATAATTATGTAATAATATTCACAGGGATTCCTAGTGTTATTTCATGGGATTCGCCCCAAAATGAACAAAGTACATAGTCTACATTTATGATTTTTATTTTTGCATATTTCATTATTCACACATTTGATTAAAAATGTTCTCTATAGCTATCTCTAGGTTCCCTAGGTCTAAAGTTTAGGGCAGTGGCCAGATAAATTACCTTGGAGGGCCGCATCCAGGCTTTGAGTATGTTTGGGGACCTCTGGCCTAGGTTCTCCAGTGTGATTCTGTAATGCGCTTCAGGCAGAATTGAACCATAAAAATTTCTAAAATTTCCTGGGAACACGTTCTCTTCAGTAAAAAAGAAAACAAAACAGAAATTTCTTTATTCATATTTTTTCATTTTCATGGGAGTCCATTGCCTTGCAACCCCAGCAAATGCAAGGGCTGAGTTTAAATGCTATAGTGAAAGTATTGTGTATTGAGTGCTGCATTTTAAGAAGGATATAGGCAAGTAGGAGGAAGTTCAGAGAACAGCAATGAAGATAAGTGTGGAGAACAAAGCATATGAGGAGAGGTTGAAGGTGCTGAGCATGTTCAGCTTTGGGAAGAGAAAATGAAGTGATGTCACTCTTTAAATACCCCCCGTTCTGCCATAGAGAAGAGGATGTTGGCTTGTTCTTTATTTTAATGTACAGGAGGGTGGGCTTCGATTGAACATTAGGAAGAACTTCATTACAGTAAGAAGTGGTTTTGCATTGGAACCAATTTCCTGGAGAGGTGGTGGAGCCTCCTTCCCTGGATGTCTTCAACAAGAAGCTGAATAAGTTAGTGATGGGGATGCTTTAGCTGGAAACCCTGCGATGAACAAAGGGTTGGACTTGATGACCCATAAGACTTTTTCCAACTTTTATGATTCTACAAAATCTTCTAGGTATATCCAAAATAAGGAACAAGATCAATGAAGTGTTGGCTTAGTTGTATTTGACTCAGAATTGTGGTTTTTCCAAAACACCAATGGCTTTATCCAATGGAGGAAGTGGCTTCATTTATCTCGTCTTATGAACCATCTAGGAGCTTAAGATTGTCTGAGGAGGCCCTGCTGTCGATCCTGCCTGCTTCGCAAGTGCGATTGGCAGAGATGAAGGACAGGGCCTTCTCAGTGGTGCCTCCCTGGCTATGGAACTCCCTCCCCAAGGATATTAGATCACCCCCCTCCCTCCTGACTTTACAAAAAAAAAAGTAAAGACCTGGCTCTTTGAACAAGCTTTTGAGAATGCAGCAGAATAGATAACACGGAACTATGAATTATGAACATGGAATGGCCAAACGATGTTACTGGATAATGTTTTTAACAGGATGGTACCAATGATTATATGCTTTAACGGTTTTTATATATGTTTTATATTGTAATGTTGATTGTTTTTAATGGCACTTTTATGAATGCCTGACACCGAACTGTGCCAATCTGTAACTTGCCTTGAGTCATCATATGGCTGAGAAAAATAAATAAATAAATTTAATGCTAGGAACTTCTTCAACCCTTCTATTCGCCAAGGCCCAAAGTGCGGCCTTCCAGATGTCACTCAACTTCAGCACCCAGCATTTCCCACCATCTAGTGGACTTCAATTTATCCATTGCTGGATTTATTTACAGCATTTATATACTGCTTTTCTCACCCCGAGGGGGACTCAAAGCAGTTTGAGGCTTGAAGAAACATCTAATTGAAGTCATGGGGTCATCTTCAAAGCCAGACCCAGTGTATAGCATGTTGCAGTAGCCAAGCTGGATGTTATGGAAGCAAGATGTGATCACTCGGGTTGGGGAGGGAACTTTTTTCTAAAAATGAAAGATGAACAATCAGTATTGCTTTCTCAAAAAGAAGAGGCAATCTAGGAGAGCCTAACACAATTCGCCTCTTTGGGAGACAAGATTCTGTCTCCATCTCTCTTCTCCAATCTCACTGAGTTGAATACAACCTATTTTTGTACTTTGACCTCAGTTTGTGATTATTAAAGTAAGCTGTCGATAAAGGTGGTAGGAAGGAGAAGCTGGGACATTTAATAAGCAGCTGAAAAAAATGGGACAGTGCGGGATTAATCAGGATTGTCCCTGCCAAATAGGTACAATTGAAGGGAATGTGATTGTTCTGTGCTAATTTTGTAGTTTGTTAAGAGGACCAATTTGAGCTGCTTCTTAAAATCTTTCAACCTGTGAATATTCTGGGACTGTCATGAGTTGTACTGTACCATCTTTACCCATAGATGGCCATATAATTGAGATTTAGTCAGGAGGCACATCTATCTGGGCCAATTTTGTGGCTGCTTCTAGCAGCAGAAAGCTTACAGCCTTTCTGGCAATGGTTCTCAAAGCGGAGAATGTCCTCTCCCTAGTATGGAACACAATTGCCTCTTGGCTATCTGTTTTATGAAGGCTGTGTGACCCATCAAAAACATTATACAGATGTTAGAATGCCTGTTATTCAGTTTACGTTGAGCTTGAAATTAGGCATGTTATGTCTCTGATGTGTGAAGGTTCCTGACATCAATAAAAAATTGTATTTGATCCTTTGGGTACCCAGGAGACCTCAAAATATGGAGGTAAATGCACCTAAAGAGCATAATAGAGCATAAAATCCGATCCCTAGGGACCACATTTTGCCCATCTCTGATCTAGATCAATATTGTTTCAGACAAGGAAACCTTTAGCTCCCCAAACAATGCCACACTGCAACTCCCATAATCCCTTGCCATTAATTATGCTGCCAAAGACTCATGGGAGTTTGAGTGTAACAACATCTGTAGTTCCATATGTTTTGACTGAAATAGGGACTAAATCCAATTGTTATTCCCATTGAATCAATCCAATTGTTATTCCCATTGAATCAATCCGAATTTGGCAACTCAGCCCTTGCTTAAATTTATCAATCTAATGTGTCCATTCTAGTTGGGACTAAAATTTAATTTAGGACCAATTTCAAACAGGGGTCTTTTCCTCGCAGAACCAGTATTGAACCCATTATTCTCAGCACACAAACCATAGACTCCACTACTGAGCTAAGCGTTCCCTGGAACTACATCATTTACTTCATTCTTCCAACATCCGTTTTCTATTCCTTTATGGGCTGATAACATTTAAAAGGGAGTGGTTTAATAGCATCCATTTAGAAACAGACAAATTGCAGGGGATCATTATATGTTTTCAAAACAAATCTAGATTAAAATAGGCCACTTTGCAACACTTTTTACTGGGAAAGGGAACAGGCAATCCTTTTATCGACAGTAACCATAGTTAGCATGGAGTGAGTCACTTCCAAAGGGGGGAAAATACGTAAAACAAAATATTTTCCTGCTTTGAAGCCAGAAGACTGCAGGAACACATCCGTTTATAGTAAAACCCGAGAAGAGATTTAATAGCATTTGACGATAAGCTTGTTAAAAGCTAGCAGAGCCTGGCTGCCAGGTTTATTAGTCTAATAGCAACAAAATTAATCACAAAATGGGGAAGTAAAGGGTCTTCTAAAGTTGTGGGTAGGCTGAAGAGCCGCAGTAATAACGTGTTAGCCCTAGATACCAAAATATCCGTTTTGCAGTGAACCATCAGAGGAGGATACCAAGCAAGATGACTAGCTAAATAGTGAACCCTTGCTAATGGAATTGTTTGGTTCTCTCCAGTAGCTTTTAATGTAAATTTATTCAAGCTGATTTTTCAGGAAGTACAAGGGTGCAAATCTGGAAAAAAGTACTTGTCAAAATGATTATTCTGCTACCGAGACTGGCAAGAAGAGGAAGTGGACCCAATTTTTCTGCCTGTTTTCTCAGATTTTTCTTCATCAGTCTGTGTGTGATGTCACATGTCAGCACCATCCAGGATATTTGGTTTAGAGGGATATAGGTAGTTAACCTCGGGTAACATCTTCATCTGAAAATACCAAAAGGTTACAAGGCAAACAGTGGATAGACACACATTTTCTTTTCCATGCACAGTTGCATAATATATAAATACAAAGAGTGCTAGAAGGTCACTGGTTTCCGGTACGAGCTGATTTCCTGAGCTACTATCTTACTTTTTTTTCAAGAGAGTGAGTTGAGTGTAAAAAAAAAAACCTTCTCAAAACAAATGAAAGAAAACCCCAGGAGTTTTTCTGGTTTTGTTGCAAAATATCTGTCCCAGAAGTAAAAAAGAGAGCACTTGTAGGGTTGGGAAAATAAAAAGTTTATAAAATACTAAAGATGTATTGGAAAAACATGCAAAGATACAGAACAGGGGAAACCTGGCTCGACAATAGTACATGTGAAAAAAATCTTGGAGTCTTCGTGGACAAGTTAAACATGAGCCAACAATGTCATGTGGTGGCAATTGGATTTTGGCCTGCATAAATAGGAGTCTACTGTTTAGATCCAGGGAAGTCAGCTACCCCTCTATTCTGCCTTGGTCAGACCACACCTGGAATGCTGTGTCAGTTCTGGGCACTGCAATTGAAGGGAGATGTTGACGCTAAGCTGGAATGTGTTCAGAGGAGGGCAACTAAAATAATCAAGGATCTGGAGAACAAACCCTATGAGGAACAGTTTAAAGAGTTGGGCATGTTTAGCCTTCAGAAGAAAAGGCTGAGAGGAGACATGATGATTGTTGTTGTTCATTCATTCAGTCGTTTCCAACTTCGTGACCTCATGGACCAGCCCACGCCAGAGCTCACTGTCAGCTGTCACCACCCCCAGCTCTTTCAAGGTCAATGCAGTCACTTCAAGGATCCCATCCATCCATCTTGCCCTTGGTTGGCCCCTCTTCCTTTTTCCTTCCATTTTTCCCAGCATCATTGTCTTCTCTAAGCTTTCCTTTCTTCTCATGATGTGGCCAAATTATTTCATCTTTGCCTCTAATCTTCCCTCCAATGAGCAGTCAGGCTTTATTTCCTGAAGTATGGACTGGTTGGATCTTCCCACAGTCCAAGGCACTCTCAGAACTTTCCTCCAACACCATAGTTCAAAAGCATCTATCTTCCTTCACTCAAGGTTCCCTATGATGATAGCCATATATAAAATATGTGAGGGGAAGTCATAGGGAGGAGGGAGCAAGCTTGTTTTCTGCTGCCCAGGCGACTAGGACGTGGAATAATGGCTTCAAACTACAGGAAAGGAGATTCCACCTGAATATTAGGAAGAACTTCCTGACTGTGAGAGCTGTTCAGCAATGGAATTCTCTTCCCCGGAGTGTGATGGAGGCTCCTTCTTTGGAGGCTGTATGGCCATCTTTCGGGGGTGCTTTGAATGCGAAATTCCTCCTTAGCAGGAAGATGGACTGGATGACCCACGAATCTAACTCTATGATTCTATGTTTAAAAATCTACATTATTGTTAGATGTATGGTGACCTCATGAATTCCATAGAGGGCATCTACACTATGGAACTAATGCAGTTTCACTCCACTTAAACTGCCATGTTCAATGCTATGGAATCCTGGAATTTGTAATTTTATCAGGTTGTTAGCTTTCTCTGCCTAAGAAAACTGCTTCTTCCCAAACCAGACCCATGTATCCATGGAGGATGCCTTCCCAGTTACCTTAAACTACAGATTTGACTGAGTGCTGAAGATCTTGTAAAACTCTAACTCCAAGGATTCCATAGTATGAAGCCAGGGCAGTTAAAGTGGTATTAAACTGTGTTAATGCCAGAGTGTATATGCATTCTTACTTGTGTAGCACAAAACAATCCCATTTTGGGGTGTGTATCCATACAAAAGCAGGAGATCAGAGGAAAAAGAGGGGGACGACATTCTCTTAAGGAACACGGCTACAGCCCTGGTGAGAAGTATTCCAGTCTAAAGTATAAAGCACTTACTCAGTGGCACATCTTGCATGCGTCAGGCATGCAGCTTGGGAACATCGGATCTCTCACAAACGCACACCGGGCGGCTCTGCACCATTAGGCAGACAAAATGAGTTTGAAGGATAATGTGGTATCGCTCAAAAGGGAAATTAAATGCTGTGAAATACAGCGTTGCTGTAGTGTTACAGAGCTGTCGCTAGGTGGACACCAAGACTATACTGCAATACTGGTCAAATTTTCTTTCTTTTCTTAAGGCTTTTTGTTTCTTCGGTTTTGCAAAAGGCACAGTTTGGTGCATCTGTGAATAACAAGTTGAGGTTGCTGTGGTCGTGTCTAATCAAAAGGAGATGTTTAGTTGTTGGGAACTTTTAATCGCTTGCCGTGTTTAAGGAAGGGCTGCCCACTTCCTTCTGAAGCTGTTTGTTCATTTAGATCATCTCCAGAAATCCCCTTTTCTGGTTACAGATCACAAGTTTTTAGTTCAATCCTTGATGAAAACTGGGGGTATATTTACACTTATAGAATTAATACAGTCTGGTTATTTATTTATTTATCATATCAGAAGTGAACCAAGGTTACAGTTGTGTTTTTAAAAACCACAAAGTTTGAAAACTTGGCATTATATTAAATGTCCTTTGACCAGAAGGTGGCCACTTGGAGTGCCTCTGGTGTTGCTATAAGAAGGTCCTCCATTGTGCATGTGGCAGGGCTCAGGCTGCATTGTAGCAGGTGGTCTGTGGTTTGCTCTTCTCCACATTTGCATGTCATGGACTCCACTTTGTGGCTCAATTTCTTAAGGTTGGCTCTGCATCTCGTGGTGCCAGAGCTCAGTCTGTTCAGCACCTTCCAAGTTGCCCAGTTTTCTGGGTGCCCAGGAGGAAGTCTCTCATTTGGTATCAGCCATGGATTGAGGTTCTGGGCTTTAGCCTGCCACTTTTAGACTCTTGCTTGCTGAGGTGTTCCAGCTAGTGTCTCTGTAGTCTGGTACCATTTTAAGTGCATGGCTCAGTTCTGTGGAATTTGGGGAGTTGCAGTTTTACAAGGTCTTCCAACTTCCTTGTCAAATAAGTTTTGATCCTTCGCCAGACTGCAACTCCCAAGTTTGCATAGCATTGAACCATGACAGTCAATGTGTTGCGAAGTAACACTATTTTTATAATGCAGATGCACCCTCTGTTTCCCAGGCCCCATCTATACTGCTACATAATGCAGTTTCAGATTGCAGATTAATTTCATTGAACTGATTTATATGGCAATGCAGACTCATATAATCCAGTTCAGTGCAGTTCAGATTTCTTTATATGAGTCTACACATGACCATATAATGCAGTTCAAACATGGGAGTGTTTGTATTTACTGATGCCATCATTGCTTTCATTCAGCATAATAAGGAGGTAAAGCAAACAAAATAACAACAAGCCCTTTTTAATGTTGATAATGGTGATGAAGGCTCCATATTTACTTTATTACCTGATTTACTTGTCTCCTTTTCTTTGCCACCTTTAACTAGATGTTTTGTTTGAGTAATTTGCTGCAATGGCCGTAAAACTCAAACATTGCTCTCACTGAACTTCATAATCCTAGACCAAGCTATGACCCACAAACCAATGGACCAGCCTTTGGTCCTCCCAAGTATTTTGGACCTCAGTTCCCAGAATGCCTGAGCATTGGACAAGCTGGCCAGGGCTTCTGGGGGTTGGAGTCCCAAATACCTAGGGGACTAAAGGTTGGACACCACTGCTTAAGGCCTTTGTTGGACTGTAACAGCCAACATCCCCCACCATGGACTGTGTTGACTATGGTTGCTTGAACATACAATAACATAACCCTAGGTTGTTGTTGTTTATTCGTTCCATCGTTTCTGACTCTTTGTGACCTCACGGACCAGACCACACCAGAGCTCCCTGTCAGCCATTGCTACTCCCTGGTCCTTCAAGGTCAAGTCAATCACTTTAATAACCTCAGGAGGCCCAAAGAATTCCCATTCTTGTGTGTGGCAGTGGCTCCTGATCGCTAGTTTTGAAAGTAAATGGGTAAAAAGTCCCTTGAAGTCACAGATTTTGCAATATGTTATGTGCATAACTTTTTTTCTTTCTTTTCCTTTTCTCTTCTTCCAATTTAATTATGTTTATCTCCCTTTCAGGTCAAGGGCTGCTTTGTTGAACTTTTCCTCCCATTTTCTCAATTCTAACTCTGCTGTGTCATCATGAGGAGACATTATCAGCTTGGCGCCTGAGAAGCGGATTTCATCGACTGAAGAACTATTTGGTAGTTTCCAAGGCAACTACCTGAAGAACCATTTTAAAAAATCCCAAAACGACAGAAGGCTTTTGTATGAGGTGAAAGGTTGTGTACACTTCTTTCATCCACTCCATCTTCCCTTTTTTTTGGAAAACAAATTGTTTTGTTTCTTCTCAAGAACGTTTCCATCTTTTACTACTGAGAATCTTTGAAGTCTAGCCAGGAGGTTGATTATACAATGGAGAATTGGACCAAATCTCATGGGTCATCACAAAGAAATGGCCTTATGGGAGGAAGAATCCCTCCTAAATCTTCAACCTTGAAAGAGAACAATCTCCAGGTACCTCCGTGGGTGAGGTCATTCTTTGGAAATGATCCCAGATCTTCTACTGCCTTCTGGATCCATGTTAATTTATGACTCCTTCAACCAGGTGTTTCTCCAACCTGCCTTGATTTCCAACAATGGTAGCTCCTTCATACAACTCCTAGACAATCTGTTTTATTACATTACCCAGTTGTTCCTAATTTCTAAACTTTGGAACTCATTTTATTTTGCCCACACTTGACCAAAAGATCTGATCATCATTTTCTTCAAGACAATCCAATCTGTTATGGTTTCCTCACTGTCGTCTCCAAATTGAGCAAGTTTCTGACTCCTTCAGGCTTCCATCACAATGCCCTGCCATTGTGGTTCAGGAGTGTAAGTGGCCAGGCGCTTGTTGCTATGGCCTACTATTGTGATGTGGCCAGCATTGTGGAGCAGCTCAGTGGAGTAAATTCCTGTCTTCTGTTAGTCAGAAAGACTACTTCAGGTTGGAGTTTGGAGAAAGGCTCAGACAGCTTAGAAGATAATGGTGGAAGTCCATCCTTTTGTGCTACTAAAGGTAGGACTAAAACATCTATGTTAAGTCCACAATTATTCATGTCTTAGTCCTGGCCTAAGTAGACTACTGCACTAAATGGAGTTGCCCTCAAAATGTTTTGGGAAGCTGCAGCTTGTATAAATGAAGACTTGTGTTGTGTCTGCTTTGGAGATAATAATAACAATAATAATAATAATAATAATAATACTTTATTTGTACCCCGCTACCATCTCCCCAAGGGACTCGGTGCGGCTTACATGAGGCCGAGCCCACAATACTTCAGCAAAAACAACAACAATACAAAACAATAAAATGAAATAAAATAAAATGAAATATTATTCAAAAATATTACATAACACCATGCTTACAAGAACCGTAACTTCCATCACAATGGCCTAATTGTAATTTAGGAGTGTGTGTGGCCATGGGTTTGTTGCCAGGGCTTACCATTGTGATGTGGCCAGTGTTGTGTCAGCTACTTGGCAGCTCTGAGAAGCAAATACCTGTCTTACTCTAGTCGACAAGTTCTGTTTGGAGTATAGAGAAGAACTTCAGACTGCTTAGGAAATAATGGTGGAGGTTCATCCTTTTGTGCCGCTAAAGGTAGGACTTTAAAAAATCTGTGTCTTCTATTACCACAGTGGTTCATGCTTTAGTCCTGGCTTCATTAGACTACTGCTCTTGAAATGTGTTGGAAAGGGGCGGTTAGTAGATGCTCATTAGAGAGATCCCATAACACCAGGCTTGCAAGAATTGTGCTATCTTCTAGACTGTTTCCAAACTGAATTGGAGGTACTGGTTTTGACCATCAAAATCCTAAAGGACTTGGGGCTAGGATATCTGAAAGGTTGCCTCTTCCTGTACGAGGCTGTCCAGAATATGAGAACTTTCTTGGAAGCTTAGTTGTGTGCCTCAACGTCTCAAGAGATTAGGTTATCTCAAACCTAATGGGGCTATCTCTGGAGCAGCCCGCTGACTGTAGAAATCTCTGCCAAAGAGGTTAAAATGCCCCCATCTTTTTTGAACTGCTGATGGGCATCTACAATGGATAGCAAAGGTTGGATACAATGGTGCATGTACAATGGATAGCAAAGCAAAGGTTGGCCCTCCATGTGTTAGAAAGACAGTACTTGCCAACATGCTAAATGGTGAGTGATTCTGTGATTAGCAGTCCAACAACATCTGGAGGGCCATAAATTGCACACTGTAGTGAAAGGAAAAGAAATGCTGGGAGTTTTGAAGAGAAGCATTAAAAAATCCTTGTTCCTCTGTCACCTATCATTCCATACTTTTCGATACCAATTCAAGCAAGCCTTGCTAGAATAGAAACTAGCTGTTTCCCACTTCACACTTTATTGCATTGTTTGCTGTAGGCAAAATGCTGCAACTCAACACTGACTGTCCATGTTTCTCCAGCCCTTCTTCACTATGTTCTCAATGCTGGTGCTGCTAGAAAGCTTACAGTCAAATGAAGGATGAGGAGAAAAAGGGAGAGCTGGTCAAGTGAGAGACAAGGAAGTGGAGCTCCAATGTCAGAGGATTTCTTAAACGAAACATGCCTGTGTGAGATCTAGGATGGTGTAATAGTTGGGTATTAGGTTATAACTCTGGAGGCAAGAGTTCAAATCCACACTCAGCCATGGAAGCCCACTGAGTGATCTTGAGCAAGTCATGGTCTCTCAACCTGAGAGAAAAGTAAAGGCAATCCATCTGTGAACAAATCATGCCAAGACAACCCCATGATATATTTGTTGGATGATACAGATGAAGACCTTGGACACAGGGTGGGAGATAAGACATACATATATAGATATAGATATTGACTGGAGAACTTTAGCAAAAGTACAAAGTAATGCTTCTGAACTCTGCAGCTTTGTCGGTGCATAAGAAAAAAAAACACATTGTGAAGAACCTGTTGCGTGCCCTTAAAATGCTCCCTTTGGCTTAACCTGATGTGTTCTGAGATTGTTTTACGAGCCTATTTCCGGCTAAAGATGAAACCTTTTCTCCTCTCTTTTCCTTCATATGAAATCTTAGATGGGCCCTTTAAAAAAACTGCCAGAGAATGTGTGTTGCAATGTGTCACATGTGCAATTCATGCTCTCCTGTTTCTGGTTGGAGGGAGGCGAGTGAGTGGGTGGGGGAAAAAACATATCCTCAGGAGGAAGAGAGCTGTTAAATCATTTCAACTCATTTAGTGATTCAGTCTGTTGGCGACTTGTTGAAAGTCTTCCGCACGCTTGTTTCAACTTACGAGAAATCAATGCCATATGCATGAGTAAGCCATCTTTTCAAGATACGCCTCTGTGTGCTTTCCCTCTTAAACAGAAGCAGGGTCTGCCTTCTGGAAGGGAAAACACATGTCACCGCAGCTGGCTTCAATTCTTCCTCTTTCCCCCTGCACTCCCTGACTGTAATTGAATTATGAGCCCAGGATTGGGTTGGACTACAACTCCCACCAAAGCACAGACAGCAAGAGAGTGCCTGAGGATGATGGGAGCTGTCTCTAGCACATTGGATAAACCCCAGGTTGAGTGAGTTGGAAAGGAGCATGACATTTTGAGTGTGCATCTACACTATAGAATTAATTCAGTTTCAGACCATTTGAATTGCCACGAATCATTCTTTGGGAATCCTAAGAGTTGCAGTGTAGCTCTTAAAAAAAATCTTTAGCCTTCTCTAAATAGCGCCAGTGTCTTCCCACATTACAATTCTGAGAATTCCATATCATTGAGCCATGACAGTTTCAGACTGCATTAATTCTTCATTTTAAATGCATCTTAAGACTTAGGAGGACATTGAGGCCCCATCGACACTGCCATATAATCTAGTTTCTGAATCGAGATTATCTGGTTTTTGAACCAGTTAGAGTGTTAAGATCGATCGGGGAGGTCCTTCTATCAGTCCTGCCACTCTTGCAGGTGTGGTTGGTGGGGACGAGACTCCGTGCCTTCTTGGTGGTGGCCCCTCGGCTGTGGAACTCCCTCCCCAGTGAGATTAGATTGGCCCCCTTCCTCCTGCCATTCAGGAAACAGCATAAATCTTGGCTGTGTAACCAGGCATTTGACGAATGACACCATTATGCAAGCATCTGAAGGAAACCATGGGATCGATAGAACGTTAAATGTTTTAATACCTATTTTTTAATGTTTTATGGTTATACTTATGTTTTTAATGATTTAATTGATGGTTATATGTGATTGCTTTTAGACTTGTAATGTTTTTAATATGGATGTGAGGCATTGAAACCTTGCTATTTACTATGTTGCGAACCGCTTTGAGCCCCCAGGGTGAGAAAAACAGTATATAAATAAATAAATAAATAAATAAATAAATAGGATTTATTTAGACTCATATAATCCAGTTCAAAGCAGATAATCTGGATTCAGAAACTGGGTTATATGGCTATGTCGATTGAGTCTGAGTGTAAAGATACATTATGAAAACCAGAATCGTCCATGCAGTACATAGTGTTTCCAGTTTATCTGTATAGTTGTGGAAGCTGGACAGTGAAAAAGCCGATAGGAAGAAAACGGACTCATTTGAAACATAGCGCTGTAGGAAAGATTTACAGATACCTTGGACCACACACACAAAAAAGACAAATGAATGGGTCCAAGTGCAAATTAAGTTCGAATTCTCATTAGTTGGTAAAAGTGGCTCTGTAGGTATGTGTAAGTCGTCCAGCATAAATCCATAGATAACTATCATTGGAATCGCACCAAGGACCTACAGGTGCCTAGAGCAGTGTCTCTCTAGGCATTTGCAGGTATTCCAGTGCAATTCTATGGTTAACTTCTCCCAGAATTGCACTGGAGAACTTACAAATGCCTAGAAAAGTGTTCTGACATAATTGTAGTGTCAGTTTCTGTTGGAATTATACTAGAGTACCCAGATAATTGTTCTCTGTAGTGCAATTCCATGATCAACTTCCACCAGAATCACACTAGAAGATCTAAAAGCACTTAAAGATGTGTTCTCTTTAGGCATTGTAGCTCCTCCAGTGCAACTCTCTGGTCAACTTCTGCTGTATTTTGTCTATCTTTGGATAAGATGCATATACTCCACCCCACTCATGGCGTGATTGACCTTCTAGTCACCATGAGGCAGAGCTTGAAATTGTTACTTATTTAACGTACATACCTTGGACTCCTAAAGTCAGCATGGGCAGTGGTCACAATAGCTGGAATTTCCTAAACTCAAAAGTCTCATTTCCAAAATCTGTGTTGAGGCCAGAAGAATAAGAATTAGGTGCTAACAGAGACAACACTTTAACATATTTTCCCCCAAGAGATGAGCAATAGGGATTTTCACAAGGTAGTTTTCAGAAGAGGAGGTCTGAGCATGATATATAGTGGCAGTTGGAGTATGTGTGTATTTAGTAAGTTTTGCACATACGTTTGTGAGAACAGACACGTAAAACAGTGAACAGTAGGTTCAACGGGTGAGTTATTTATTCCCCAACAAACCTGGTGTAACTGTGCACTAAGTCAGGGAAAGCTTAAAAATGAAACTACATCTTAGCAAGAAGGAAAAGAGTGTCGTTGTGTTGTCAAAGGCTTTCATGGCTGGAATCACTGGGTTTCTGTGAATTTTCCAGGCTGCATAGCCATGTTCCAGAAGCATTCTTTCCTGACATTTCACCCATATCTCTGGCAGGCATCCTCAGAGGTTGTGAGTCTGTTGGAAACTAGGCAAGTGGGGTTTATATATCTGTGGAATGTCCAGGGTGGGAGAAAGAACTCTTGTCTGGGTTGTTGAGACCTCACTACCTCTGAGGATGCCTGCCACAGATGCAGGGAAACCGTCAGGAGAGAATATTTCTAGAACATGGCCACACAACCCGAAAAACCTACAACAACCCAGTGATTCCAGCCATGAAAGCCTTCGACAACACATTGAACTCTTGTCTGTTTGAGACAGGTTATTTTTATTTATTGTGTCATCAGCAACCATTGTATTACAATTCTAACAGAGCAAAACAAACACAGAGATTAAAAAGAAAAAGGGAAAAAAACACACAGATTTTGCAAATTTGGTATTTGGTTAAATGTCCTTTGACCAGTATCTGGCCACTTGGAGTGCCTCTGGGGTTGCCGCAAGAAGGACCTCCATTGTGCATGTGGTAGGGCTCAGGGTGCATTGCAGCAGGTGGTCAGTGGTTTGTTCTTCTCCGCACTCGCATGCCGAGGATTCCACCCTGTAGCCCCATTTCTTAAGATTGGCTCTGCATCTCATGGTGCCAGAGCGCAGTCTGTTCAGCGACTTCCAAGTCGCCCAGTCTTCTGAGTGCCCAGGGGGGAGTCTCTCATCTGGTATCACCCATGAATTGAGGTGCTGGGTTTGGGCCTGCCACTTTTGGACTCTCGCTTGCTGGGGTGTTCCAGCGAGTGTCTCTGTAGATCTAAGAAAACTATGTCTTGATTTAAGTTGTTGATGTGCTGGCTGATACCCAAACAGGGGATGAGCTGGAGATGTCTCTGCCTTGGTCCTTTCACTGTTGACCTTGAGACAGGTGTAAATGTTGCAATTGGCCACCTTGATTAGCATTGTCCGCCTTGCAAACAAGAGTTCTTCCTTTCACCCTGGACATTCCACAGATATATAAACCTCACCTGCCTAGTTTCAAACAAACCTCACAACCTCTGAGGATGCATGCCATAGATGTGGGTGAAACATCAGGAGAGAATGTGTCTGGAATATGGCCATACAGCCCAGAAAACTCACAGCAACCCAAAGAGTGTCATTCTTATCCATTAAAAAATGTTGCTACAGGTAAATCTTTAGAAGTGATGCAGCTCTCTAGATATTATTAGACTCTGACTCTCAGCAGCAATGGCCAGCATAGCTACTTGGCAGAATTGGGAATTGTAGTCCATCAACATCTGGCAGGTTGTATGTTTCCAAGCCCTGGGAAAGAATGTATTGATATCACAGATTTATCATAAGCATCACTATCATTAAACGAACGTTAGCAATAGGCAACCAGCGAAATTAGAGGCTCATGTGTGAGTACATGTCGGGTTAGATAATTGTGGCAATTATGGCTGAACGGCTAGACAAGAGTTTGAGTGTTTCTGCATTGGACAAATATAATAATTTTGATACCACTCATGACCCCAGTTACCTCACCAAACCACATATCCCAGTATTCTAGGATGGCATAGTGACAGTTAAAAGTGGTATTGAACAGCTATAACTGCATTATTTGTATATAATGAACCCTTGGTATTTTGTGCGGTTTGTTCCTGGGCACCTAAGAATGCTAAATCTGTGGATGCTCAAGTCCCATTGTATAGTATCAAATTGTAAAATCAAGCTTTACTTTTTGGGATTTTATTGGGGGGGGGGGTGTTTTTCAAGCAATTTTATTTATTTATTTATTTATTTCAGTTACTTTTACCCCGCCCTTCTCACCCCCGAGGGGGGACTCAGGGCGGCTTACAAAGGAAGGCACAATTCGATGCCTATATCAAATATACATACATGTTGTTGTTGTTGTTCATTCGTTCAGTCGTCTCCGACTCTTCGTGACCTCATGGACCAGCCCACGCCAGAGCTCCCTGTCGGCCGTCACCACCCCCAGCTCCTTCAAGGTCAGTCCAGTCACTTCAAGGATGCCATCCATCCATCTTGCCCTTGGTCGGCCCCTCTTCCTTTTTCCTTCCACTTTCCCCAGCATAATTGTCTTCTCCAGGCTTTCCTGTCTCCTCATGATGTGGCCAAAGTACTTCAACTTTGTCTCTAGTATCCTTCCCTCCAATGAGCAGTCGGGTTTTATTTCCTGGAGGATGGACTGGTTGGATCTTCTCGCAGTCCAAGGCACTCTCAGCACTTTCCTCCAACACCACAACTCAAAAGCATCGATCTTCCTTCGCTCAGCCTTCCCTAAGGTCCAGCTCTCACATCCGTAGGTTACTACAGGGAATACCATGGCTTTGACTAGGCGGATCTTTGTTGCCAGTCTGATGTCTCTACTCTTTACTATTTTATCAAGACTGGACATTGCTCTCCTCCCAAGAAGGAAGCGTCTTCTGATTTCCTGGCCACAGTCTGCATCTGCAGTAATCTTTGCGCCTAGAAATACAAAGTCTGTCACGGCCTCCACATTTTCTCCCTCTATTTTCCAGTTGTCAATCATTCTTGTTACCATAATCTTGGTTTTTTTGATGTTTAGCTGCAACCCGGCTTTTGCGCTTTCTTCTTTCACCTTGATTAGAAGGCTCCTCAGCTCCTCCTCGCTTTTGGCCATCAGAGTGGTGTCATCTGCATATCTGAGGTTGTTAATGTTTCTTCCAGCAATTTTCACCCCAGCTTTGCATTCATCCAGCCGCGCACATCGCATGATGTGTTCTGCATACAAGTTAAAAAGGTTGGCACTTACAGCACTTAAACAGTTAACAAATTAAAACCATCAGTACATAACAATACACTAATACAGTAGTAAACTATTGGATCCATGGATATGGAGTGCCAAATGTATTTCTTAATTAAACGATTACATCCTGCACTATATTCAAATATTTCAATCTGTTTTACCTATAAAATTAAATCAACAACTTAAACAGTTTGAAAATCATATTAAGAATAACTGAGATAAAAGCAGGTTTACAAGTTTATTATGTTTTTAGACGTATTTGAGATGAATTGATGAGTCCCAAAGTCCTTGAGGAACAACTGGATTTCCATTTGTCTAAAGAGAGGACATTTCAGAAGTGGTTAAAATGGCCTTATCCTATGTGTTGACCTCACCTATAGGACATAGAGCAGGTCTCCTCAGGGACATATATGGAGAAGGGCTCCAGTAAGGTCACAAGCTTTAAAAGTATTCACAAGCAGCTTGAATTCAGATCAGAAGTGCGTTGGCAGGCAATACAATTCTTTTAAGACTGGGAAGTCGTGATTCACTAGAACATTCAATAATGTCCAATAAGGTAGGAGGCAAGAAAAGATGAAGGCTGCATTCATGATGAAGAGACTCCATCAAAGTCTGCAAGACCCGAGTAAGACTGTTGAGGATGAGATAACTTGGAGGTCCCTCATTCATAGAGTCACCATAAGTTAGAGCCTACTTGACAGCAGTTAATAACAACTAAATATGGAATAATTATGTAGTGGAAATGGGCTCCAGGACCCTTTCATGCAACACAGTTATAGCTTTTTGACTCAAATATCACTGTCATGGATCCCCAGGTGTGTAGTTTGGTGAGGCACTAGAACTCCCTGGCAGAGAATTCTAAGTACCCCTCCTCAAATTGCAAATCCAATAAAATGAAACCACAGAAACCAAAGTGCAGTCTGAATGCTGTACAATAGTTGTGAAGTTTGAAATCGCTTTGGGGAGACGAGGGGTGCATCTACCCTGTAGAATTAATGCAGTTTGACAGCACTTCAACTGCCATGGCTCGAGGCAATGGAATCATGGGAGTTGTAGTTTTACAAAATCTTTAGATTTCTTTGCTAAAGCATGCTGGTGTTACAGCAAACTACAGTTCCCGAGATTGTACAGCATTGAGCCACGACAGTTGAAGTAGTGTCAAACTGCATTAATTCTACAACATAAATGCATCCCAAGTTTTCAGTCCCCGTTCAACCACAGAAATCCACTGGATAACATTTGGTTAGTTACAGTCTCACACTCTCAGAGACTGTATACCTTTGAATAAATGCTTCCAAGAAAACTCTTTGATAGAGTCACCCTAAGTAGACCTGGAGGCACATAGTAACCGCAAATGCTACACCAAGGATATGCTACGAAGCTTTCATAGCATGTAAGAACTATAAGGTTTACAGTGGTAACAGATATGTCTCCTCCATATTACACACATACTTTGACATCCTCCCTCCCACAGACTTTAAATTTAATCAGAACAGTACCATGACTCTCCTCTCTTGCAGGAACCTCTTGCTTCAAATTCCTGCCGTAGCATTTCAAGGACAAGAAAGAAGCCCTTCACTGGGTGCTAGAAACTCAAAAGCAATTAACAGGCTGAGTAATCCCCCACAATAGCTATGGCATTTCTATCTACAATGTCCTGATCCTTCAAAGGTCAAGTGGCACACAGCAAAGAGAAGGTGAATAGGGTTTGGGGATCAGTCATCAACGTTCACCTACAAAGGCTGGATGAATTCATTACAAAGTGTTCTAGGCATTAGCCCACGCACATAAACTCATGTGGAACAGGCTCACCGAGGTCCTAATGCACAAGATTCCTCCCTGAGCAGAAGTGGAGAGTATCTTTTTCAGTAAAGCGGATCCAAAGGGGTCATCTTATGCTGAACTTTGCCACACTGACTGCTTTCCCCATTGATGTAATAGCATAAATCAAATTTCCTCAAGTCTTTTGGGCACGTGTCTCTAAGCATACTGTGATTGTAATAAAATTAAGTATTCTGAAACCACCAAATTGTGGAGATTTCTCCATAGCTTGAGCCAGTGCCACCCAAACTTTTGTCTACTGAATATTTTGGACTTCAGGTCCCAGAAGCTCTATTCAGAATGAACAATAGCCAGCACTTCTTCAACTTGACATCTCAGCCTTTAACTTCCGGATGTTCTTGGACTCAGCATCTCAACCTTTGGTGCTCCAGGTGGACTTGGCATTTCAACCTTTGAACCTAGCTTCTCAACCTTGAACCTAGCTTCTCAACCTTCAGTGCTCCAGATGTTGTTGGTTTGGCATCTCAATCTTTGTTCTCCCAGATGCTCTTGGATTTGTAGGTTGAGATCACTGACTTACAGAATTAAGAATGTTGCCACATATATATACATAAATACATATACACACCTGTGTTTAGCTGAATTAATAACTTCTTGGTTGCACATCATTGTGGGAGTGAAGGCAAGAGGCTTTTTTAGCTGCCACGCTGTTCAGCTTGTCGTCTATTAAGGCTCTTGGATCCCTTTCACAGATGCTACTATCGAGCTAGATGTCACTATTCTATCTTTGTACATTTAATTCTTCCTGCCTTACATTTCTCCTTGTTGAAATTCATTTTGTTAGTCTTGGCCCAGCTCTCTAATCCTGTTAAGGTCATTTTGAATTCTGACCCTGTCCTCTGGGACATTAGCTGCTTTTTATTATATTGATGGCTTGTGTAGATCCATGTTTTTCCATCTTCTTCCAGTTAAGGACCCATGCCTTACATTCTCCAGACCGTATTGGAAATGTGGTTTGAACAGTTTGATCAAGCAGAAGTTGTTATTTCAGGTGTGATTATGTGGTTACTCATTAAGCTGAGGATGCAAGGAGATGTGGGAACAGGTGAACTGGCTTGTTCTTGGCTTGGAGGAACAGAATGTTAACATCCAAACACAGCCGATAACACCTTTTGAATTCTGCAACTTGCCAGCAGCCATGCCTTTGGCAACTGAACCTACAAAATCTCTGCATCATCACAGCCTGCCACTATCGTTGCAAGAATCTGTGACTTGGAAACCTAATCAACACAGGCATGAGAAGAGAAGTTGGCATTTTTATTATTCTGTTCTAAGACTAGCCAAACATGGAAAAGTGCCGGAGCAAGCAGAGGTCCTTATTAGTTCCCTACATAACTTGGAAGACTTCTATTTTTGAATTACAACTCCCAGGTTATCCAAATCAGCATGACTAGGTCTCTGGTTGATAGAACATTTTTGGTGATTTTGACATTGAATATCTCCTACTGGGAAGAAATTGCGGAGCAGTTTTGGCAAGGTGCCGCTCAACAACTATTTCATCCATGGTCCAAGACATGACACATTACCAGGTATATTCCCAATGCATCCTATTCTATCCTAACCTCACTACCTCTGAGGATGCTTGCCATAGATGCAGGCGAAACGTCAGGAGAAATGCCTCTAGAACATGGCTCTATAGCCCGAAAAAACCCACAAGAACCTAGTCATCCTATCCTTGATTTTAGCCAGAAGACTGCTGTATTTGGATTGTTGGATGAAACATCCCGATCAGCCTCCAGAATAGTAGCATTTCATCAGCATCAGCAATATGTTCCTGGTGTTCTAACTTGTACTCAGTGTGATAGTGCTTAAAATACTACATAACATAAAAACATAATCTGTATGTCAAAACCTAAAATGGTTCCTAAGAGAAGTGCCAGAGCAGAATAAAAACCAAAAGTAAAAACCCAAATAATATTCGAAACCAACATATTCCAGCCTATTTCCATTTGGAATATCCAAGGCCCAAGGTCAGAAATGAAGAAATATCCTACTACATGTTGCCTAGATATCTATTATATTGTGGTACTAGGTACTACAGATAGCCCTCCACATTTGCGGATTGATTATTCATGGATGTTGGCAGTATGTTATCTGTAGGACTTTTACATCCATAGAATTGTGCCAGAGGACATAGAGACTCCAAGCAACAACGTTTCTCTAGACATTTGCAGTGCGATTCTTGTGTAACCTTCCAGCAGAAACTGACCATAGAATAAAGATTCCTAATGAGATACTCTTATCAATTAAACAAAATGTGTTTTTATTACTATTTTTCCACTTTCAGATGGGTCTTGTGCCCCTAACCCCAGTGAATGTGGAAGGCTGATTGTACTAGAAGTCTTATCTTTCTTTTTCTCAATGCGTTCCACACTACATGTTGGCTGTCAAAATATATATAATAATATATAATAGCTTTTCTGCTTCGCTCTGTTCTTCTCGTCCTCTTCTAAAACTGTCTTAGCAAGCTGTTAAAATAATAATAGATCATTTTGGAAAATGTTCCTGCTATGTCATGCCGCTTTCCGAGAAGAAAGGAATTCATAATTTATGTATCGTAGTGAGAAAACAAAGATAAGTAAAAATGTTTCTCTTGCTTGTTCTGATGGTTCTCTTTTGAATGAGAAAAATATGAATTTGTTCTGGTTGAAATTATTCCGTGGGAGGAATACTATTGATGACAGTGTGTTTGTATGTCTTCAAACTGCTTGTCGCCTTATGGCAACCCAATAAATTGTATAGGGTTTTGTTTTTTTTTAAGGAAAGGAAGCCTCAAAGTTGGTTTTGCCAGTTCCCTCCTCTGGACTATATCCTGCAGCACCTGGTTTTCTTTAGCCATCTCCCATCCAAATACTCATTAGAGCTGACCCTGCTTAGCATTCAGGATCAGATGGGATCTGGTGCCTCTGGGATATTGAGGCCAACCAGATTACAAGGGTTGGATGAAAAGTAATGCCTCCACCTTCGTAACTCCTCAACAGATGGCAGTACTGGTATGCGGCAGGTACTGGCTTGTTCAGTAGACTCCTCTACAGTTCCATTTTGTCGGGAAGCCTTAGCATTGAACAGTTGTGTTGTTAAAGTGTGAAGTATGGAACTCTGCGCAGACAGTCGGTCAATGCGATTTAAGCAACGTGCAGTCATTGAATTCTTGACAGTAGATGGTGTCACCCCAAAGGGGATTCATCAGAGAATGCAAGCTGTTTACGTTGATTGTGTTGATGTGAGTACTGTGCATCGTTGGGCAAGTAAAGTTTAAAGATGTTGAGGTGGGAACATCTGACTTGCATGACAAAGAGTTGGATGTCCTGTGACAGCAATCACTGAGTTCCGCAAGCAAAAGGTTGACAGATTGATTCAGGACGATCGTTGTATCACTCAGGATGAAATTTCAAGCATAATCGGCATTTCACAAGAACATGTGGGTCACATTATTGCTTTGCTTGGCTATCGGAAGATCTGTGCATGATGGGTTGCGGAAACAGAGTGTCAACTTCTTCCGTGACAGCTTCAGAAAACTTGTTCATTGTTGGCAGAAATATATCCAATTGTCTGGTGATTGTGTCGAAAAGTGAATAGTGGTAGTTAAAGAGCACATTTTAAGGATTATTTCTGCCTTTGATTTATTAAAATATTCCCATCCAAACCCAAGTAACGAAGGTGGAGGCATTACTTTTCATTCAACCCTCATCATTACCTTTAGGTCATACTTCCATAGATGAACATTATTATTGAAATGTTTGGTGAGGCAGCAGCACTCTTTGGCAGAGAAGGCTGAAAACATGTTTTTCCTATCCTTCTGTCCTACCTTTTTATCTTCAGAAATATATACTCAGAAATCACACCTATTTCCTTCTGTATTGAAACCAATGGACAGAAAAAGTCCTGCCACTCATGGTTTTCTTCAGTAAAAACAAAACCAAGGATTGGGAATCATTTTCTTTTCCCTTCAGTGGTTACTTTTATGCCTAAGGGATTAGATATTAATGTGTGATTTTCGTTTGGATTCCTTGTTCCGTCATATAGCAGACAGTGATGGCAATGTCTTATTTTTACTTGGAAATACCTAGGTTTGAAGCCATCCTCTTTGCTTTTGGAGGAGATCAGCATTACTGTTTTAGAAAGAGAACCAAGGAGGAAGGACTCTGAAGTCATGGATACCATACCTCTATCTATGCAGATAGTCATTGGGGAAGTTATGAGGCAGCTTCCTAAAGTCCAAAATTAGTTTCCTGCCAAACAGTTCGGCAAAACTCCAGTTCTGGAACAGTTTGGGTACCAAATATGGACTTAGATGCAGACAAAAATGCTTGAATTTGTAGTCATATCTAGAGTGCATCTACACTATAGAATTAATGCAGTTTGACTCCACTTTTAGTGCCACGGCTCTGTGCTGTGAAATCATATGAGTTGTACTTCGGTGAGGCACCAGCAATCTTTGCCAGAGAAGACTGAAGACCTTGTGAAACTAAATCCATAGCTTTTTGGCAGTTTAAGTGCTGCCAATCTGCGTTAATTCTACAGCAGTGGTTCTCAACTTTCCTAATGTCGTGACCTCTTAATACACTTCTTCATGTTGTGTTGACCCCCCCAATAATAAAATTATTTTCATTCCCACTTCATAACTAGTTTTGCTACTGTTATGAATAGTACTGTAAATATCTGATATGCAGGATGTATTTTCATTCACTGTACCAAACTTGGCACAAATACCCAATACGCCCAAATTTTAATACTGGTGAGGTTGGAGAGGATTGATTTTGTCATTTGGGAGTTGTAGTTACTGGGATTTATAGTTCACCTACAATCAAAGAGCATTCTAAACTCCGCCAACAATGGAATTGAGCCAAATTTGGCAGACAGAACTCACATGACTGACAGAAAATACTGGAAGGATTTGGTGGGCATTGACCATGAGTTTTGAGTTATAGTTTACCTACATCCAGAAAGCACTGTGGACTCAAACAATGATGGATCTGAGCCAACTTGGCACAGATACTCAATATGCCAAAATGTGACCACTGGTGGTGTTTGGGGAAAATAGACCTTGACATTAGGGAGTTATAGTTGCTGGGATGTATAGTTCACCTACAATCAAAGAGCATTCTGAACCCCAGGGAGTTATAGTTGCTGGGATGTATAGTTCACCTACAATCAAAGAGCATTCTGAACCCCAATGATAGAATTGGACCAAACGTCCTACACAGAACCCCCATGACCAACAGAAAATACTGTGCTTTTTGATGGTCTTTGGTGACCCCTCTGATACCCCCTCGCAACCCCCCCCCCCTCAGGGATCCCAACCCTCAGGGTGAGAAATGCTGTTCTACAGTGTAGATGCAGCCCATGTTGTCTTTGTAGTTCAAAGAAGAACCCTGGTTGAATGTGGGCAAGCTTTCTTTCAAGATTTGCCAACTGTTGCTTTTCTCTAAGGAACATTTGGATTTCTTTGTAACACAAGCTGAAAAAAACTTCTCTCTGTGCCACTTTAGGAGCAGCAGTCTTCTGCTGGCAGGTGCAGTCTGCTTTCAGTTGCACATTTTGAATTCTTACGTTTGCAAATCCGCCCTTTATCTGCTCTGGGTACAAGCTGCAACTCTCTTTTCCCTTCAAGAGGCAAGGAATTCCTCCCACAGGTTGGCCTTGCTTGCTGACAGATAACGGCAGTCAGAACAATTAACCGGGCATATTAGCATTTTTAATTGGAGGAGGAACATAGCCGTCTTGAAATTTTATTGTGAAGCTGAAGGTGCAACGGAGAGAAAATATTTCGCAACGCTTTCAGCAGTGATTGTTCCAATATGGTATGAATTCCAACACTGATTTGTAATTTTTCCTATGAAAAATAAGAATAAGAGAGATGTTACCACCAAAGCTGTAAAATACCATGTTTTTCTTATGCCTGATGCAAAAAAAAATGCATCCATACTTTGATTTTGTGAGCCAGGATGGGCACATACAACTGGGATGTATTTCAGAATCTCCAAAAATGCTGTCCACTATTTCCTTGTGCTGTAAACATTTATACAGGAGACTCTTAATTCAGTGAATCCTAAGCAACTAGCAAAACATTAAATAAAAATGAAATCTCAGTTCTTGTGGGTTTTTTCGGGCTATATGGCCATGTTCTAGAGGCATTTCTCCTGACGTTTTGCCTGCATCTATGGCAAGCATCCTCAGAGGTGAGGTCTCACCTCTGAGGATGCTTGCCATAGATGCAGGCGAAACGTCAGGAGAAATGCCTCTAGAACATGGCCATATAGCCTGAAAAAACCCACAAGAACTGAGTGATTCCAGCCATGAAAGCCTTCGACAAAAATGAAATCATTTAAACTGAACTAAAACAGTGTTTATTAAGTTTTTGTCTTAATTTGCTTTTAATTACAATACTATGGAATCATGGAAGTTGTAGTTTTGCGAGGTCTTTAACCTATGCCGAAGAGTGCTGGTACCTTACCAAACTACCAACCCACATGATTCCATACGAACTTAAAGTGCCCTTATAGTGGGGTCAAAACTGCATTAATTCAACAGTGTAGATATACTGCAAGTCAGAACAGATATAAATAACTCATTTTGTATATTTGTGTAGCTTCAAGTCACTTCTCAATTTATGGCAACCCCATGAACTTCATAGTTTAAGTTCGTGATGGTGAACCTATGACACTCGTGTCAGCACTGACACGCATGGCTATTTTTGATGACACGCAGACTTATGCGGCCACATACAGAGAAATACACATTATAAGAGCCAATCTAATTCCATCCTTAAATTTGTAAAAGGCTCTACAAATTTAACATCTGCACGTTTGAGCATTGTTCACTCCATAACTCAGCATGGATTATACATTTTTCTTATTTAAACTATAAATATTGCAAAATTATGTTTTTTTTTTTCTCAAAGTGACACTCCACCCAAGTTATGCTCAGGTTTTTGGCAAATTTTGACACACCAAGCTCAAAAGGTTGCCCGTCACTGGTTTAAGTCAAACCCCAGGATTCCATAGCCCTGAGCCATGGCGGTTCATGTGGGGCCAAACTGCATTAATTCAACAGTGTAGTTGCACCCTTATCCATGCATTCTCACATCTTCAAGGGTGTGTTTGTGTGCGCATGTATGTTTAAACAGGAGAGCATATTTGTAGGTTTGTAAATCCTTGCTTCTTCAAAAACGCATGAGTATCGGAACGTACGGATAGTTTAGCTGTCGAGTACTTTGCGCTACTTGCAGAGAGCCAGTTCCTATGGCAACGGAGCCCTTGGTGGCGTTGTAATGCGCAGCGTCGTGTTTCCGCCTCCTTCATCAGCTTCGTGAGGAAGGCGATCATTGGGATTTCAGTTTATGTGTGTACATGAGTGTGCAAAGAAGTATTTGTGTGTTTTGTTTTCAATGATGCTCCTGGATTCTGTTCCAGACGTGGCGTTGAAGCCTTACGCAGCATCCAGGACGGCGCAACCTAATTGAAATTCCTTCTATGATTTTGCCTTTCGCTGTGCTGAAAAGCATACTTAAGGATTCCACTAGCATTTCCAAAGAAAGCAGCAGATTGCTGCAAACTCTTTAGAGGCTGAAGCACCAATTTGTTGTTATTATTTGCCATTGAGTCGGCTCCAACGTTACAGTAGCCATACAAATGCGAAACCTCCATGAATCCTGGGGTGCATCTACACTACAGAACTAATTCAGTTTGACATCATGTTAACTACCATGGTCTAATGCGATGCAATCATGGGAGCTGTAGTTTTAAGAGATCTTTAACCTTCTTTGTCACCATACTGCAGCTCCCATGATTCCATAGCATTCAGCTATGGCAATTAAAGTGGTATCAAACTGCATTGATTCTGCAGTGTAGAGTGCTGCATCCTTTGGGGCAGTTCGTGGTAACCAGAGAACTTTCTTCCCATACCATATTTTGAATGAGCTGATTTTTCTTTCCTTTTGGCTTCCTTTTTTTTTGCAACCACACATTAAAAAAAAATCAGAAACAACAGCTTCAGCATCCCATATTAAAAATTCTGAATATGGGATGCTGAAGCTGTTGTTTCTGATGGATAGTGAAGGAATTTATGTAGCCCTCCAAAATTGTCCACATAGGTGGCTGGACTTGTGACAGCTTTGGTTTCTGATGGCTTAATAGACATAAAATTATTAACAACATTGTGTATAAAATTACTTTTGACGTGTGTGAACAAAGTATGTGTACAACATAAGCGAATTTTGTCTTTTGATTTGGATTGCCTAGTCTAGGATCCGATTTCCAACAGTATTCCTGCAAATGGGATGCGAACACAATACCATCCTGCTGCTTGTGTTTCCCTAGCAACCCCTATCCAGAATCCTCTGATACTGGAGATAATATATAGACATCATGATTAGTACCCATTGATCCCTGCCTCCTTCACAAAATTGTCTAATCTTCCCTTAGAGCCATCTAAGCTAGCTCCCATCAATACCCAGCATGGTGGAAAATTCAATTGTTGAACTGTGGTCTGTAGGAAGACATTCTCAATTTTCTCTTGTCCTAGATTTTCCTTCATTGGATAGTTCTTTGTTCTATTAGGGAGGAACCTGAGCTTCATGAAGTGTTCATTGATCGAGGGAAGTAATACTACAGCTCTATTCTGCTTTGGTTGGACCACACCTGAGATATACAGTCAGTTCTCAAGTTAGGAACAAGAGAAGTTCTGTAGGTATGTTCTTAAATAGATTTTTTATATAAGTTGGAACAGGTACATTTTTAAGTGTAACTCCAGACATAATGTGTGTGTGTGTGTGTGTGTGTGTGTATGCAATGTGACGGCACGAGTGGCGCCACCTATGTATAGAACTGTTAGTTGTAAGATTTAAACTGTTGTATCATGCTTAATCCTGCCCCTTTTACCCTGCTTATGTATAGTTGTATGGATTGGTTACTTATAGCTGTCAGTCAGTACTGTTTGGCTCCACCTCTTCCTGCAGGAGGGGAGTGCTTCCCTTTTCTTTCTCATTCTGCCATCAGAGTTCATACCACATGGACGTGAGTAAGAGACTTGACTCTGAAAGACCCTGATTTAAGTTACCTCTTAGCATCAACTCTGAGGTTTTTTATCCTTGGGACTCATGCTTTATGTCCAGATCGTCCTGGACAACATTGAGGAGACCCAAACACCTTCAAACCGGTTCTTTTGGTACCAAAGGAAGATCCTCAGTGTTCAAAACATAGGCCATCTGAACTGGGGTTGTGGTTTGCTCTGGCATTCACAGCCATTGAGGAAGGAGGAAACTTGGTGAGGCTTCTCAGCTTCAAACCCCTTGGACCCAGGACTAATTGAGACTGTAACATATGTTTTCCTTCACCCCTCTGAAGTTTTCCAGCTCATTGCTTTAAAGAAATGACTTTGTGATAAATAAAACTTATTTTGAGTTATTTACAGTGTTTTGGGTTCTTGAAAGATCCCGTTTCCTATATGTTGCTGTATGTTCAGAAGATTTCACCTCACTTTCTGTCTCTGTGAAAAAAGGATTGGTGATAAAGCTTCAGTTGGGATACCTTTTTCTCTATGATAACTCTTTCAGGAGCGAATGATTTCTCTCACTTTCTATTGTGTCACCCTCATTCTTAACTATGAATTGTTTGTAAGTCAGGTGTTTGTAACTCGGGAACTCCCTCTACATTGTACTGTTCTAGGCATCAAGAAGGAGATGGTCAAGCTGGAAGATCTGGAAATGATGAATCCTTATGAGGATCAGCTTAAGGAACTGGGAATGTTTACTGAGAGAAGGGGACATGATGGCCACGTTTAAATATTTCAAAGGATGCCACCTTGAGGAGTGGGGCAACTTTGTGATCTGCTGCTCTGGAGAGAAGGACACAGAAGAGTAATGCACTCAAATCGCAAGAAAAGAGATTCCACCTAAACTTTAGGAAGAACTTATAAATGCTAAAGCTGCTTGAATATGTCTTGGAATGTGGTGGAATCTCCTTCTCTGGAAGTTTTTAAGCAGAGGCTGAATGTCAGGAGAGCTTGGATTATGTCTTCCTGCAGGACCAAATAGGTTCTATCATCCTTGACTTACTGTGGAACCGTATTGAAATTAATAACTTCTATTGGAAGAGGATTCTGTGTTTGTTTATTTAGTTATTTAGTTATCGTATCAGGGGCAACCAGACAATTTTATTAAATTTCTAACAAAACAAAACAAACAAACAGACAGACAAAACACAGAATTTGCAAGCTTGGTAGTTGATTAATTGTCCTTTGACCAGTGTCTGGCCACTTGGAGTGCCTCTGGTGTTGCCGCAAGAAGGTCCTCCATTGTGCATGTAGCAGGGCTCAGGTTGCATTGTAGCAGGTGGTCAGTGGTTGGCTCTTCTCCACACTCGCATGTTGTGGATTCCACTTTGTAGCCCCATTTCTTAAGATTGGCTCTGCATCTCGTGGTGCCAGAGCGCAGTCTGTTCAGCGCCCTCCAAGTGGCCCAGTCTTCTGTATGCCCAGGGGGGAGTCTCTCATTTGGCATCAGCCATTGGTTGAGGTTCTGGGTTTGAGCCTGCCACTTTTGGACTCTCGCTTGCTGGGGAGTTCCAGCAAGCGAGAGTCCAAAACAAGACATCCGGGCGTCCCCTGGGCAACGTCTTCGTAGATGGCTGATTCTCTCACTCCAGAAGCAACCAGAAGGATTCTGTGTTAAAAATAGTCATTCAAGTCCTTCCCATGTTTCATCCTGTCAGCACTAACAGTGATATATTTTGCCATATTGAACAGAACTTCAGAGAAGAATTGAAATATTTCCGCTTACTTGCAGGTGGATAATGACTCAATGAGTGGTATGGAGAGGAAAATTGCCCCCTGACCCCAACACAGTTGCTCACCCATGATCTAAAGTAGTGGTGGGAAATCTCTTGACCACATGTACCTTTCCATCTGGCTTTGCTTCCTGCCAAGTCCTTCCTCTAAATTTGCCATTGTGCTAAGAATGTCATTGAAGAAATACTGCTTCTTTTTAAAAGACCAGTAAAGTGCTTTTTTGACAAGTAAAAAGGTCCTCTATATCTCCCCAAAACATGAATCTATTTGTAAATAAAGTGCATGGTGAGCATAAAGGTAAAGGTAAAGATTTCCCCTTGACATTAAGTCTAGTCGTGTCAGACTCTGGGGTACTCATCTCCATGTCTAAGCTGAAGAGCCGGCATTGTCTGTAGACACCTCCAAGATCATGTGACCAGCATGACTGCATGGAGCTCCAGATGGTGAGCACATACCTTATTGAAAGGGAAGGTAGAATTTTTCTTTGATGCCACCACTAATTCCATTAGATCAGTGGTTCCCAACCTTTGGGCCTCCAGGTGTTTTGGACTTCAACTCCCAGAAATTCCAACCTGCTTACCAGCTGTTAAGAACTGTGGGAGCTGAAGTCCAAAACATCTGGAGGTCCAAAGGTTGAGAACCACTGCATTAGATAGAATCATAGAATTTTAGACTTGGAAGAGACCACAAGGGCCATCCAGTTCAACCTTATTCTGCCATGAAGAAGCACATATTCAAAGCACTCCTGATAGATGGCCATAGAGACTTTGCTTAAAAACTTCCAGTGAAGGAGACTCCACCACTGCTGAATAGTTCTTGCCATCAGGAAGTTCTTCCTCATAGTCAAATGCAATTTGAATCAATTGCTTCATGTTCTTGACTTTAGAGCAGTCTCTGAATTATCATCCAACCTTCCAATTGTAGCCTTTAGGGCAGTGGTTTTCAACCTAGGGTCCCCAGGTTTTGGCCTTCAACTCCCAGAAATCCTAACAGCTGGTAAACTGGCTGGGAATTCTGGCTGGGAAAACTGGCTGGGAATTCTGGGAGTTGTAGGCCAAAACACCTGGGGACCCACAGGTTGAGAACCACTGCTTTAGGGCTTTAATCTATTTTCAGTCCAACCCTGTCCTCCAAACACGATTTGGGAATTTCAGATAGACGTTAGTGACTCACCTTCGGCTGTAGTGAAACCGTTTGCATTATTGCTATGCCCTGAACTTCAAGTAGCAAGACTATCATCAAAGTCTTTGTTGGACTGTGCCTTAACTTTTACACACACAAAGACGTATGTGGGTGTTAAAGATAAATACATTTTTAAAAAGCAAATTTATTTTAACCAGCAGCACTTGGAGGAGGCACTTTCATTTCAAATTGTAGTTGTGACTCATTTGTTCTCAGAAAGGAGATTTGGAGGAGCTCAGCTGTCAAAAAAGCCTGTTTGCAAAATAATCTGTTCTAGTAGCTGCCATGTGTTCCCAAGTCTATTTGCCGAGAGGTTTGTACCTTGTGCTAAAAATATTAATGTTCTGTTCAGAAGTATAAAACGTCTGCCAAGGAAAGCTGGATTCTACACCTTGGAACTGAGACTACAGTGTTTGCAGGTCCTTTTCTTTTTCATATGACTCACTCGATATGCCCTCTTCAAAATTTGGTTGAAAAGGTTCAGGCTTCGTTAGTCACCCAAAAGAGGCTCATCGATACATACTCGGCCCTCTCATTTGTGGTTTGGACTTTTGCGAAATTGATTAAAGTGTTCTCTCTAGGAATCTCTTGGTCTTTTAGTGTGATCCTATGGTCAACTTCAAGTTGAGGCTGACCATAAAGCAGTGGTTCCCAACTTGTGATCCGTGGACCACCAGCGGTCCACAAGAACGAAAATATGGTCCACAGCCTCACCATTACTGCACCATTGTCTCGAAACCACATGACAACGAGAGCGACTGGTCTCTTAAAACCCTTTTAGAGTGCCAAGGCAACAGGGATGTTGGAAGGACAGAGACTGGCTACCCACAAAAGATTACTACTACCATATCAGCTCTAGATGATTAAATATGGTTTTCTGTGGGTGAGGAGATAGCGACTACTGGATGGCATATGGTCTGTATCGGAAACTAGAGCTGATGTGGTCTATCCAATGCAATTTTCTGAATCAGCATCCCAAATAACCAAACCGAATCGAAAGTTGACCAAAAACCGATTCATAACCCTTTTGGTATTAATGTTGGAGAGTCGTCTCTGATCAAGTGATCCCTGATCAAGAAAAGTTGGGAACCATTGCCATAAAGTCATGCTGGAGCATGATTAAAAGGGTTAAAAAGCATTGTTTTTTTAAAAAATCATAGTTTTTCTACTTTCCTGTGTCCCAAACCCAGCAAACATGGAGGGCTGACTGATTATATTCCATTTTGGAGAGAGAAATTAGGGAACAGGAAAGACGACAGTGAATGGGTATTGTAGTAACTGTTTATTAATTGTGTAATGTGTTAGGTTGGTAACTGTTTTTATACTGAAGCACTGAATTTTTGCTGTTCATATTTGTTGTGAACCGCTGTGAGTCGCCTTCGGGCTGAGAACAGCGGTATAGAAGTAAGGTAAATAAATAAATAAAAAATAAATAAATAAGACACCATCGATGATAAAATGTGCTCTCATTTCAGTACCAATAGAAAGAAAAGGTTTTATGTATATAAAAAAGGGACTGCGATTCTAAATTGTGCTCCATTTTTAGATATGTTTATATGGGAGAAAAGTGCATCTTGGAATAGCGGGAATACTGTACTTTACTCCGCTTGTAACTGATGTTACTTTTTAAAGATAGGTAGATTTGGTATAAATGAGCTATTTTTATTTATTGTGTCAAAAGCAAATTGAGAATAGTTATAATGTATAGAAAAATCACAAACAAGGTTAAAAGCTTGCATTGTACTAAATTTCTTTTGCCCAGAAGATGGCTGCTTTGAGTGCCTGTGGTGTCGCTGTGAGAAGGTCCTCTATTTGGAATGTGGCAAGGCTGTAGTAAGTGGTCTTTGATTTGCTCTTCTCCGCATTCGCGTGTTATGGACTCCACTATGTAGCCCCATTTCTTATGGTTAGCTCTGCATTTCGTGGAGCCAGAGCACAGTCTGTTCAGTGCCTTTCAAGTTGCCCACTCTTCTGTGCGTCCAGGAGGGAGTTTTCCATCTGGTATTGGCCACTAATTGAGGTGTTGGGTTTTAGTCTGCCACTTTTGGACTCTCGCTTGCTGAGGTGTTCTGCGAGTATCTCTGTAGATCTTAGTAAGCTATTTCTTGATTGACTTGCAGGCAAATATCCGAACAGAGGATGGGCCAGAGATGTCAACGCTGGAGCTATAATGCGTAGTAATGAACCTGAATTGTAATAAATACTAAAGTTACAATAAGGGTTTAGTAGTTATGTAGACTAATGAAGCAGATCCACAGTTTCAACTATCTATGGATTCGAAAATATTTCCCTCTCTTCTCAGTAAGAATCCCAAAAATTAACCTTAATTTTTTTTTCATTTTATCAAAGGAATGCCATTTTGCAATGCCATTGTATATAATGGGACTTTAGTTTCCAGGGGCGTCCTGAAACCAAACCATGGTTCAGTGCTATGGAACCTTAGGATTTGTAATTTCTCCAAGGCCATTAGCCTTCTCTGCCAAAGAGTGCAAACTACAACTTCCTCGATTCCATTGAGCCATGGCAGTTAAACTAGTGTCAGATTGAATTTGTTCTGCAGTGTAGATGCAACCATATCCCCACACTATTGTGAAGGCTGTTTTATGGAAGACTGTCTAGTGCCAGGACTTTTGCAAGAGAAGGGGTGGAGATGCATGTCAATGGGTCCAACCAAAATAGCTCCAAAAGGAGATTATGGTGTTGTTCATAGGCTTGGAAATGCAAAACAAGGCCCTTGGGAGGGAGAGCAAAGAGTTTGGCTGCGCCTTGAAACCACGTATTAGCATCTCATCCTTATAATCCGCAAATTGCAGCGAAAGAATTTGGGATGGGTCTACGGGGGAAAAAATGACTTCCTATCTGCCAAGGCTTAACGCCTTATGTTAATTTAATTTTCAAGCCAGCTTCTGCTATTTGCATACAGTGTGAATTATACAAGAGAAGGTAGTCCTATGGATAATTATCTGGGGTGCATCTCCACTGTAGAGTTAATGCTGTTCAATACCGCTTGGTATAGCATCATGAGAGTGGTATAGCATCATGAGAGTGGTCATTTTACGAGATTTTCATCCTTCTCTGAGAAAGAGGGTTGGTGCCTCAGGAAACTATAAATCCCAGGTTCCCATAACATTGATCTGCAGGAGTCAAAGTGATGTTAAACCAAATTCTATAAGTCACTTCTACTTTTGTTTGACTTTTTTTTGTGGACTTGTGAAGGCAAGGGAAGCCCTCTCTGAAAGCCAACAAATGTAGGAAATTTTACAGAAATTGAGACAGAATTTACACAGACTGTATTATTTCTAGGAGAATGGATGCATAAGCAGGTCAATGTCGGTGGCGTATAAAATAATTCAAGAGTTACGATCGGCCCAGTTAGACACAGCTGATTTCTTCTTCTAATGAGAGAACAAAGGAAGTTGTTCATTGAAACAAAACCTATTCATTTAAACAATTTGGATAAATGAGTTTCTTACACACGTATAATTGAATAATGGATTTTGCTAACCCCTGGATGGTCCACGAGTAATTCTGAGCATCCCAAAGGTGGTCCTCTCATTTTAGAGGAATTAGATCTTACCTGTTATACAGAAATAGCCAATGAGTCTGTTATTGGAAGGTTGGGAAAGCACACCAGTGATGTTTGATTGTGTACATTAACACTTTAATTCCAATTAACACACAATGCACGAGAGACATACAATTTCTGGATGTTTTAAGTCATTGGAATTGTATTTTTCCCTGCAGAATTTCTTGGGGAAGTGTTTTGAGAAATGCTCTGTTTGCACTCTTGATTGGTTGAAAGTCACTTTGTTATTTCGGAACATAAAATGCATTATCTATCTATATAACTAGGTTTGGGAAAGTCAGGCTGACGTTTGAGACTATTTGAGTTCTAATTCTCACTCAAACACTGAAACCCATTGCATGATCTTAAGACAAGTCATACTCTCTCCACCTCAGAAGAAAGCAATGGCAACAAATCTTGCTAAGAAAACTCTGTAACAGGTTTAGCTTTGGGTTACCATAAATTAGAAATGGCTTCAAGACACACAGCAACAACAACATTCAGTTACTAGGTTGTTGTGAGTTTTCCAGGCTGTATGGCCATGGTCCAGAAGCATTCTCTCCTGACATTTCACCTAGATTTATGGCAGGCATCCTCAGAGGTTGTTTTCCAGTTTCCGTGTGTCTTGGAACAGTTTCTCCTCGTAGGGATGTTCAATTTATTGTCGAAGGCTTCTGGGCTGTGAGTTTTTTAGTCTATATAGCCGTGTTCTAGAAGCATTCTCTCCTGACATTTCACCTGCATCTATGGCAGGCATCCTCAGATATTGTTTTCCAATTTCTGTGTGTCTTGGAACATTTCCCCCCCTGTAGGGATATTCATTGCATTGTCAAAGGTTTCATGGCCCAAATCACTGGGTTATTGTGAGTTTTTCGGGCTGTATGGCCATGTTCCAGATGCATTCTCTCCTGACGTTTCACCTGGATCTATGGCAGGCATCCTCAGAGGTTGTTTCCCAATTTCTGTGTGTCTTGGAACAGTTTCTCGACATAGGGATGTTCAGTGCATTGTCAAAGGTTTCATGGCCCGAATCACTGGGTTGTTGTGAGTTTTTTGGGTTGTATGGCCATGTTCCAGAAGCATTCTCTCCGGATGTTTCCCCTGCATCTGTGGCAGACATCCTCAGAGGTTGTGAGGTCTGTTGCAAATTAGGCCATGAAAGCCTTCAACAATACATTGAACATGCAATTATCTAATGTGTTTTTCAGTCATGAGGTCTAGAAAGTTTGCTTCTATAAAAATGAAAAATCTTAAGGACATGATTTTTCTCATTACCACATTGCTTAAGCCTTGATTTTTCAACAATTTTTCAACTTTCCAACATAAATAATGCTGCCAATGGAATTGCAAAGGAAGCAGCAAATACAAATAGTAGCAACAGCAAACCTCTCAGGGTGCATCTGCACTGTAGAATGTATGCAGTTTGGCATCACTGCACCCTTTGTGTATCTTTCCCAACTTCTTGGGATTTTTCCAAGCATTATTGACACGGCGCCTTTAAAACACACACACAAGAAAAGGCCGAATGACTTCTTGTTTTGAGTTCCTTGTCTTGGCTGTCTTTTAAAGGGAGGGTTCATATCCTGGTACTGCTTTTCTCTGGCATAAACCTACTCAAGGCAGTGACTCGGTGCCTCTTTGATTCGGAGAAAACACTCAGTTCACAAGAAAGACACCGACTGGAGTTGAAACTTCCTGCTCTTGCAATTCAGATTGTGCCGGCCAAGCATGAATGAGTCCTTCCAAAACAAAACAAAACAAAAAAAAACCACACACATTTTTGAAGTGTCAAAGAGTATATAAATTTCTTTTCCCAGGTTGCTCAATTCCTGGTTCCCTTTTCAAAGACCTCTTTCTCTCTTTTTCTCCCTCTGTGAAAGGGAACAAGAAGATGTGTCTGACCGGCATTGTGGTTTTTGTATTTTTTTTCCCCCATCCTGATTGCAACCTGAACTTTGCTTTCATTCTAGAGAGAACATGCAAATGAAATCCTGGGTGTGGCGAAGCCGCTACCTCGAACCTGATCTGTCATTTGGATTATGCACTCTTCGTTTGCTCCATCGTAATTACTCTCACCACCAAGTGCATCCGATGAAACTATATGAAGGCAGGACTTTGGGACGGCTGCTTGGAATGCACCTTAAAGACCTGGATGACGACATCTGGAAGTAAGTGAAACAATACGACATTTCTAAAAGATTCCAGGTGGATAGGAGAGAACCAGTATGTATGAAATTTGAAACTATCTAACAGCAATAGTGGATGTATCTCATAGAGACATGTGTTATGTCTTCAAGAACTAAGGCAATTAGTTTAAATAGTTTTTTCTGTGCGTCTTCTCTCTCTTTTCCCTATCCTAAACTTTAGGTGTGCATTTACATTATAGGTTTAATGCAGCTTGACGTGGCTTGAACTGTCATAGCTCAGTGCTTTGGAATCCTGTAAGTTGTAGTTTTGCAAGGTCTGTAGTATTCTCTGCTGAAAAGTGGTAGTGCCTCACCAAACTAAACTCTCAGGCTGCCATGGAGTCGAGCCACAGAAGATAGATTTGTGTCAAGCTGCATTAATTCTGCAGTTTAGATGCACCCAAAGTCTCCACTTGGATCCTGCTTTAATTTCCATGGTTTCATTCCCTGGGATTTGTAGTTTGGTGAGGCACAAGAGGGCTGTCTGGTAGAGAATTCTAAATAGCCCATGAAGCTGCTAATCCCCCAATTACACAGGAGAGGTATGGCCGTTCAAATGGTACAAAAGTGTTCTAGTTGTAGTTTCATAGAGAGCTTAAGGATCTGATTGTGGTTGATATCCATGGGTGCGTATGCACTGTAGAAATAATGCAGTTTCATTCCACTTTAACTTCAGTGGCTTAATGCCGTGGAATCACGGGAGTTATAGTTTGGCGAGGCAACAGTACTCTTTGGCAGAGAAAGCTAAAGACCTTATAAAACTACTCCAATTATTCCAGGCAGTTAAAGTGATGCCAAACTTTATTAATTCTGTATTGTTGATGCACTTCATGATTATCTGATCTGGGCTTGGCCTTAACTCTAAAAAAATAAAAGACATATGACTACTGCACTGCAGGAATTATTTTTCCCCCGATAAGCCATGTTTCTTTTTTCTGTAGCGACTTCTGTTTTGGGTTTTAAAAACCTCATTGTCATATTGAGGGCAGCCTGTCCAATAAGCAGGTGGAAAATTCCATTTCCGGGTCTGGGTTGCTGGATTTTCTTCCTTTTCTTTGCAGAACACATGACCTCCATCATCAGCGCTTTGCCACGTTGGTGTCTGGGAAATTTCCTTATTCTTTATATTGTTGAAGGCTTTCATGGCTGGAATCACTGGGTTGTTGTAGGTTTTTCAGGCTGTGTGGCCATGTTCCAGAATCATTCTCGCATGCGTTTCGCCTGCATCTGTGGCAGGCAGGCATGTAGCCGGGGGGGGGGGGGGGGGGGGGGCTTGAGGGGCTTCAGCCCCCCCTCCCCAAAATTCTCATGGTGGTCCACAAGAAGGCCTTACTGATCACCATACTCAATATATCCCATATGCATGGGGGTATTGGGGTAACAATACAAAAGGTTTGCTAGGGTAGACCCTCTTTCACTCAGACTCAGCCCCCCACCTGAATCAAACTCAGCCCCCCCCCCCAATCAAAATCCTGGCTACAGGCCTGGTGGCAGGCATCCTCAGAGGTTGTGAGGTCTGTTGGAAACTAGGAAAATTGGGTTTATATATCCGTGGAAAGTCCAGGGTGGGGAAAAGAACTGTTGGAGCTAGGTGTGAATGTTTCAATTGGCCACCTTGATTAGCATTTGATGGCCTGACAGTTTTTAGGTGTGGCTTCTTACTGCCTGGGAGAATCTTTTGTTAAGAGGTGATTAGATGTTCATGATTGTTTCTTGTCTGGAGTTCCCTTGTGTTTGAGTTTAGTTCTTTGTTTATTGTTATAATTTTAGAGGTTTTTTAAATACTGGTAGCCAGATTTTGTTCATTTTCATGGTTTCTTCCCTTCTGTTGAAATTGTCCACATGCTTGTGTATTTCAATGGCTTCTATGTGTAGCCTGACATGGAAGTTGTTAGAGTGATCCAGCATTTCTGTGTTCTCAAATAATATGCTATGTCCAGGTTGGTTCATCCAGTGCTCTGCTATGGCTGACTTCTCTGGTTGAAGTAGTCCGTAGTGCCTTTCATGTTCCTTGATTCATGTTTGGGTTGTGCGTTTGGTGGTCCCTGTGTAGACTTGTCCACAGCTACGTGGTATATGGTAGACTTCTGCAGAGGTGAGAGGATCCCTCTTGTCCTTTGCTGAACGTAGCATTTGTGGCATTCCTTATTCTTATTTGCAGGACAGGGCCCTCATTCTGTCTCCCTATGCTCTTATCAGTCTTTAAACTGATAAAATTGGTACATTGTAGCTGTTTTCCCCAGCAGCTTTGGATACGTTGAAGTTCCGAGGTGTATCTTCACTGTAGAATTAATGTAGTTAGACCCCAATTTAACTGCGATGACTTAATGCTAAAGAATACTGACAGTTGTAGTTTGGAGAAGCACCTGCACTCTTTGGTAGAGAAGGCCCTAGACCTTGTGAAACTACAACTCCCATGATTCCATGGCAATTAAAGTGGTATCAAACTGCATTGATTCTACAGTGCAGGCGCACCATTGGTGTTCTAGTTTGCTGATATTCTATATCTTCAGTTGTAACCAAGAAAAGGGGTTTACCTGGTGAAAAACTGTTTAGGCTTGAAAATCTTTCCTAAAGAAAACCCCGCAGTTTGAAATGTGTGTACCATATCAGTGGGATTTTGTTTGGAGATGCTAATAGAATTTATTCGTCGGTTTTTGAAAAAATCCTTGTTCTTAAGTGCTGCCACTTAGGTGTGTTTATAAAAATGTACATTCTAGTTTGTAAGACTCCAGCGGCGGAAGCTTTTTGCTCTTATTTCAGCTAGCAGAGGCTTGATCTGCACTGCCGTATAATGCAGTTTGAATGCACATTCTAAAGGAGGTGTAGACTCATAATGCAGTTCAGTACAGTTAAAACTGCATTATATGTGGTTCAGACTGCATTCTGTGATTAGGCTGTAGATCCTGAGCCTGAGAAAGTTTAGGGATGCTTTTGAGAAGTGTTGAGTGCATGGTGGCTTAACAGCGTGTACTCACAAGTTCCGGCTTCACATCAGCCACAGAATTTTTAAGATTGCCTCACTTTGGGCCACAGTTCTTTCGGTTTCGAATTGATTCATGTACCTCCTGAATTAACAACTTGAAATCCATTTTCAGACTTTTGTCATACTGTACTTGAACTAAAAAGTCAGCATGCTCTTTTACCATCAGCAAAAGGTCTATCTTCCAAGATTAGAAAGCTAAAACATCCACTATTTAAAGTTTAATGGTCAGCAGAGCCTACTTCTGTTGTTATAAGTTCCTATTTAACATTGCCAAACTAAAAAAAAAATGTATTTTTTGGAAATAGGGGCTAGAATCCTGTTGGTTAGTCCCAACTAGAATGTACCCAAAATTTTTACAAAAATTGAATAATAGTGGAAGGGGGAAACTGAAATTATAGATCTCAAAAACAGTCGCCGCCAGTAAAAGTAGTGGAGATAATCACTCTGCCGTACCATACAGGATTGTTATATGAGAATTTCTGGGATAATGTTGTAAGATAATGTAAGATAAGTGCTTTGGACATTTTTAAAAAGTGTGGTGTGATTGTTCAAAAACGATAAGGCTACAAGCTGCCTACAGGACTTTTTACATTTAGGAAGTTGACCATCTTCTCTCTTTCCTCCAGTAAAATGTGCAATTAGAGATGGAATATCTACTGAGTCGCCTTTGGGCTGAAAAGGGTGGGATAAAAGTGTAGTAAACAAATAAATAAAATAATAAATACTGTCCTGGATTACATCTTCCAGATAGCATGGCCCGTAGGCATCCTGCTGAGAGGATTCTGAACATTATAATCCAAAAAAGCAACTTTCCAAAACTTTACATCTAGGCCATTATTTTCTTAGTATTTATTTGGACCTGCATCTAATCTGATGATAAGGAGCCCCCGGGGGCGCAATGGGTTAAACCCTTGTGCCGGCAGGACCGCTGACCGAAAGATTGGCAGTTCATATTCAGGAGGTGGGTGAGCTTCCATCTGTCAGGTCCAGCTTCTCATGTGGGGGCATGATAGAAGCCTCCCACAGGATGGGAAAACATTCAGGCATCCTCTGGGCAACATCCTTGCAGACGGCCAGTTCTCTCACACCAGAAGTGACTTGCAGTTTCTCAAGTTACTCCTGACACAAAAATAAACATGATGATTTTTTTAAAAACATTTTATTGAAAATATATAAAGATTACAAGGAAAGTGGGGGAATATTTTCAAGAAGATAGAAAAGTAGGAAACTATAAGGAAAGAGGAAAGGGGGGGAAATTAAAAATTGTTGACTTCCGCTCTTCCTTCTTGAGCTGTTCAATCCTGTTGAGTTAAACTTATTTTGATTTCTTCTCGCTTAAATTGAATATCCACAAATAGATTCTTTTCCTTTATTACTTCTATAAATCTTCTCATAATTGTTTATTTAGTTCAACATGATGATTTACAAGTTTTGTTCCTGTAAGTGTTTCGGACTTTATGTTCCAGACATTCAAACCAGTACTACATCTCCCAACCAGCATGAGTCTAAAAGTTGTAAGACAAAAAAGTAATGCTTCCATATTTTGTTCCAAGTTAGAATGATTGCTGGTCCACAAAAGTTCATCTTTATGTTGGAGGTGCCTCTGAATTTCAACCTAAAATGAACTTATGGTTTCATATGGAAGGTTGTTTATTTTCCCCCCAGAAGTGTATTGGAAATTCCAAGGGGAAAAACGAAGTCTCACTTTGCCTCACTGGGATTCTAGAAAACAATAGGTCTGGTTATGTTTGTAATTCATTGGGTGTCATTTGCCTAATATATGGCATCAAATGTTGTGCTAGGAATCCCCAGTGGCTTAGAAAAGCTTTCCACATTGTGAAAGTAGGTTATAAACATGTAGGACTAAATTAACACTGTACACTCTCCAGCTTGGAAAGCATGTGGTCAAACTACATCACAGTGTGGTCAAAAGAATGTGGCCAGCAACAAGACAGTGGATGCAACTTGTGAGGAAGAACGCCAAGAATTACTATTTTAGGCAGAAAAAGACTTACATTTACACATCGTCGACCCTCCAGATTTGGAACCCCTGTAAAAGTGAAAAATGGTGAATAAAGAAATTGCCGTTTTTAAACCTCTCTTGGAATTTCTAGGTCTGCCAACATGATTCCGTGGTTGATTTCTGCTTGAAGTCAACCATAGAATTGCATTTTAGGACCTAGAAATGTCTGCAAGGGGTAGTTTTAATGGGTGTTTTGGTGGTATAAATAATATATTGAAAAATTTACAAGTTGTAAAATGATATTTATATGGATATATACACACCAGGGGAAAAAGTCCTAGTTAAAAGCTTTAGTTGCTTCTGAGTTGTTGTAGGTTTTTCGGGTTATATGGCCATGTTCTAGAAGCATTCATCCTGATACTTCACTTGCATCTATGGCAGGCATCCTCAGAGGTTGTGAGATCTGTTGGAAACTTGGAAAATTGGGTTTATCTATCTGTGAAAAGTCCAGGGTGGGAGAAAGAACTCTCGTCTGTTGGAGCTAGGTGTGAATGTTTCAGTTGGCCACCTTGATTAGCATTGACATTCATACCTAACTCCAACAGACAATAGTTCTTTTTCCCACCCTGGACTTTCCACAGATAGATAAACCCAATTTTCCTAGTTTCCAACAGACCTCACAACCTCTGAGGATGCCTGCCATACATGCAAGCAAAAGTGGAACTCTCTGCCCCGGAGTGTGGTGGAGGCTCCTTCTTTGGAAGCTTTTAAGCAAAGGCTGGATGGCCATTTGTCAGGGGTGATTTGAATGCAATATTCCTGCTTCTTGGCAGGGGGTTGGACTGGATGGCCCATGAGGTCTCTTCCAACTCTTTGATTCTATGATTCTATGAAATGTCAGGAGAGAATGCTTCTGGAACATGGCCATACAGCCCAAAAAACCTACAACAACCCAGAGATTCCGGCCATGAAAGCCTTCGTCAATATATTTAGTTGCTTCTTTTCTGGAGAAAAGGAAATATTCCAAGATGTTTCTTTGTCTTTGCCTTCTTGAGTGCAGACAAAGTCAATGACTTAGATGAGCTCCACCAATGCATTTGTAAAGCTGGGCATGTGAGGTTAAGAGCTTAGGTCTGGAGGAATTGATTAGACTACAAAAGAGAATATCCTTGCTGAGGCTGGCGGTAAAGAAAATGTCAAAGACTAGGACTGCAGTCATTGGTTGATGCTCTTAGTCTGTGCAGCTCCAGAAAACAAGTTCGCTCCATCTTCATGATCTTCCTTTGTATATATTTAAAGGTGTCTCATCTCACCTTTTCGTCTTCTCTTCTCCAACCTTCAACCATTCCTCGTCAGATTTGATTTCCAAGCTTTTGACCACCTTGGTCACTCTTCTCCGAACATGTGCTTGTCAATATTCTGGGTCTTATTTACAGTGTTATATCCTCACGTGGAATGTATGGAGATCTAAATTCAGCGGAAACCCCACTGTTGAAATCTGAAATTTGTCCTAAAAGTTGCCATATCATTTTTTAAAATAATAAACTGAACCAAAATATGGTAGGACGTTAGTGAGCTAAAGCCAGTCATCCATATATTTTATGGAATGCATAGCAGAATGCATGCATAGAGCTCCCGGTGGCGCAGTGGGTTAAACCCCTGTGCTGGCAGGACTGAAGACCTACAGGTCACAGGTTTGAATCCGGGGAGAGTGCGGATTAGCTCCCTCTAACAGCTCCAGCTCCTTGTGTGGGGACATGAGAGAAGCCTCCCACAAGGATCGTAAAAACATCAAAACATCCGGGCATCCCCTGGGCAACGTCCTTGCAGACGGCCAATTCATAGAATCATAGAATCAAAGAGTTGGAAGAGACCTCATGAGCCATCCAGTCCAACCCCATTCTGCCAAGAAGCAGGAATATTGCATTCAAATCACCCCTGACAGATGGCCATCCAGCCTCTGTTTAAATCTCACACCAGAAGCAACTTGCAGTTGCTCAAGTCGCTCCTGACACGACAAAAAAAAATAGAATCTATTGAAGCTCAAAAGGTTTTTTAAAGAGATTACTTAGTATGCGTGTGCACTGTAGAATTAATACAGTTTGACACCGCTTTGCCGTGACTCAGTGCTATGGAGTCATGGCAGTTGTAGTTTTCCAAGTTCTTTACCCTTCTCTGTTAATGAGTGCTGGAGCTTCACAAAGCCACAAATTCCAGGTAGCATTGAGCCATAACAGTTAAAGCCGTTCAAGACTGTATTCATTCTACAGTGTAGATGCACCATTAATCAGGTTCAACCTGATTGAATGAAGACGTTCCTTGGCCAGCATTGTTTGTCTCTCTTGGCCAAAATGGATCGTTGTACTACAATCTAGAAGCCTAGAAGATATTTTGGTATACAAGCCAGCTAAGGGATTCTGGGACTAGTTCTAAAATAACATTTCCATATCCTAACTAGAACCTTGTCGGATTCACTCCAGTTCAGGTTTTCAGTTATTATTGCCTTTCACCTTGAATCCGGAACTAGAGAAGATAATAAGATTAGAAGCACCACCCACTTTGTTTGCAGTGTCTACTTCAACCTCAGGAACGGGACAGGTTTGATGTGCAGGGAGAAAGACAGCTGCTTTTCTTGAGGTCCAGAAACCTTATAACTGCAGTCAGTCATACCTCTGAAATGGATTTGGATTCTGGAGCTTTCATGTAATATTGCTTAGGAAGTCATAGTAGAACCATTGAAACATAGTCTGTTAAAGTGGCAATAGTGAGTCCTTTGGCTTGACCACAGCTCCAAATGTATAAATGGGGCCAATTTTCCAATCTCCCCTTTGTTCTTGGTTAGGATTAATGATAGCAATTGTAGTAGACTAGAAACCTATCAACCTATGACTTGTAGCACAGCCTTGTTAATTTTTTTGGACTATATAGCTGGTTTATGTGGGCGGGGGATTCTGGGAACTGCAACCCCAGAAGTCCCATATTGCATACTCCAATAAGTCATGGGTATCCCCATTTGTTATGCAATCCTGGCAGCTAGCCAAGGCGGGAAATGATAGCCTAACTTTTGGTGCCTTGGGCCTAAAGTTGTAAAAAGGGAAAAGAATGCGGATTTTTTTAACCGCACACAAGGGAGTGAAGCGCTTGGAACAATGAATAAGAACTCATCAAGCAAACAAGGTCATGTTGTTCCTGCTTGCTTCGAGATGGGAGTTTTAATGAGCAATGCACCGATTGGGGCATTCTTATGTATGTGTTTATTTTTAAGTCGGAAAGGGTGTAGCCTCCTGAGAGATGAGAAAGATCCCTGGTAGTAATTTGTTTTGTTCAGATTTCAATGTGACCCTTCAGTTAAAGGTTTGTTGTGGCTTACAGGGAAATATTTAAAATCACAACAAAAGCATAGGGTTGCATAAGAATAACCTCAAAAGAGGAAATTTATAAAAGCAGGACACAGTGCAGGACCTGACAGCAATGCAGGTGAAAAGGATCTGGTTGGATTAATAGATCACAAGCTAAACATGAGTCAACAGTGTAATGCGGTGGCCAAATAAGCCAGTATGATTCTAAGCTGCATCAATGGAAGTTTAGTATCTAGATCGAGGAAAGTAATCATACCACTCTATGCTGCTTTGGCCATATCCCACTTGGAATAACACTGTATCAGTTTCCGGACACTACAATTCAAGAAGGATATGGGCTTCTGGTGGAAGGTGTTCAGAGATGGGCAGCCAAAATGGTCAAAGGTCTGGAAGCCAATCCCTATGAGAAATGGTTGAGAAGGTCAGGAATTTCTAGGTCTTCCAACATGATTCCGTGATTGTCTTCTGCTGAAAGTAAACCATAGAATCGCATTTTAGGACCTAGAGGTATCGAAAGGTGGCTAATCTATCACTTCTCCTATATCTCTTGATATAGGAGAAGTGATAGAATAGCCACCTTTCGATACCTGAAGGGATGCCATGTAGAAAAAGAGCAAGACACAATGGATTCATATGGGAAGAAAAGAATCCACTTTAGGGAGAACTGTTGGAAGGGGAGACCAGCTTGACAATGGAATAGATTGCCTCAATGAATAGTGGATTCTCCTTTGGAGATCCTTAAATATATGTTGATGGTCATTCTTTTGGGAGGGAGTTGGACTAGATCAGTGGTTCTCAATCTGTGGATGTTTTGGTCTACAACTCCCAGAAATCCTAGCCAGTTTACCAGCTGGGAGTTGAAGACCAAAACATCTGGGGACCCATAGGTTGAGAACCACTGGACTTAGATGGTCTTTAGGGTTCCTTCCAACTCTATGCTTCTATGGAAACAGATTTTCGAAATCAGAATAAAAACCTGGAAGAATTCATTTTTTTTCTTCATCTTTATTTGGCAAATTGGCATCAGAAAGTTATCCAGGTAGCAAAAACCATGACAAAAGCATTTTCTAGTTTGATAACAATGTATTCAAATTTCAAGAAAGAGGATTCCAAGTGAACATTAGGGAGAACTTCCAGATAGTAAAAGCAGTTTTAACAGAGGAATCGATTTTCTCAGAAGAATTGAGTTGTCGTCCACTGGAGGTTTTTCAACAGAGGTGTTTCATGGGTGTTTTAGAGGCAGGTTCTTGCTCTGGTATAAAGTTGAACTAGATGTACCTTGGATCCCATTTCCTTGCCACGATTTTGTAGTACATCCAAAGCATAGCAGCCTTTCAACCTCACAAATTATAGGCTTCCCGAATATTCATCATGTCAGTGGGACAAAAATAGCCAGTTATTGTAGGTCTTATTGCAACCGTAGTATAATCATGGGTATCTGGTCACATTAAATTATTTTAATTATTAAGTACAGAAACAATTTTCCATTTCTGACGACATTTGCATTAAGACAGGTGACCCCTGAAGGTGGATGGCAGGGCAAGCATTGCACAAGAACAAGGAAAAAAACCTGAGAGTTGCAATAGAGTTTAAGTATTTAATTAAAATAACAGTGATTTGTCTCCAAAACGACTTGAGGATGGTGGTTGTGCAGATTGTACTGTACTGTGTGAGGACATAGCAATTAGCTCATTCTTTCAAAGCTATGGATATATCAATGCGGTCTATTCTGAATTTTGTAGCCTGCCAACTTGAGAAGGAGAAACTAATGAATGGGTTGTTGCAGTGAACTGCATCCGAGGTGGATGTTTTGAGGACTCAGTGTCAACATTCTTAAATGGATGATGGTCTCCTATCTTCTAGGTTCAGACTATGTGGTGTTACAGTCAGAGAGATGGACAGAGAGAAAGATGGATAGATGGATGTAGTCAACTCTCCATATTAGTTTAATTGAAGATAGAACCACCCCCCCACACACACACACACAAAAGTAAGGAAACACGAAATTTAAAATTTTTAACATGAGAAAACAATTCTCTGGAAATTTCTGGGTCCTCCAGTACAACTCTACAGTATAGTCAACTTCCAGCAATAGTTGACTATGGATTTGTATTGGAGAGCCTGATGATGCACAGAGAGGTGTTTTTTGTAGGCATTTGTAGGTTCTGCAGCATGATTTTATGGTATGTTTCACTATTACCTGAGTTTGTGTGTTTCCACAGTAAGTTCAGGAATGTAACTCTTTGATTTGGGAGTTGTACTGTATTATTGATTTGATTTGATTTAGATCTTGCTTTTCTCCCCAACTGGAGCTTACAACCTCAGCTTGTGGGCAGATGCATTCATGTCATGAGTGAGCAAACACACACACACACATATCCACTTTTCACTTCCAATCTGTTTCACATCACTTTATTTACCAGAAAGTCTGAAATGGATTTTATGTTCTGTTTCAATTTGATGTCCTTATATTCCTTTTAACTCCGGTGGAAGCATTAAGGTAATGCAGAGCTGTCGTGACAAGTGGCTTTTCAAGGCAGTGGGGTTTGTGTACTAGTACATGTTGTAACAGCAACAATTAAGGCAATATCAAGAGGGTTGCATTGATCCATATTACAATTCTGGTGCTGCAGGGACAGTGGGTGAGGTCAGTCATGAACTCAAGCTACCTCTGCGGCATTTGTTTTTCTGAGCTATCTGCCTGCTCCCAACAGCCTTGAGGAGGTTTCAGAGAAACTCATTGTCCACTGAAATCTTTGAGGTTATTTTTTTCCTGTTGCTCTTGCTGTGGAAACTGCAAATCATTGGCTTAACATTTTTCTGCTTTGCGTTAGCCGTGCACACAGGCTACCCAGTTCCATGCTCTGTTCTCTTTTGTTTGTTTTCCATTGAGTATCGATTGCACAACTGTTAAAATTTAGCTTTTCAGTTGGGGATTTGATTTATCCTCCTCTTCTTCCTCCTTACAATTCAAGGTTTCATAGCCTACCAGATGCTATGGACTAGAATTTTAGACAGTTCTGATAATAATTGTGGAATCAATTTCTATACTTTTACTTTTGCTGCACCCAGGGGAAAATACCCTCTCTATGAATTTATTAGGTTTTCCATCATGAGTATATGGTATGCCTCCTCTGAACATTACCATTAGTAAGAGAGACATTAGTAAGAACCTGTATTGCCTTTGCCCAGAGGGAAATGGTCTCTAGATAATTTCTGGGTCCTTAAGTGAAATTCTATGGTATGTTTTGGTCAGAAGTTACCATAGAGCAGTGGTTCTCAACCTGTTTGTCCCCAGGTTTTGGCCTACAATTCCCAGAAATCTCAGCCAGTTTACCAGCTGTTAGGATTTCTGGGAGTTGAAGGCCAAAACTCTGGGGACCCACAGGTTGAGAAGCACTGCCATAGAGTTATAATGAAGGACCTAGTACATTTCTAGAGATGTTACCTTTCTAAGTCCTACAGTGGAACTCTGTATGTTGGAACCAGAAGTCACGGAATTCAATGGCATTTGGTCATATCCACAGTTTCAGGTGAATATTGTCTGGGCAGGAACATATTTCCCGCAGATATAGGTGTTTTACTGTATCATTAACAGTCCATCAGATGTCATTGAGCTGGAGTTTTGGACCATCAAGGATTCAGATTCCATCCAAAAATGTAGGATTCGGCGATGTGTTGTCAGATAATGTGGCACATTCCAAGAAGTGTCTAATTTTTGAAATTCTGCTGTCGTGATCTTATATGTGGCAGATTCTTTGAGGCGTTTTGTCTGTTCAATTTGCATTGCTTCCAAACACTTACCGTCATTGGAATCACAGGTGTTTTCTTATTCCAGATGTCGTGAAATTTCCGTTGGTACATCACAGTATTTCATATTTTTCCCCTTCTCTTGCCTTCAATTCTGCTGTATACTGGGATTCACACATCTGTAATTCAAGCTTTCTTTTTCTTAACCATAATGATGTTTGACATATTATGTTCTAATTGTTTATCAGGTTGTGAAGTTCCTTCCTCTCTTTCCTCTAGCGGGTGTTTTTCTTATAATTTATGTGACAGATAGGGCTTTTAACGTAGCTGTGCTTTTATCTTTCTGCTATGTGTAGATTGTATATTATGGTACTTTGTTTTCAGAGCCAAATTGTCATTTAATTGTATTTAAACTTTTGTATAGATAGTTTTTATAAAGCTTTGCACTTCACCAGCTAAAACACAGTGAATGTGTGAATTATTGTACTACTCCATGTCCATAAGGAATATATTCCTCAGCTAAACATGGAAACAAGAAACTGTGGATAATGGCCAATCCCATCGCAGGAAGGGTATGCCTCAACAAATTTAACTGTTTCACCAAGCAATAGTAAAGGTTTCCCCCTGGCATTAAGTTCAGTCGTGACCAACTCTGGGGGTTGGTGCTCATTTCCATTTCTAAGCTGAAGAACTGGCGTTGTCTGTAGACACTTCCAAGGTCATGTGGCCGACATGAATCATAGAATCAAAAAGTTGGAAGAGACCTCATGGGCCATCCAGTCCAACCCCCTGCCAAGAAGAGGAATATTGCACTCAAATCACCCCTGACAGATGGCCATCCAGCCTCTGTTTAAAAGCTTCCAAAGAAGGAGCCTCCACCACACTTCAGGGTAGAGAGTTCCACTGCTCAACGGCTCTCACAGTCAGGAAGTTCTTCCTCATGTTCAGATGGAATCTCCTTTCTTGTATTTTGAAGCCATTGTTCCGCGTCCTAGTCTCCAAGGAAGCAGAAAACAAGCTTGCTCCCTCCTCCCTGTGACTTCCTCTCACATATTTATACATGACTGCATGATTCCACAACATTGGGTAAATCTGCACTGCAGAATAAATGCAGTTTGACACCACTTTATCTGTCATGGCTCGATGGTATGGAATCCTGCGAGCTGTCATTTGAAGAAGTCCTAACTCTGTCTGGTAGAGAAGGCTAAAGTCCTTGTAAAATTACTGAACTACATTAAGGTATGGTAGTTAAAATGGTCTCAAATGGTATTAATTCTACAGTGTAGATGCACTCTAGCACTACAGTACATGAAACAAGTTGCATGGAAACTGTGTTTTTCCAAATGTTTGACTACACCCCCATCATCCTTGACTCTTGGGGCTGATAGAAATGGTAATGCAGTATTTTGATCTTCTACAGCAGTGGTTCTCAACCTGGGGTCCCCAAATGTGTTTGGCCTTCAACTCCCAGAAATCCCAACAGCTGGTAAACTAGCTGGGATTTCTGGGAGTTTGACCATGGCGAGCCAATGTAGAACCAGCATTAAACAAACAAAAAAATATCCCAGGAAGGCAAGGAATGAAATATTTTCAAAGGCGGCTGGAGAGAACCAGGAATAGATCCAGTTCCATGTGACTATGCCTGGTCAGATGCTCCAGTGATGTGAAGAAAATCTAAATGATTCATCTTCTGAAAGTCCAATGCCACAGGGAAGAAAGCATGGGACACCAACAAAACAAGTCTGTGAGACTGGTTTCTCGAATTTCTCAAGGCTTATTTCTCAAGGTCAGGTGGCCTGGGAAGAAAGAGAGAGAAAGATATATATTCCTCATACTACAGAGGGAGAAAGATTTATATTTGTCATGTTCTATGCAATTATGGCATGCTTGTGCCTCTTTAACAGTCAAGGTTGCGTAATAAAAAAAAACCCTGGGATTTTTAGTTCTATATTGAGAGAAAGGAAGCCCCGGGTAGCACAGTGGCTTAGAGCGCTGAGCTTCTTGACCAAAAGGTTGCAGGTTCGAATCCGGGGAGTGGTGTCAGCCCCAGCTTCTGCCTACCTCACAGTTCAAAAACATGCAAATGTGAGTATATCAATAGGTACTGTTTCGGCAGGAAGGTAATGGCGCTCCATGCAGTCATGCCGCCACATGACCTTGGAGTGTCTACGGACAACGCCGGCTCTTCGGCTTAGAAATGGAGATGAGCACCACACCCCAGAGTTGGATACGACTGGACTTCATGTCAGGGGAAAACCTTAACCTTTACCTATCGAGAGAAAGAAGGGATTCAAAATAAAGTAAATACAAATATTTCCCAAAACTACCAATCTGAGGATTTTCTAGATTGGAACTGTCATGGCTGCATCTTGTAGGGTCTTGGGATTTCTAGTTTGGTGAGGCTGTATCTCCACTGTCCTATAATCCAGTTTCAGAATGTGGATTAACTGCATTGATATGGGGTAAAGGGCATTGTAGACTCATGTAATCCAGTTCAATGCACTTGATCCATATTGTGAAACTGGATTATAGGGCAGTGGAGATCCAGCCTGAGACACTTAGGGTACATATACACAGTAGAATGAATGCAACCTGGCATGACTTTAGTCTTCTCTGCCAAAGTATGCTGGTGCCTCACCAAATTACAAATCCCATGACTCAGTAGCATTGAGCCATGGCCGTTGAAGTGGTGTCACGCTGCATGCATTCTACAGTGCACTCCTGGATACTTGTATTTTTGTCTTCTTTCTTCAGAGTATGCAAGATATTTTTCTAGACTAAGGTGACCAGTAGTTTAGAGCAGGGCTTCTTAAACTTTTCCACTCAGGAGCCCTTTTAGCCTGAGAAATTTTTATGACACTCTAGATCAGAGGTTCTCAACCTGTGGGTCTGCAGGTGTTTTGGCCTTCAGCTCCCAGAAATCCCAGCCAATTTACCAGTTGTTAGGATTTCTGGGAGTTGAAGACCAAAACATCTGGGGACTCACAGGTTTAGAACCACTGCTCTAGTTATATAGGTATATGGAATAGATGTAAAAACCAAACATTTACTAGTAATCAATAGACACTTACTAAACAGACTGATTTTCCTTTTTATGAAGTACAGCCGAAGCATCTTTGCAGACTCCACAGTAAATACTTCATAACAAATTCATGTAAATGTCTAAAACAGCCACTAGGTGGCATTTAGAAAATCAGTATAATAATAATATATGAAACATTTTTAAAAACATGTTTCGATTTTGGTTCCATCTCCAAGATATTTTACCTAACCTAATATTTTTACCTACTATGTAATGTCATGTTGTATTGTGTTTTTGTATGTGTGACATCAAATTGTTGCCATTGCAAGCCGCCCCGTGTCCTCCCTCGGGGTTTGAGAAGGCCAGGGTACAAATGTTTGAAAAATAAATAAATAAATAAATGTATATGTATTCTAAAATCTGAAAAAATCCAAAACACCTCTGATCTCAAGTGTTTTGGCTAAGGGATGCTTAACCTGTTTAAGATACCTTTATGCAGGTGGGAGATGTTATTGCATTGGCCCTTAACGTTTTGGTCCATTTCTGGCCTCTTTTCCCCCCCTCAAAAGTGTAGCAAACTAAGCAAAGGCATGGTTTGCTGAGCTACAGGAAAGAGTACGGAGAGGTGCAGAGGAGGAGGCAGTTAATTGCTAGGGGTTTTTTTTTCATGTCAGGAGTGACTTGAGAAACTGCAAGTCGCTTCTGGTGTAAGAGAATTAGCCCAGGAGATGCCCAGATGTTTTACCATTCTATGGGAGATTTCTCTCATCTCCTCATGAGAAGCTGGAGCTGACAGATGAGAGCTCACCCTGCTCCCCATATTTGAACCACCGACCTTTTGGTCAGCAGTCCTGCTGGCACAAGGGTTTAACCCATTGCACCACTGGAGGCTGCTAATATCCCTAGGTTTTACTTTTTGTTTTCTATATCAAGTACATACTCAGGTATACATTCCTGATGGCTTTGCTGTGAAAAAATCAATAGCAACAAATGAAAGAAGGTTTTTCGGTGTCTCTGACAAAAATCTCCCTTTTGTCGGGATAAGTTGCCCTTGAAGGCACGGATTTGTGATTACCAAGAATCGAAAAGCTTAGTTGCATTAACAGTATGCTACCTGGCATGAGGTTTACAGGTGGCACGGTGTGAAAGAGCCCACCCAGAAATGCCAATCCCTTTTTAGCTGCAGGCTTTTTAAAGTTCAGCCTGCACTGGACCTGTTGGAAAGAAACCCATCTCCTGTCAGGATCCATCTCCAGAAAAAAAGGCCAATGAAAGCTGGAATGGCTCTTTGGCAGTTTTCGAGATCACGAGAAGCGGTATTTTTCTTCCCCTACAATGAAATTCTTGCCTCAGGGTATGTGGGCTCTTCCCTCTTGCATGCCACTTTAAACACACCGACACTCAGCCCTGTTAGAGAAAACCATAAAGCTGGAACCCTTACCTGTGATGTGTACATATTTGTATTTCAAAAATGACAGAGGAGTTTTTAAAAGAGGATTGTATAAATGTTGAGTGCTACCTGGAATGGCTCGGTCCTTCATTGTATCTGCACTGCACTCCACAGTTACAGGAGTTTGGTGCCACTTTATTCGTTGTTGCTTCATTCTGTAGATTCCTAGGATTTGTAGTTTGGGAAGATGCTGGCCAAGCATGCCTTAGCTTGAATTTCAAAATATTCTAAAGCCCATCTGTCATGAGTGCTTTGATTGGGTATTCCTGCGTGGCAGATAGAGGTTGGACTAGATGGTCCTTGCGGTCTCTTCCAACTCTATGATTCCATGATCTTGGACTTACCGTTGAGGGAAGAGGATGCACCAGGATTGTGGCGCAGCTGGCTGAGTGTCAGCTGCATTAAGATCACTCTGACCAAAAAGGTCATGAGTTTGAAGCCAGCTCGGGTTGGAGTGGGTTTCCAACCAATTGTGTGTAGCCTGTTGTCGACCTTTGCAACCTGAAAGACAGTTGCATCTGTCAAGTAGGAAAATGAGGTACCACCTTAAAGTGTGGGGAGGCTAAATTAACTGATTTATGGGGCCATAAAGAAGACTCCAGCAAAGCATTCCAGCGGGGAAGAATGCGGAAGTGCTTCATCAGCGTCGCAGATGGACGATGAAAGCGACAGCTCCCCTGGCAGCCAGAAAAAAGTTAAATAGCCTCTGTATATGTCTGTATATGTTTGTATGTCACAAATTGGCATTGAATGTTTGCCATATATGTGTACACTGTAATCCGCCCTGAGTCCCCTGCGGGGTGAGAAGGGCGGAATATAAAAGCTGTAAATAATAATAATAATAATAATAATAATAATAATAATAATAATAATAATGGCATGAGCTCAGGAGTTCTGGGCCTTGGTGGATTATGCCAATTGGGTGTCCACACTAAGTCCGGCGTCACCATGGAGATGTGAAACTCTAGATAATAATGAAACCTATTGAAATGAATATTTTCTGGCAGAAGGGTGCTATAGAATTGCACTGGAGGACATAAAATGCTTAGCTAGAACTCTGTGTGAGCATATCTTAGTCTTCTAGCAAGATCCAGTGTTCAATGTGTGGCAGAAGTTGATCACAGACCCATGCATGATAACTTAGAGCAATGGTGCTCAACCTGTGGTTTGTCAGATATTTTGGCCTTCAACTCCCAGAAATCCCAGCCAGTTTACCAGCTGTTAGGATTTTTGGGAGTTGTAGGCCAAAACACCCGGGGACCCACAAGTTGAGAACCACTGACTTAGAAGATCCTCAAAAGATGTTCTTTCAGATTTAAAAATTTGCATTTTTATTTATTTGCAGAATTTCACTTTCTCAGGGGCCTTGTTCCATTAACCCCAGCAAATGTGAAGGGATAACTGTTTAGAAACACAAATGACTTGGTGCTATGACTGATATCATATGGAATGAATGGAATGATCCATTCATTCACTCCAAAAATATGATATGGATTCAAGTTTCCAAAGGAAGTGTCTGTCGTAGCCCTTTGTGAGTCGCTGCTCTGGACTTCTTTCTCTCAAGTAGAAGGCCTCAAGTCAATGACTCATTACGATATGCAGGAAATGGCTTCCATTGAGGGTGGATCATTGTTTGTTCTCTCTATAGATCCGTTAGGACAGAAAACTGGACTGAGCTTCCAAGTTAAATTCAAGGGGAAACTGCAAATTTCCCAGCTACCATAAGCTTTGGATGACCTGATAAAGTCACATGTCTTGCAAAGAGAAGCATCCCAGGGAACAGAGAGTTGAAGCTGATGTTAAAGGTTGGGTTATTTTCACTAGAATGTGCTGTTAGGTTTTATGGGGATCTGCCTTATATGTAGGATACTTGCAACATCTTTGGTGGCAAGAATGGAACAGAACACAAGGAAGTATGTTTGCAAAAACACTCAAAGGTGATAAACCACTTAATTTTCTTCCCATTGCAGTCCTAAAAAAGGAGTAGAAGAAAGAGGCTGAGAGGTGTTAAGTCACATCCATTTTCTTTGTGAGACATATGCATACCACTCCTCTGCTGAGCCAGCTCCACTGGCTGCCAATCCGCTACCGGGCACAATTCAAGGTGCTGGCTTTAGCCTATAAAGCCCTAAACGGTTCCGGCCCGGCTTACCTCTCCGAACGCATCTCCACCTATGAACCGATGAGGATGTTAAGATCATCCGGGGAGGCCCTGCTCTCGGTCCCGCCTGCGTCGCAGGCGCGACTGGCGGGGACGAGGGACAGGGCCTTCTCGGTGGTGGCCCCTCGGCTATGGAATGCCCTAACCGTAGACATCAGGCAGGCCCCTTCGTTGCTGGAGTTCCGGAGGAAGGTCAAGACGTGGCTCTATGAACAGGCATTTGGTCAACATGGCAATTGAACTCATGAAGACGGTATAAATGAACAAGGAATGGTAGAAGGATTACGAGAACGGAATCTGATTTTTACTGAGGCGTTGATGACTATGTTGTGTTGTGTTGTTTGTATTGTCCGCTGTGTATACTGTGTTTTTAACTAATTGTATTGTAATAAACTGCATTGTAAACCGCATTGAGTCGCCGAATTAGGCTGAAAAATACGGTATAAAAATAAAGCAAATAAATAAATAAATATTTTAGACTTTCTAATGCCCAAATACTCCACAGGTACCAGATCTTGTCTAATCTTGGAAGCTAGGCAAGGTCAGTCCTGTTGTGTACTTGGATGGGAGACCTCCAGTGACTGTTGTTGTTGTTCATTCGTTCAGTCGTCTCTGACTCTTCGTGACCTCATGGGCTAGCCCACGCCAGAGCTCCCTGTCGGCCGTCACCACCCCCAGCTCCTTCAAGGTCAGTCCAGTCACTTCAAGGATGCCATCCATCCATCTTGCCCTTGGTCGGCCCCTCTTCCTTTTGCCTTCCACTTTCCCCAGCATAATTGTCATCTCCAGGCTTTGCTGTCTCCTCATGATGTGGCCAAAGTACTTCAACTTTGTCTCTAGTATCCTTCCCTCCATTGAGCAGTTGGCCTTTATTTCCTGGAGGATGGACTGGTTGGATCTTCTCGCAGTCCAAGGCACTCTCAGAACTTTCCTCCAACACCACAGCTCAAAAGCATCTATCTTCCTTCGCTCAGCCTTCCCTAAGGTCCAGCTCTCACATCCGTAGGTTACTACAGGGAAGACCATGGCTTTGACTAGGCAATGGATCTTTGTTGCCAGTGTGATGTCTCTACTCTTGACTATTTTATCGAGACTGGACATTGCTCTCCTCCCAAGAAGGAAGCGTCTTCTGATTTCCTGGCCACAGTCTGCATCTGCAGTAATCTTTGCACCTAGAAATACAAAGTCTGTCATGGCCTCCACATTTTCTCCCTCTATTTTCCAGTTGTCAATTTCCAGTGACTACCAGGCTATATTTCAAAGAAAGAAAATGGCAAAGCCAACCTCTGAAGATTCCTTCCCCATCAAAAGCCAATGGAATAAATAGGGTTACCATAAGACAGCAGGCAACTTGGAAGACACAAATACATTTTCCTTGCTAGCACCATTTTTAAATAGTGTTTCTCAGCTCCTTGGCTCTGGAGTGTTAAATAAATTGCCAGAAGCTAGGATTTTCATGGGTATGGACTCTATATTTTTCACATGGGTATGGACTCTATATTTTTCTTCCAGTTGACCAGCCCACTATGTCAGAATGATTCTTCCTGTACAGGTTCTATTAGAATTTGTTTAGAAGAGAGTTCAGCCCATTTGTTTGCCTTCTCATAAATTTGACACTTCAATGGATTACTGTTCTCTGGTAAAAGGGAAAGTGCTACAGATAAGTAATAAGGATTTACGGAAGGCAAATGTTTACTTAAGGGTCAAAAAGACAAAATAAAAAATCCAACCCAGAGGAGGACGTTTTGCCCATGGATTCTATAGAAATCAAAGATAAAAGTGTGGATTTTATATGGACTTCCCTCTTCTTCGTGGTGATGGCAAACCTGCAGGTCTTTATCCAACTGACTTCAGGTAGCCTCAGAAACTTGGAGTGCTTAATCACTGTAGAATTAATGCAGTTTGATACCACCTTAATAGCCATGGCTCAATGCTATAGATTCCTGGGAGTCGTTGCTTTTTAAGCTGCGCCCGTACCTTGGGAGGTCAGATCTGGCCACGGTGGTCCACGCTCTTGTTACATCCCAACTGGATTACTGCAACGCACTCTATGTGCCTTTGAAGACTGTTCAGAAACTCCAACTAGTCCAGCAAGAGGCAGCTAGAGTACTAACAGGAGCGTCATACAGGGAGCATACCACCCCCCTGTTGTGTCAGCTCCACTGGCTGCCGATCCAATTCTGAGCACAATTCAAAGTGCTGGTTTTAACCTACAAAACCCTATAAGCTTCCGGCCCAGTGTATCTGTCCGAGCGGATCTCCCGCTACGTCCCACCTCGAAATTTGAGATCTTCTGGGGAGGCCCTGCTCACGACCCCGCCCCTATCACAAGTGAGAATGGTGGGGACGAGGAGCAGGGCCTTCTCGGTGGTGGCCCCTCACCTGTGGAACTCACTCCCGGGGGAAATTAGATCAGCGACATCCCTCCTTTCCTTTAGGAAAAAATTGAAAACATGGATTTGGGATCAGGCATTCGGACAACCTGGCAGATGAAAAAGGACGTGGCGATAGAATGGAACTGACATATGGAATGGATTAAGGAACTCTGAACGACATGCGCTGAGCTTGTGATTAGTTTTTAATGATTATGTTATTTTAACGGTTTAACTGTGATAAATGTTGATTGCTGTTTTATATGTACATGTATTCTATGTAGGCATCGAATTGTGCCTTTTGTAAGCTGCCCTGAATCCCCCCTTGGGGGTTGAGAAGGGCAGGGTAAAAGTAACGGAAATAAACAAATAAATAAATAAGTTCTTTGGTGTTCTCTATCAGAGTGCTTGTTCTTCAACTCTCATGATTCCATAGCATTGAGCCATGGAAGTTAAAGTCGTATCAAAATGCATTAATTTTATCATGTAGATGTGCCCTTGGTTACCATTAGCAAGGATTCGACTAACAGCTATAGCTTGTTAGTCCTTGTTTTGACCTATAATCCTTGTTTTGACCTGATTATGTGGCATCCTCAGTTCAGTCTTCTACCCACTGGACTAGAGTAGGAAGGCTGAAGAACATTTTGAAGTCAGAAATCATATCCACATGCCTTACATCTGAATCCATACACGACTATCCCGACTAAACAGAAAAAAAACTTCAGCCTTCCATATGTTACTGTATCACAACTCCTTTCACCTCTAGTCATGATATCTAATGATGAGAAATACAGGAGTTGTAGTCCAGCATCTAGAGGAGCCACATAAAATGATATGGTGGGACTGTTTTGGCTTTCATCTTCTTTTTTCTTTATCACTAATACAAATGGTTCCCATTCTTTTTTGGGGGGGAGGGGGGATGCCAGTTGACTTTTCCTTTATCAAACAAAATAGTTTGTCCATTTCTGCCAATTCTAAAATATTTATAATCCAACTTTCTTTTGAAGGCAATTCTTTATTTTTTTCTATTTTTGCACCCTATGCCATCCTGGCTGCTTATATCCTGCCCTTATCTGAAAATCTCAGGGTAGATTATAATAGAATCATAGAATCATAGAATCATAGAATCAAAGAGTTGGAAGAGACCTCATGGGCCATCCAGTCCAACCCCATTCTGCCAAGAAGCAGGAATATTGCATTCAAATCACCCCTGACAAATGGCCATCCAGCCTCTGCTTAAAAGCTTCCAAAGAAGGAGCCTCCACCACACTCCGGGGCAGAGAGTTCCACTGCTGAACGGCTCTCACAGTCAGGAAGTTCTTCCTAATGTTCAGATGGAATCTCCTCTCTTGTAGTTTGAAGCCATTGTTCCGCGTCCTAGTCTCCAAGGAAGCAGAAAACAAGCTTGCTCCCTCCTCCCTGTGGCTTCCTCTCACATATTTATACATGGCTATCATATCTCCTCTCAGCCTTCTCTTCTTCAGGCTAAACATGCCCAGTTCCCTAAGCCGCTCCTCATAGGACTTGTTCTCCAGACCCTTGATCATTTTAATCGCCCTCCTCTGGACACATTCCAGCTTGTCAATATCTCTCTTGAATTGTGGTGCCCAGAATTGGACACAATATTCCAGATGTGGTCTAACCAAAGCAGAATAATAAAGTCAACCTAAAATAGTACAAAAGTCTAAAAGTAGTTTTTCAATCTAAATACAGTTTTAAATTGGCTAAAACAATCCTGAATAATATCAGGCAACATCCAACCCTCTCTTACTCTCCCAGTAAATGTATCCTGAAGTTACTATATAATGGGCAGTGTAACACACTGTGAATAAATGCTCTTCTATCTCCTAGCTAAAAGGATGAGTGAGTTGGAAACTATGAGATAACTTTCTCAAGTATTGGTTTACAGGAGGTCTATTCTAAGACTCTTTTTATAAGTTAGCCAAATGTATAGGGCAGTGTTTCTCAATCTTCCTAAGGCCAAGACCCCTTAATACAGTACCTCATGTGGTGGCTCCCAGCCATAAAATTATTTTTGTTGCTACTTCATAACTGTAATTTTGCTACTGTTATGAATTGTAATGTAAATATCTGATATGCAGGATGTATTTTCATTCACTGGACCAAATTTGGCAAAAAAATACCTGATATGCCCAAATTTGAATACTGGTGCAGTTGGGGAAATTTGATTTTGTCATTTGGAAGTTGTAGTTGCTAGGATTTATAGTTAACCTACAATTAAAGAGCATTCTGACCAACAATGGAATTGAACCAAATTTGGCACACAGAACTCCCATGACCAACAGAAAATACTGGAAGTTTTGGTGGGCTTTGAGTTTTGGAGTAGTAGTTCACCTACCTCTAGAGAGCACTGTGGACTCAAACAATGATGGATCTGGACCAAACATGGCATGAGTACTCAATATGCCCAAATGTGAACACTGGTGGAGTTTGGGGGAAATCAACTTTGTCATGTGGGAGTTGTAGTTGCTGGGATTTATAGTTAACCTACAATCAAAGAGCACTCACAGTGGATCTTCACCAAACTTCGCATACTACCTACATGGCCAGCATTGACTACTTATGGGGTTGGGGGGAGCTGTTTTTGAATTCTGAGAGTTGTAGTTTACCAATGCCAAAAAGAAAGAGAAGGATAGGTGCAGAGATCTCCAGGCTTCTTTGCCAAAAGTGTTCCTAAGGCTATCAGAAATTTGCGTTTTCTGATGTCTTTGGCAACCCTGCTAAAATCCCCCTCATAACCCACCCCCAGGGGTCCCGACTCCCAGTTTGAGAAACACTGGTAGAGGGGATATGGCCCCACTCACCATTGTCTGGAAGGGAACACTTGAACATTTCTTGATGGCATTTCCGTTCTTTCTGGATTGCATCCACAACATACCAGTGCTAACCTCTGGCATAAATCAAGCCATTTCTGGGAACATTGCATTATGACTTGGGCTTTTCTTTTTAAAAAATAGTATTCATTTTTATGATGTTTTCACGCTTGCTAACTTCCCTTCCCCTTCATACTTTGACCCACATGTCTCTGTGCATTCATATTGTGCTCCTGCTTTGATCTGGCCCAGGGACTTCCCGGTCTTCCAGAGCAGAGTCAGCTTGCCAGGAAATTGCAAGGTGGGAGGGTTTGTCACAAGTTTCTCTTTCAGAAGTCATTGCTGGAAGGGAAAAAATCACCAAGATATCATACCGTCTGACTTTTCACAGTTGGAAATCCAGGACACACGTGTCAGGGTCACATCAAAGTGTGGCCAAATGAAGGCAGCAAGAGAGCAAAAGTTATGACAGGTTGGGTCTCCCCTTATCTAAAATGCTTGCATAAGAGGTTTTTCAGATTTTGGGGCTTTTTTATTTTTTGGTAATACCTATATTTGCATATACATAGTGAAAGATGGATAGGGGAAAGAGGGCTAGTTACTAATCCAATCTCTGTTGAGTTTTTTCTCATGGAGCTGTCACTCCATCATAGGCTGAAATTTGACAGTGCAAAGGGAAGCACTGAGGACTCTGCCATAAATGTCTTTCTATACATAATTGGAAGTATGTATGTATATCAGACCTCACCTGGAATACTATGTCCAGTTCATGAGCACCACAGTTCGAGAAGCATATTTACAAGCTTGAATGTGTCCAGAGAAAGGAAACCAAAAGGATCAAAAGTTTGGAAACCATGAATCCCTATGAGGAGCAGCTTTGGGATCTGAGTCTGTTTAGATTGGAGAAATTAAGGCTGCGGAGGGACATGAGAGTCATGCTTAAATATTGGAAAAGATGTCACATTAAGGACAGGACAAGCTAGTTTTTTGTTACTCTAGAGCAGGGGTCCTCAAACTAAGGCCCGGGGACCGAATACAGCCCTCCAAGGTCATTTACACGGCCCTCACTCAGGGTCAACCTAAGTCTGCAACGGCTTGAAAGCACACAACAACTGCTACAACAATCCTATGTCATCAGCCAAAAGCAGGTCCACACTTCCCATTGAAATACTAATAAGTTTATATTTGTTAAAATTGTTCATCATTTTAATTATTGTATTGTTTTAAAGTGTTTTTGCACTACAAATAAGATATGTGCAGTGTGCATAGGAATTCATTCATATATTTTTTCAAATTATAATCCGGCCCTCCAACAGTTTGAGGGACTGTGACCTGGCCCTCTGTTTGAAAAGTTTGAGAACCCCTGCTCTAGAGACAAGGACACGGAGAAACGGATTCATATTTCAGAAATTGATCCCCCCTCCGCACACACAATTAGGAATAATTTCCATATGGGAAGAACTGTTTGGCAGTAGAATACTTTGTCTTGGTGTATGGTAGAGTCTCCTTCCCTGGAGATTCCACCAGAAGCAGCGGCTGAATGGCCATCTGTCAGGAGTGCTTTGATTGTATTCATATATGGTTCTATAACTCTATGATTCTAGATAACATCCACACAACAATCTCAGGATTTGAGAGAGGGAATGAATGTACTGTGACAGCCTCGATCCACAGCAGAGTGTTAGCTGAGAACCTGCTTCCATTTTTCCTGCTTCCAGCTTCCTCTCCAAAGCCCAAGGGCGTTGTGTGAATGGGCCCACAACACTCTTGGTCCTTGACAAGGAGTTAGCAGTGGCAACAATTTTTCCTGCTCCTTCCCTGACAGTAAGCTACTCAGCAGTGGAATATGCTGCTTTTAAGCAGAGGCTGGATGGCCATCTGTCAAGGGTGATTTGAATGCAATATTCCTGCTTCTTGGCAGGGGGTTGGACTGGATGGCCCATGAAGTCTCTTCTAACTCTTTGATTCTATGATTCTATGCTTCCTCGGAGTGTGATGAAGTCTCCTTCTCCGGGGTTTTAAAGCAGAGACTGAGTGGCCATCTTTCAGAAGTGCTTCGATTGTGTCTTCCTTTATGGCAGAATGAGGTCCAACTGGTTGGTCCTTAGGGTATCTTCCATCTCTTTGTTTCTATGATTTTGTGGAATGTCTTTGGTGTTGCCAACTCTGCTCTTTCTTCCCCAGTGAATTTCCATAGCAGCCTTAAAGTCTTGAGCTTCCTCATTGGCAAAAGCTGGCATGTCTGAGAGCTGTAGGATACCGAACAAGTGGTTAGTCCCACCCTAATCCCAGGCAGATAACTGACCTCATCAGCCCATGCTTGACAATTTCTGCCCATAATTGGCAGAAGCCGGAAGGCTTCTCCTTGTGGGAGTTTCAGCATTGGCACAGCCAGGGAGGGGCAAGCTTGAAGGCATTGGTGGAGCTGCTTGGCAGAGGCGCCCGCCTGGTGCCTCCATCCCCAGCCCACGTCTTCCAGGGCTTTTGTCCAAGGACACAAAGCTGACTCGGAGGCATGTTCCTTGCAATCGAAGGGAATCAAGGAGACATCTGCGTGGGCAAAGAACAATAGCAAGGAGAGGTGCAGGAAGAAATGCAGGTTGGCACACCATGCACAAATGGAGGTGTTGCAGAGGCAGGCCTTATGAGCATGTACCTGCGTAGCAAAGCTTTGCACTGATTTAAATGTTTTGGATGATGGAATAGTGGGCATGTTCATCAAACCTGCAGATGACACCAAACTGGGAGGGACAGTTAATATTTCAGAGAACAAGATCACAATCCAAAATAAGCTCTATAGATTAGAGAGCTGGGCCAAGATTATTAACTTAATAGTAATACTGAAATATAGTTATCGAAAGCAAATAAAGACAGATTTAATGAAACACTAGTTTACTGTATTATCAAACTGCTGTGTGAATGCAATATGCAGTTTTAGTTTTAAAAATTTGCTGGTTACTTGAGAGTTCTAGTTCATTGTGTTCCTTTTAATTGATGCTCCATCTACACTGCCATATAATGCAATTTGGAACTACATTATGTGGTCAGTGTGGACTCGTATAATGCAATTTAACATAGATCATACATCTTAATCATATACTCTCCTTTAACTGGAAATCTACCTCAGCCCTCTTGGTCGCAGTAAACCACTCCATATTTTAATGCATTTTAGCAGCTCAGTTCTTTATTATGTTGGTGAATGTGTGTAATGTGACATATTATGTGTATTTAAGTTCTTACTTTTGGTTATTATTGGTTAGTTATTATAAGTTTGTATTGTTGTTTTATTCATTGTGTTGATTAATTTGCTGTTTGTTTTTATGGCATTGAATATTTGCCATTTTTATGCAAACTGCCCATTATTATTATTATTATTATTATTGAATTCCATTATTTATTTATAATTTGCTTCATTTATAACCTGCCTTTCTCACCCCCGTAGGGGGACTCAAGGCTCTTGCAACTCCGGCAAAGTTCAATGCCGCTTCAACATAGTTATAAAACATATCCCATAAACTAAAAATAATTAAAACAGTAAGCAAATAAAATATATAGAATAATAGCAGATTAAAAAAGTTCATATTCCATTCATCCATAATCCTTATTCAGACCGTGTCGAAATCGTAATAATTCATTCTGCAAACGCTTGTGTACAGATCCATGTCTACATTTTTCCTGAAGACCAGAAGAGATGGGGATAGCACTGGGGAGGGAGTTCCACAACTGGGGAGCCGCCACTGAGAAGACCCTGTTCCTCATCCCCACCAGTCATGCTTGTGAAGGAGGTGGGATCGAGAGCAGGGCCTCCCCAGCCAATCTTAAAGCTCTTGTTGCCTCATAGGAGGAGATGTGCCATTATGTTAGTCTACACTGACTATATAGTGCAGTTTCAAACTTTTTCCTGTTGAAAATTATTTTGTTAGCTATGGCCCAGCTTTCATTTGTATTTTGGTTTGTGAACCTGTTTGCTGAAGTATTAGCTGTTCCTCCCAGTTTGGTGTCATCTACAGGTTTGATAAACACACCCTCTATTTCATTATCCAATACATTTCATTCAGCAATGGTGGTAAGAAGGGAGTCAATCCTAGCCTTCCCGGTAGGCTAAGGGCAAAGCCAACTGCTGCAGCCTCCCCTAGCTTGCTGATCCCTATTAATAACTTTGCTGTGATGCAGCTTGGCCCACCCTGTCCCAGCTTTCAGCTGCAAAATGTTGATGCATGTACTGCAATATCCCAACCTCTGTTGCTTGGGATATTGCAGTACATGCATCAGCATCCCAAGCATCAGGGGTTGGGATATTGCAGTTTATTCATACAGTCGCTTTATTCATTCAATCACTTCCAACTATTTGTGACCTTATGGACCACCCCAGACCAGAGCCACCCCTAGCTCCTTCATGGTCAAGTCAGTCACTTCAAGGATACCTTCCATCCATCTTGCCCTTGGTCAGCCCCTCTTCCTTTTTCCTTCCATTTTCCCCAGTATCATTCTCTTCTCCAAGCTTTCCTGTCTTCTCATTATGTGGCCAAAGTACTTCATCTTTGTCTATAATATCCTTCCCTCCAGGGAGCAGTCAGGCATTATTTCCTGGAGTATGAACTGGTTTGATCTTCTTGCGATCCATGGGACTCTCAGAATTTTCCTCCAACACCACAGTTCAAAAGCATTTATCTTCCTTCGCTCAGCCTTCCTTATGGTTCAGGGGTATTGTGAGTGATTGCAAAACCCAACTAGCTAGCACTGCCCAGAATGTGAGGCTGAGCAGGGATGGAGGAATTAACCGTCATCCAGGATAGATTTTGACAGTGAACTCTTAAAGGATGTTGCAGACTTGGAGTCAGTCCAGAGGTGCCAGGTGCAGCTTGGCAGTCTTCAGTTGCTGATAAGATAGAAGTGGGAGGTAGCTGGGCAGATCCCCTTTGAGACCACTGAGCAGACGAAACTCTTCAAAATCAGACAGTGATGGATGACAACTACTATCTCCAGACATTGTAGACCACGGTGGGGATTATAGCCTCAGTCTGGAGGGAGCTCACGTTGGGGACGGGCATCACAGATCCATATGAAGATGTCACACCAAGTGAGACTTGTCTGTTCAATCTGTATAAATATTCCAACTGGCAAATGCCAGAAACTTCTTCAGATCAGACATCTTTACATTTTGCAATAGACTCTCAGTTTAGTGAAACTCAAACAACCAGCAAAAACAATTGAAGAAATAATACTTTATTGCGTACTTCATTTCTAAAGCTGTTATAATACAGTAAAATTGGATTGCACTAAATTAGGTTTTTCTTTATTGGTCTTTATTTGCTTTTAATAACTATATGTCAATATTAATATCAAGTCAGTGCAGAGTTTATAATATGGTATAGTATTAGACATGCCTATTTTCAATAGTAACTCACATGCAACCAGAAACTACATTTATCTACCATCTTCCAATCCCCATGGGATTAACTGAGAATCTACTGTATGCTGACTGGCAAATGACACACTGATTTACATTCCACATAAAAAAGAAGAAAACCTGTATCTTCCTGAATTTGGAGTTTATTCCCAAATGACTGGGAGTATCTTACACCAAAGACTCATTCTGCACCTTTGAGAATCATTTAGGGTGCATTACACTGTAAAGTTGATGCAGTTTGGCACCACTTTGACTACCATATCTCAGTGTTATGGAAAACTGGGATTTGTAGTTTGGTGAGGCACTAGATGTCTTTGGTAGAAGCTTCATAAAACAACTCCCACGAATCAGTAGCATTGAGCCATGGCAGTTCAAGTGGTGCATCCTCAGTCTACCTCATCCAGGACATCTTATAAAATGGAGACATAGTTGTTTCTGTCAGGTTTTGCGTGCCATTTTCCACTGAGAGCTAGGATTGAAGGTGGCCTATTAAGCCTGAAAGCCGCAGGTGTGAGGAAGGTTGGGAGCCATGCCAGGGCAAATACAACGTAACTCTGCCCTTGATAATTGTAGGCGGGTATCGGGACTAACTTGTACTCCTTTCTTCTCACGGTTACTTTAACACCTAGCTTTAACAAGGTGCTCCAAAAGCAACAGATGCCTTGAGTTGCAGAACACAAAAAATTGGTGGAGAGAGAATTGTGGGCAAAGGTCTAGGGCCTTCCTTAGCAGGCCATTCACTCATACGTCTTTTCTTTTGCTTTTCTCATCTATACAATTATATATTACTTTGCTTTATCATATTAATTTGTTTATTCATTTCCAGCCCACCTTTCAGTGGGTCTCAGGGCATCTCATAACAGTAAATATTGTTTAATCTATAAAGTGGGATTTGAAGGCCCACATGGTATTGGGCTACAATTCCAGGAAGTCAGGGTTCGAATCCCTTCTCTGCGATGGAATTATTTATTATTATTTCTTTATTTATTTCACAGTTTTGTATACCGAGCCTCTCAACCTCGTTGAGGGACTCAGCCCGGTTTTCAGCCATAAAAACATATACATTCATTAAAATATCATATATCACAAATTACAAAACAACTTTAAAAGCACTAAATATAAAACTACAGTGGTCAGTCGTCCTAATAAGATGGATCTATATCCACTTCCATCCAGAGTCCTATGGTGTTGTCTCATTCCTCGAAGGCCTGACTCCACAGCCACGTCTTCATCCGTTTCCTAAATGTTAGGATGGATGGGGCGGTTCTGGCCTCCAGAGGGAGAGAGTTCCAGAGTCGCGGGGCCACCACCGAGAAGGCCCTGTCCCTCGTCCCCACCAGCCGCGCTTGTGAGGACGGTGGGACCGAGAGCAGGGCCTCTCCAGATGATCTTAGTAATCTTGAAGGTTCATAGGGGAGAATACGTTCGGAGAGGTAAACAGGGCCGGAGTCGTTTAGGGCTTTATAGGTCAACACCAGCACTTTGAATTGTGCTCGGAAGCTAATTGGCAGCCAGTGGAGCTGGCGTAACAGCGGAGTGGTGTGCTCTCTGTATCCAGCCCCCGTTAGTAATCTGGCTGCCGCGCGTTGGACTTGCTGCAGCTTCCGGGCAGTCTTCAAAGGCAACCCCACGTAGAGAACATTGCAGTAATCTAATTATTGCTTTTGGGCACATCGCACTCTCCCAATTTTGAAGGAAGTCAAGGGCAAACCCACTCCGAGCAAATTCTGCCCCACAATAGTTTAATTAATCGTCACCATAAGTCAGTAATGGAAGTTGTAGTTTTACAAGGTCTTTAGCTTTCTCTGTTGGTGCCTCGGCCAAACTGCAACTCCCAGGATTCCGTAACATTGAACTACGAAAATTAAACAGGTATCAAAGTGTGTTGGTCCTAGATGCATCCATAGTCTAATTTTGTGTAACCTCCTAACATGGTTGAAGTGATCATAAAATGCATGAGAAGGGGACTTTCCATGTCTAAAGGGGTCGAAGATTACTGTCATAAGTCATCCTTGAATTATGGAAAGCTCAAATGACCTACTAGAAATATAACTGAATCATTCTCCTTCCTGCCCAGAGTCCAGGAAGCCTCTTGTAGCATTTTGAGCAGCATGCAAGATTTCAATTTTGGTATTTTTGATTTGACAATTAAAAGGGGGGCTTCTGATCACATGAGAAGAGTACAGAGAATTGTGTAGCTGATGTAACTTTTTGTGCCTTGGGAATTATTGGTGCAGAAATATGTCTAGTTCCTTTGTGCTGAAATCTGTTTTCTGCACAGACAAAACCCACATTTTTCAGCTCAGAAAACCCAAGTTTTTCTGCACAGAAAAACTGAATTATCTGTACAGAAAGTCACTAATATTTTTGCATAGAAATATGTTTTTCTGGGCAAAAGAATCACCATATGATGTCTCAGATTATTTAACAATATGTTAAGGAGTAGTTACATGTATTCAGTCTTACCATTACAAACAACCCTGTGAAGGCAACCATAAGGCTGATGTTGCACTTGGGGAAAATACGTTTTGACACCTCTGCCACACTGGAGGACCTACAACCTCATCATATGTGCCACTGGAATCGCCACGCATCGTAGAAATCCAGTGGTGCCTGGTGTGGGGAACCCTTAGCCCAGCTTCCACCTACCTCATTCCCTGGGGGGGAAGCATCCACCACCTGGCTTCCCCCTGTAGATCGCAATGTAAGATGGGAAGCTTCCCATGTTGTCACTGAGGCAGCATACACCAGTTCCTCTTTAGTTTTGCAACGGAGCCGCACCAGAAGTAGCTGTTTGTTGTGGGATGGGAGCCAGCAAGCTCCATTTCAAGATTAAAGACGAACTGGCATTGCCGCCAAAATTTACCCCATCTCATGAGGTCATTAGAACATTTTAATCAAATCTGTGAATAGTCAAATCCATAAAAGTAAAACTCACCTATGTGGAGGGACAACTGTATATGAAGAGAAATGAATGTTGTGTTTAGGCTTGGGTCCCATCTCTGAGATACCTCATTATGTACCTGTAGGTATTTCAAAATCCCAAACACTTCTGGTTCTAAATGTTTTGGATGAGGAATACTCAAATTGTATTAACAACCAACAAAAGGTCTGGACCCGGTGGGAGGCGATGCCAACCATCTTGGTAGTACTCTTGATATGTGTGTTCAGATACTAATAAAAGACCACCTGTCAGCTTGATGGAGGTTTTAATAGATTCTGCAGGCTCGGCAGAGAGGCATTTTGAGCATCAGTTAGTACTGTGTTTGCGTTGTAATACAGTACAGCACATTCCAGTGTTTCCGCACATATGGGGGCGAAATCGGAGATACGTGAGTCTACATCACAGCTTCTGAATTAAAAAGCAAGAGCAGACTGTCAGATCCGGGAAGACGTTGGAAGATCCACAGTGAGGTGCTTTGAAAAATTCAGACTCTCCCAAGATTTTAGTAGTAGTCATGCCTCACAAAGTGAATGATGATCCCAGCTGCAGCCAAGGAAGACTATTTTAGGGATTTTAGTCTTAAAATGTAATTTGTTTCGGCCAACGTTTTTGAGGCCAGGGATTGAATCATAGGCAGGACTCCCCATGACTTTTTAAATTTTATTAGCCAATCTATTGTGTTTTATTTGCCAAATGACAATGTAGCCCTCAAACTCAATGGTTAGCATAACAGTCAAAGTAAAAGACTAATTGCTTAATTAGAAATCCAGTAGCATTTACAAAAAAGAGGTAGTCCTCGATAGGGAAATTCCTTCATATGAGGTTGGTATTTCCTTCTCTGCCATATATTGGATATATTACAAGATAACATGATTCCTTGAAAAAGTCAGTAGAGATCAGTAAAGTGGAAGTCAGTAGCAGAAGAGGAAGACTGCACATTTCTGCACATTTAGCGGGCTGGGGATAGGATCCACTTAATATCCAATGTTTATAATTGAATACCAAAACCAGGAAATGGGACAGAGAGAGTACCATGGATGCTGTGGACTGCTGAGATTACTAATACATGAGAAAAGGACCAACTCCTTTGAGATGTGATACTGGAAGAGAGTTTTGTGGAAACTGTGGTCCTCCAAAAAGACCACTAAATGGCTTCAATATCAAATCCAGCCTGAACTTTCCCTAGAACCCAAAATGACTAGGTTGAGGCTGCTGTATTTTGACCATACCATGAGAAGAGATTGTTTATTCCTCTTAATAAAGGAAATAATACTTAAGATCAAAAGAAGTAGGAAAAGAGGAATATTATATTACAGATGAATAAACTTGACCAAGAAAGCCACCACTCTGAGTCAGAAAGACCTGACCAAGTCTATTGATAGGGTGACTTGGAGATCTTCATTCATTGGGTTGCCATAAGATGATGTTGACGGCAGTCAACAAGTCAAGATCATCCATGTCATAGTGTGGATGAATTTTATTTGTACACACTGTCTACAGATGGATAGATACAGATACATGCATTCACAGACACATGTATGTAGCATGTATGGATATGAAAATTGGATAGTGAAAACAGCTTACAGGAGAAGAAATCAACGTATTCAAACTATGCCAGAAGAGAGTTGCATATATCATGGTCTGATAAAGAGATAACAATCAGTAAATGGACCTGGGAACAAATGAAGCCTGAACTCAGCCTTGTAGCCAAGATTACTAAAGAGACTGCATACTTTGGATGTAATAGTTAAGAAAGTGGCAAGCAGTAGGAAAAGTGGGAGAACAGCACTACAGGTGGGTTGAGTCCATCAAGGAAGCTATGTAAGAAGACGAGGGATATATCTCATTCATACAGTTGCCATAAGTCAAGATTGACTTGATGGCAAATTGCAATGAGAAATTGCCTACTTTAATCCTCCCTTCTTCTATCTAGACTGCCATACCTCTTGTTCCAGAGAGTACCAATTATATTAATAGAAAATAGTGGCTGATATAAATCTAGTACATCTGGAAGCACCTTTACAAGTTCAACCAACACCCAGTCAGATTGAGTGTCCTAAGGTGCATCTACACTGCAGAACGAATGCAGTTTGACACTGCTATAACTTCCATGGCTCAATGCTATAGAGTCTTGGGAGTTGTAATTTTTAAGATCTCTATCCTTCCTTGTCAAAGGTTGCAAACTACAACTCCCAAAGATTCCATACCATTGATCCGTGACAGTTAAATTGGTGTCAAACTACTTTTATTTTACAGCCCCAGTAACATGGGACTCTCCAGTCATTCCTGGAGGCCCAGGAAGGAGCTTGAGAACTTCAACAGCTTCTTTAGCAGGACTTCTGCTAAATACTTTCCACAAATAATTTCACCACCTTGGAAAGTTTCATTAAAGCTGTCCAAACTCTGAAGTGGAGTCACTCTTCCACTGACATTTGACCCACGGGCCACTCCCATATCGTGGCATGAAAGAAGACCCCTTTCCCTTTGCATGCTGGGGGCATGAAAAGCAGAAAAAGTAGAGCAAGAACATTCTGTGCTCCAGCCATGCCCTGGGGGAAGCCTTTCTCCTGGAATATAATACAGTTGAAGAGTGTTTCGTGCAGTCACAATCCTGGGGAGGGGGTCGCATTGCATGGGGCCCTCCTGTTTCTCATCTGTAAAACCAACATCCTTTTCCGTTCCACAAGGATGAACGCCTGGTCCAAATAAGGATTTATCTCCTTAGCAGGTGTGAGTGAAATGACTGCTTTCTGCCCTAGTCACTCCCTTAGTCAGTGGGGTGACATGAATTTGAGATGAGTAATAAAGATCTGAAAGCTTGGCCTCTCCAGTACCCACATTCCAACCGTATGGTTTGCGGTGGGTCGAGACAGTAGCTTTGTGTGTTCCTTTCTTATGTATGTATATATACACACAACTTATCTTCCCAACCCCAGAAAGTCAAAAGTAGAATGACAAAGCAATTAAGAAGACTCTTTCTGAGTCATGATTGGCCATCAAGTCATTTTCATCTCAGCAGGCAGTTTTATTTTGAGAATCTGCGAAACCCATTTGATTAGAAAGGTTAATAGGGTAAAATGCGTTAGACAGCATAAAGTGGCAGTACAATGGAATCCCCACATTTGCAGGTTTGATTATTTGCAGAATTAATTAATGTATTCTCTCTTAAGAAAACTCTGGGTCCTCAAAGATAATGCTATGGTCTGTTGGAAGTTGAAGGTCGAGTCATGTTGGAGGACCTAGAGAACAATTCTCTATAGATTTCTAGGTTCTCCAAGAGCAATTTTGTGGTCAGCTTCCACCAGACAGTCACCCTAGGGTTACCCAGGAATACCTAGAGCAGGCCTGCACAACTTGCAGTCCTCCAGATGTTTGGGTCTCCCAACTCCCAGAAGCCCTAGCCAGTTTGTCGAGTGGCCATGCATTCTGGGAAGCACCAGAAGGGCCATAGGTTGTCCAGTCCTGACCTAGAAATCTCTAGAGAGATGTTCTCTCAGGTAAAAAAAAAAAACCAATTTTTCCATTTCCATGGGTCCCACACACTATTTGATATGGAAGATCAGTGTTTATCTTTATTTTTTCTTAATATTCCTGAGACTCTCCTTAGTTTTGTACTCATTGACCTGGAAACTTAGCAGAGATAGGCATCCAGTAATTCATCAGGCCACTACAAAACAATTAGTCAGAGATTGGAAGAGTACCTTTTTGCAATCATAATTCCAGGATGCTCCCAGGTATAGACTGAATGAATGGGGTTCACTGGCTGAAAAGAGATTCACACCCTGGGTTTTTTTTTTTTGTTTTTTTTTTTTTTTTTAGAGTTTGAGTCCATACTGACTTTCTTCTGCTTTGTTGCTAACTACCTTCAACTTTAACTTATGATAGCACTATAAATGAAAGGATTCCAAGTCATCCTTTCTTCAGAAGACTTGTTGAGCTCCTGCAGTTATAGACTTTGGCTTCTCCTTCTGAGTCTATCCATCTGGAATCTGATCTTCCTCTTTTCCTATTACTCTTGACTTTACCAAACATTATCATCTTTTTTTAGTGCATCTTCTCATATGACCAAAGTTAGACAGACCCAATTTAGTCACCTAGGCTTTCTTCCAGTAGATGACCATAAGAGTTAGCACATCCCAGGAGACAGATAGGTACGCCTCACTTTGGGGTCTCAATTCGTTTTCTTACTGAATGATACAGACTCACTAATTTTGCTACTTTCCCTGTCTGCCATATTTACTTGTATCTCAAGATGCCATGCCCTCCCAACTGGCTTGATGTGGTGTGAACAACCCTCTGTCATCCCACTTTTCATCTCTTCTTATCACATTTCCCCCTTGGCCCTCAGCTTACATCAATTGCTGCAAATCAAATTCAAAATCCAAAAGAATTTTATACTGTGTCTCTGCAGGGAGAGGAAGGGGTGCCACGTTACCCTTCACTGGAAGCCCAGTCAAAAGCAGACTGCTGCATCCTCTCCTCACGTTTTTTTCTTCCTCATTAATATATTTTGCCATCTTGACCACATTCTGATATTGTTAGGCCAGATTTGTCCTAATGTTCTTCTATGAAATGTTGAGGATATGAGATATTGGTTATTTCCCCTTCCTTTCCCAAATCTGGTGGAGTTAACAGTCTCCAGGGACCAAACCAATTTGAAAGAAACCGAGACTTTTTTTTTCTGTACAGTACTTTAAATCAACCTGCAGAGTCAATTCTACGCTCCCATCACTGCTCAAATTCTGTCTGTACTTTCAATTAGTTTTCTTATCACAGACAGACAAGGGCCTGGTTTTGTTTGGTGCCTGCATGTGTACGCTTTTGTAGTTGTGCACAAAATGTCTTTTTTCTCTCTCCATGCATCCTCGCCTCTCTATCGCTATTTCGGTTGCACTGGCTCTGGTGAGAAATCAACTTTAATAAACCCTTTCCACTGACACCATACTTTTTATACATCACCCACTTGGATTCTATCTCTTCCTCTCATCCCTCCCCCTCCCACTCCAACACACATACATCCTGCTCTTTTCTTTCCTCTTTTTTCCTTTCCTCGGTGTGTGGAATTTTCCTGTGCTTTGGGCGTTGCCAGGATCTGGTATTTCCCAGAAGCAGCCACATTGCACGAGAGCTTGCAGAGCGACTCACAACCAAACCATGTGCTGCCTGCCTCCCTGACTAATTTCCTTCTGTGTTTAGTTGAAGGCTGACTCAAAAGCAAGGATTCTGGCACATGGGCTGCCTCGGTTTTTACAACACCGAATGGACCCGGCTTGGAATCTATATCCCAGCCAAGAAAGGGCTTTGGGATGTCTCAGCAGTGTGCAGGGGCTGGAAAGGAGAGGAAATCAATTCTCCACCAGTCATTCTGTGGTTTGGATGAGTGTGAGGAGGGTTTATGTTCTGTTGGTGGTCAGGAGAGACACGTGGCTTTGCTCCGCTGCTTTTTGTGTGCTAATCGGAGTCCCAAATCCCTCCTCTGGAAATGTGCATTTCCTTCCCATCCTTGGCCAGTCAATGATTTCAAGACTGAGCCATTGCTTTTTGCAAGGGATGAGTGTTGCAGACTCTTTCCCCACATAGCTGGCAGGTTTTGTAGATTTTTTATTATTATTCCAAGCAACCTCCCAATCAGAATGCAACTTTCAGAAAGGGTGGAGGAAAGCCCCACAGTTACCTCCTCTCTGAGGACCAGAAAGTGCAATCTTCCTTCTGCCTTTATCACTTTGGAAGCACTTGTAGAACCAAGGCTTGGAGGCTGGAAATGGATTTTATGAGTCCCTCGGAGTCAAAAGTGTGGATACTTACATAAGTCTCCCTCTTTGCTGAATAAGAAGCAAGCAGCAGTGTTCACCTGATCCCGCCGTGCACCAGAATTGAATGATAGCATGATAACCAGCACCAGGATGTAAGTGTGGAAATGAGGATTTGATTTTCTCTTGATATGTTTGGAACTGTAAGTTCAGGACTTCTTCAAGTGGCGGATTGTGGATGCTTGTTTTCTTCTGCGGCTAATGTCTCTCTGATTTGTGTTTGCCATTCAGTGCCAAGAGAAGGGACTTCTTGGCACCAGTTTATGATATACCCAGGTTCAGTCATTGTTGTTTCCAGCTAGAAGTGGGAACACTGGAAGTGATAAGGAATATATATATTGTCTGAGACCATCGTGAGGGGCTGCTAATCAGATTTAGTTGTACTGGATCACTTGGAGAAATGCAAGGCATTAACATCCAAGCTGATGGTGCTGCAAGGTTGGGTAGAAAGGAAGAAATTTTCATCATTACTAATTTCATCTTTGCAGGCAAGGATGAAGGTGTTGGGTGCATTTTCAATTACTTTTATTGTGGTACTTAAAAAAAAAGATATCACAATTGCCTTTTTTTTTTTTTTTTTTTTGCACAAAAGTGAAAATTTTGGAATGAAAGATTCCCATATTGTGAAAGAAATCCTTGGAGACAATTTCTCTGAACAGGTTTTGGAGTGTCCTTTTCCTGTTGAAGCTGGAGGAAAGTGTGGGCAGTTTCCTGTTGATAGCTGTTTTTCATTATTTTGGTCAACTGATTATATATATATATCATTGATGGTGGCTTTGACCAACTTCTCCCTGTTCTCCATAAAGAGACAGATGATGACGGTAGTATTATGGATGCCATTGCTAATATGTTGGGCTAGCATGCTTCAGAAGCAAGTGAGTTGGATTTGGGGGCTTCTTGGAGTTAACAGTATGTAGAATCATTATCTTTCAGACTAATTTCCCCCATCTATAAAATGGGATTTTAGTGACCTTCCCCATAGGGTTATTATGAGGAAGAAGCCAACAAAGGGTTCTTCCTCAAATGATGAGAGAAGAGAATTAGGTGAGTAAAAATATGATGAAAGAATTGAATTAGATTAGTGACGTGATGCTTAAAAACAGCTTTTTCAATCTAGTATCCTTCAGATGTGCTAGAATGAGATGGTTTGTAGTTATGGTCATAGTTACATAATCTAAAAGGTGAGAATAATGCCAAGTAAGGGAATTTAATTCTTCCTCCTGTTCTTCATCTTCAATATTTTGTACATAGGAGACTGCTTCTGTTCATGGAGTTTCCATGTAGCCATTAAAATCCCATCACAATTGTTAAACCATTTTTTTCTGAACTTCCATAGAAATGGCTAAATTCACTTTCTGAAAGCCTTGTGTGCTTGCATGCGTTCTGGGCCAGAGACAGCGAGCGTGGCTTGATTTCCAAGTGATGGAAGACTCGGCGGTCAAAAGGAAAAGAGTCTTTTCTTTCCCTCCTCCTTTCTTTCTAGTTCTTGGTAGCATATATTTCGTTGGCAACCAAGGGCGATTTCCTGAGAGCTTTTGAGTGCAAACCCATTCTGTGATGTGTGTGAGTAGGTGGTTAGTTGGAGAGCCGGTTATGAAATCAGATTCAAGGCAGCATCTTGAACTGTGGAGTGGGGAGGGAAGGACTGGGATGCCAGATCAGACCCATTGTGTATGCAGCTGGGAGAGAACGTGCGCTCCGTTCTGTATTATGTGGAGAACGAACCGTTCGCGACAGGTTTTTAATACTTCTCTTCCGCAGCTCTGCTTTGGGGAGATCAAATAGAAAAACCTGGGCTCAAGAGGGAAAAAAGCTGGAAGGCAATGTGCCCGGTCAATGTAGAACAGCGGATTGGACACATTGTGTTTTTGTTTCATTTTTAAAAAATCAGATGGCATTCTTTTGAACCTCTTGGCTGGGATCTCCCGGATGCATTATCACAGATCAACAGCAAAGGCCAGATTTCAGGAGCAGGTTGGTTCTCTCGACAGCAGCTGCCGGATCAGCATTCATGGAGGAAAGAAGAGGACAAAAATGACTATTTCCCCCATTTACACGTATTTCACTCTGTCGAAATTGTGGGCCTACTGATTCAGACAGGAAGATGAATCAAGAACAGAAGCCTCGCTGGGTTTGTGTGTCAATTCTTCCTTCTTTTCTTGCTTACAGCATTGCCCACCAAGAAGCTGAGACAGGAAATGGATGAAGAACCTGAGAGTGGAATTATACTTCCATGGAGCCTGACATGAAATTAACACCTGAAGTCGACATGGAACTTCATAAGCTTGGCAGAACCGTGAGTTAAATGCTTTTTAATTCAGTACATTTGCTCCTTTCCATCTGTGACTAGTTTCATAGTTGGATTTTTTGACTCGTGTGGTGGTTTGAGCTCACAATAATAGTACCAAGAAAGGCCTTTGCTGTGTTCATTTTAGAGAGGGAAGACTGAGGGTGCATCTGCACAGTTTGATACTGCTTTAACTTCAATGAACCAGTGCTATGGAGTCATGGGATTTGTAGTTTGATAAGTCACCAGTGCTCTTTGGCAGGGAAAACCGAATGCCTTGTAAAAGTACAACTCCCAGGATTCTGTAGCATTTAGTCATGGCAGTTAAAGTGGTGTTGAACTGCATTTGTTTCTATAGAGTAGATGGACACTGAGGTTTGACATCAGAGAAGGGCTGTTTTGAGGATGAATGCACTTCAAATGGGATGGCTTTACTGAATATCAGGTACAAGAAGAAATACTTTCTCGGCATACATTCTTGCATGATTCTGGTTTTAAATTATACTAGCTTTTTGAGTCTTGTTCAAACAGTGAAACAGATTGTCATATAAATGGTTGATAACAATGCTTAGCTTTTATATCAGTGTGTTAAAGAGGGATGATTGAGTGCTCAATCCCATTTACAGGAATCACAGAAGGTTCATTTCCAAAGTGGTCGACATTGTTCTGATTCCCTGATTCTGTCACACTATTGAATTTGGAGAAAAACTGGCCTTAATACATTTCTTTGTAAAACATGGCATGTGGTTGAAGACATGCTTTCCACCAGTGTGATGTGGCTTGAAAAACCAGCTGGAATGTGCTTTGTTTGAAAAGTGAATCATGCTCCTTTCTGCCATAGCAAATTTGGGAGTCTTTAGGAACAGGCAACTCATGCTTAGTGCACAATACTATCTGTTTTAATTGTCCCCATGTTGCCTTAATTACACCCAGCAATCATGCTTATTTTAGACTGATGGGGAAATTGTTATCAGTGATAAGATATGGATCCAGGTAATAAAATATTGGGGTGGGGATGTCATCTGTAGCTAATGCCAGAAGTTGCTCACATGGAGAAGCTGTTGGAACAAAGACCCTGCTTTCGATTCAAAAGTTCCCAAGCATTTCTAGTAAAAAGGGATCAAGTAGCAGGTGTCCAGTGTTTAGAAATGTTGCTTTGACTGCTCTCAAAATATTCCAGCCCAGGTGTTGGCTAGAAAATATGGGGAGGTCTTATTCAAAATAGTAGAATTTTGAGAAAATGGTCATCAGGTTGTTGTAGATTTTTTAGGCTATATGGCCATGTTCTAGAGGCATTCTCTCCTGATGTTTCGCCTGCATCTATGACAAGCATCCTCAGAGATAGTGAGACCTCACTACCTCTGAGGATGCTTGCCATAGATGCAGGCGAAACGTCAGGAGAGAATGCCTCTAGAACATGGCCATATAGCCCAAAAAACCTACAACAACCCAGTGATTCCGGCCATGAAAGCCTTCGACAAAATGGCCATCTATCATGAGTGTTTTGATTGTGTATTCCTGCATTCCACAAAGGAGTTGGACTGGATGGCTTTTAGTGTCTCTTCCAACTCTATGATTCTAAAATTTCCAATATCTGGAAAACAGGTTTGCAGAATATTTACCAAATGTATTAAAGCAGAGTTTGCTATCTCATATTTGGCTTTGGCACTGGATACTTGATAGCAAACATGGACAGCATTTTGCAGTTGATGTGCAATGGTATTGAAGTTTAATGGTTTTCAACCAATGTTTTTCTATTGAATTCAGTAACGTATTAGGAGTGTCAAAAAGTTCTGTTTGAAAGACAGAGCTGTTTGATGTGGCTTCCATACCAGAGGAGAGGTGAATTTGCTCTGTGTTTCCAAAGGAGTTATCCAGGGTGCTGAATCCTATCTTGGATAGCTCAGGCCATAATTCAGAGTAGGTTAGACCTCTATTGATTCTAGGCTGCATCAATAGGAATATAGTGCCGAGATCAAGGGAAGTTATATTTCCTGGTGAGTCTGCTTTGGTCAGACTCACCAGGAAGAACACTGCGTCCAATTCTGGGCAGCTCAACTCAAGAAGGACATGGACAAGCCAGAACATGTCCAGAGAAGGTCAGTTAAAACGATCAATGGTGTGGAAGCCAAGCCCTCTGAGGAACAACTGAGGGAGCTGGATCTGTTTAGCTTGAAGATGAGAAGACTGAGAAGTGACATGATAACCATGTTTAAATATTTGGAATGATGTCTCATTGAGGAGAGGAAGCTTGTTTTCTGCTGCTCTGGAGACTTAAGACACAAAGTAAATTGATTCAAATTCCAGGAAAAGATATTCCACTAAACATTAAGAAGAATTTCCTGATGGTAAGAGCTGTTTGACAGTGGAATATGGAGGCTTTTCAGCAGAGGCTGGATAGCCATCTGTCAGGGGTACTTTAGTGGTGTGTTCCTGCATGTCAGAATATGCTTGGGTTGGATGGCATTTGTAGACTCTAAGAATTCAATGAGTAGCCTCCTCGTGGCGCAGTGGGTTAAACCACTGAGCTGCTGAACTTGCTGACCGAAAGGTTGGCGGTTCATACCTGGGGAGTGGGGTGAGCTCCCGCTATTAGGCCCAGAATCTGCCAACCTAGTAGTTTGAAAACATGCAAATGTGAATAGATCAGTAGGTACCACTTCTGCAGGAAGGTAATGGCATGCCGTACAGTCCACATGACCTTGGAGGTATCTACAGACATCTACAGCTCTTTGACTTAGAAATGGAGATCAGCACCACCCCCTAGAGTCAGACATGACTAGACTTTAGGGGAAACCTTTACCTTTAGAATTCAGTGATTCTAAAACATCCAATTATGCAATGTTGAACACTGTCCCATCAACAGCATCAAAGTAAAATTCATCATGCTGCCCAGTCAGCTTCTGTACCAGAACTTGGGCATACTACTTCTGGGAATCAGGAATGTTGCTGGTTCTGTGGTGCCAGCTTCCCAAATGCCTAGCTTCTGAAGGTGTCCTCGGAGCCAAGGTATTATGGAAGGGCTGGCTTCTGCCGTTGTCTGTGCCACAATAAAGAAGCCAATGCTTTGGTGTTATGGTATCCAGGATTTTTGTCCTCCAAGCTTCTGCTGCTGCTAGGGAGCAGTTGCAGCTGTGTTTTGTATCTTGAGAGCCTTGATGTTCACTTTAGGAAAAAGCAAGCAAGTCGCCCTTATGGATACTGAGATTAGAATACTGCTTTGGAGCAGTGACTGCCAAAGATCTCCAGAACCCAGGCTTTGGTTGTCACTGCTCCGAATCATTATTAAGTTGCATTATCACACTAAAGCTTAAAGAATAGGCCAAGAGTATGCATCCCATCTGAAATCCTATGGCTGCCTCCTGCAGATTTCCAGAACTTGTAGTTTAGTGAGACTCAGGTTCCCTCTGGCTAAGCATTTTAAATGTTCCTTCCTAAACTACAAGCCCCAGAATTCTGCAGTTGGCAGTTACAGGATTTCAAATGGGATGCATACTCTTTACCTACGCTTTCAGCTCTAGTGTGATAGCAGCCTCCATCTTAGTCACCCTAACTGCATGAGATACTGAAGATCTACTTCCAGTCGAAGAAAACCATAATAATTTATGGTGCATCTATACTGTTGAATTTATGCAATTTGACATTGCTTTAACTGTCGCGGCTCATTATTATGGGATCCAGGCACGTCGTTTGGTGAGGCACTATGGCAGAAAAGGCTAAAAGCCTCAAAAAACTACAATTTCCCTGATTGTGTAGTATAGATCCTTGGTAGATCAAGTGGTTTCAAACGGCATACATTTTACAGCATAGAAGCACCTTCAGATAGGCCACCAGTATAAAGCAGTTTCTTGTATTCCGAAGATTTTGAATTCTTCCCATCTCCTTTGGCAAGACTTGTGGCTTCTTTAATTCTTTTGCTTGGCCATTTTCCAGCTAGTGCTTTTCTTTCTTCTAAGATTACAGACAGTCCTAATCCTAGGCATGTATGTTTGGGTTCCTGTAGCTCTGCCGGAGCATGGAAGCTTTGCACGTGTTCAGTAGCTCCTTTCTTTTGTTAATAATGATGTAAAAGCCTGAAAAAGAAAACAGAAGAAAATCATATGAAATATTTCCCCTCATTCCTCCCTCCCCAGAGCCTTTTCTATGGAAAAAAATGGTTTATAGGGTATTGTCTTTTAGAATGATTAATAAAATGTTTTAGACAAGGTGTTGATGTATTTACTCCTACCCTCAACACACATTATTGTATGTAACCAGTCGACATTTATATAAGGCTATATTTTGTGTCTCAATGTAATTTATTGTAAATGTAACTGGTCTTGGCTTCCTTTTTTTTAGTTGTTCTTACAGGACTGCAGGTCTTTTGTATGCTTGAGACTATGGAGGATTGCTGTTGTGTGCCTTTAAGTGATTTTTGGTTTATGGAATCCCTAAAGCAAACCCATCATGGGATTTTCTTGGAATAATTTGTTCAGAAGAGATTGGTTTGCCTCCCTCTGAGGCTGAGAAAGCGTAATTTGGGCCAAGGTCACCCAGTACATTTCTATAGCCAAATGGTCTATCAGAATCATATTCTGTTGCTCAAACCACTACATCACACCAGCTTTCAATGGAGGTTTACAGGGCACTCAGTCATTTTCCTTGTTATTCTTATATTGATGATTTCTTTAAAAAATTGACCCTGTAAATTAACAAAACTAATGTTCCAGACCTTGTAGCTCCATTTGTAAGAACAATGTATTTAAAATTACCACCCATCAGCCTCTGGTTGATCATTGAGGGAAAGAAAGCATTAGACTAAGAGGCTTTGGGTTGGGTCCATGAGCACTTATGTATTTATATTCCTCTCTTTGACTATTCCAAGACCATGGACATGAGAATAGTTTCTGGTCCAAAATCCTGGTTGACATGAAGTCCTTGTCACTTGACCCATTTGTTTCGGAGATTTCTTTTAATGAGGCACCTGTCCATTGGGCATGGTATAGAATTGTCCAGCGGTGTTGGTTAATCTTTAAATAACATATGTCTAGGTCATTAAATTTTCTGAATGCATTTGAGATGTTGACTCAAGAAAGTGTTGTCTCAATTATGATACCTTATGAAATATTGTTCTGCAGAAGGCTTATCTGAGATTCCATCTCATGCTTCCTAGGAGCCCTGTATCTACAGGGCATAGGTTCCAAGAGCCTGTGGATACCTGAAATCATGAATAATAGTGAACCCTATAATTTGACTATACTTGTCCCAAAAGCATACCATAGAAACACACTGGAGGACCTAGAGAGGTCCATAAACACTCCATCTTCAGGATCCTCTAAAGATGGCAGGCATAGATGCAGGTGAAACGTCAGGAGAAAATGCTGCTAGAACACAGCCATTCCACCTGGAGATCACACAACACTTCAGTGATTCTGACCATGAAAGCTTGCTTATTTATTTATTTGCAGTATTTATATTCCACCCTTCTCACCCCAGAAGGGGACTCAGGGCAGACTACAATGTACATATACATGGCAAACAAACATTCAATGCCATAGACACACAACATATATAGACAGACAGACAGAGGCTACTTAACATTTCGCTTCACCTTCCATTTGTGACACTGATGAAGTACTTCCTCATTCTTTGCATGCTTTCTGGAGATTTTTATGGCATCCTAAATTAAATCAGCCTCCCTGCATACTCGGTACCTAAATTTCCCACTTGACAGATGCAACTATCTTTCAGGCTGCAAAGGTCGACAGCAAGCTACACAAATTGGTCGGAAGCTCACTCCGGAAGCTTACTCAGGGTAGCTTTGAACTCATGATCTTTCGGTCAGTAGTGATCTTAATGCAGCTGACTCCCAGCCAGCTGCGCCACAGTCCCGGTACTTCAACAATGTATGTCTCGTTGAAATAAGTGTTCCTGTTCAGCCACTTGGTATTATTTTTCCATTGTTATTGTTTCCATCCTTCCTCCAAATGAGATCAAGAGTAGCACAATTCAAGGTGCTGGTCTTGACCTATAAAACCCTGTACGGTTCCGGTCCAGTGTATCTGTCCGAACGTATCTCCCGCTACGTCCCACCTTGGAGTTTGAGATCATCTGGGGAGGCCCTGCTCTCGACCCCACCACTCTCACAAGTGAGGCTGGTGGGGATGAGGAGCAGGGCTTTCTCAGTGGTGGCCCCTCACCTGTGGAACTCACTCCCCGGGGAAATCAGAGCATCACCATCCCTCCTCTCCTTCAGGAGGAGGGTGAAGACTTGGTTATGGGACCAGGCCTTTGGGCAACCAGGCAATTAAGACCAGCAGGATTGACGAAATGGTATTAAAAGCAGATCTATGAGACAGCAAACACTGATAATGTAAGGGAGGAATTAGGTTTGTATTGATTTTATTGATTTTATTGGAATAATGCATGAAGCTGTTGGTAATTGTGAATTTATTGTAATTTGTGATGATTGTTGTGATGCAGGCATCTAATCGTGCCTTTACTGTGTAAGCCGCCCTGGGTCCCCTTCGGGGTGAGAAGGGCGGGGTAAAAGAACCCCAAATAAATAAATAAATAAATAAATAAATAGGACCTCCCCAGACGATCTTAAGTTCCTAGATGGTTCATAAGGAGAGATACGTTCAGACGGTAAGCTGAGTTCTAGTGATGACATTAAACATTGAGAATTAAATACCAACTGCCATCACTCATTCAAACAGACAGAGAGAGAGAATGTATTTTCCTGTTTGGCTGCTAAGATAACTTATCTCAGGAGGGGTTTTCACTCTACCATATACAAAGGAACCTCAAAATAATGCTTCTATTTTCCCCAGGAATCCTGCCCCCCCCCCAATTCTTTTTAGGACCCCCAAAAGTAGTAATCAACTTGATTGTGAGTAGATTCATCAAAAGATGTGGGTTCCAAGGTCACAGTGAAAGTCATTGTGCTGTGGCTTCTTTGTGGGCGAGGAAAAGGAAAGGGTGGAGGAGAACACGTCACTTGATTTCATAGAATAAAGGATTGTGGTTAGACACAAGATTGGGCTTTTCTTTTTAAGCTTGCATGGTTGTTTTTTTGTTAATGCTTTTGGCTATAAATCTTTACTGAGTAACTGCAAGGCACCTCAGAGAGCTTGCCTAACAGGGAAGCTTGTCAAAGCTGGCTCCGGCGGAAAGTCTCTTGGCTTTTCTCTTATCTCAGGGAGGAAACTCTGGATTTTTATGGCTTCTGTGATTTGCAACTGTCGGGCACTAAAGGGAGTTTGCCGGTCAGAGTTCCCCAGGTGGATGCCAGCAGAAATTTAATTGCTGAAAGCACTGAAGCCGACCATATCAAAGAGAAGGGACATCTCAATCACTGGTTAATTGTTCCTTGTCCACCTGCATGTTGTAGGGGGAGATATCAGGCCATCTTGATTTATTGCAGTGTTTCCATGATATCACTTATCATGGACAGATGTGTGCCCCAAGCTTTTGCCTTGTACCTTGAGGCCTTTGGCATACCAAGAAGCATTAAGTAATGGGATTATTTTCACTCCCAACTCTCCAAAAGTTGGAATTGAATGGGATCTTCTTTTTGTTGCTGCATTTATGTTGGAATACCAGGAGCATATGTGATATTTGTACCGTCCAACATTTCACCATGACACATTGATCACATTTGCAGTTGACCCCAAATTGGGGGAGATAGCTAATACCCTAGAGGTCAGAATCAAATCCAGACTGATCTTAATGGATTAGAGAGCTGGGCCAAAACTAACAAAATGAACTTAGGCAGGGTGTAATGTATGATGGTACTACAATAAAATACATATCAAATGCTTAGATATAGTATGGGTGACATCTGGCTTGAAATCAGAACATGTGAAAGGTATTTAAGAGTAGACCACAAACTAACTATGCGTCAACAGTGTGATACAGCAGCTTAAGAAGCTAATGCAATTATAAGCTGCGTCAATAGGAGTATGGTGCCTAAATCAAGAGAAATCACTCCCACTCTCTTTGGCTTTGGTTGGACCTCACCTGGAATAATTCTAGGTCCAGTTCTGGGCAAACAATTCAAGAACGTTATGGACAAGTTGGAATGTGTCCAGAGAAGAGCGACCAAAATGATCCAAGGTTTAGAAGCCAAACACTGTGAGGAGCAGCTTAGGGACCTGGGTACGTTTAGTCTGGAGAAGAGAAGGGGGACATGATAGCCATATTTATTATTATTTATTATTTATTACTTTGTTTCTCAGCCCGTAGGCGATTCCACGCGGTTAACAACAACAGGAGCAAAAATTCAATGCTAGCATCATACAAACCATTTAAAAACAATTAACACAATAATATACTAAGTAATTACACATCAGTAAACAACACATTAGCATCTCATAACTAGAATCATGATCCAGCTCGTCATCTGTAGTTCCGTTTTCCTATATTCATTGCACTGCCTATCCAAACGCCTGTTCAAATAACCAGGTTTTCACTTTTCTCCGAAATACCATTAATGAGGGGGCCGATCTAATGTCCGTACGAAGGGCGTTCCACAACCGAGGGGCCACCACTGAGAAGGCCCTGTCCCTCGTCCCCGCCAAACGATTATATTTAAATAATCGAAAGGATATTGAGGGTAAGGAAGCCTGTTTCCTATTGTTGTAGAAACTAGGACTCAGAGCAATGGATTCAAATTTCAGGAAAAGAGATTCCATCTAAATGCTAGGAAAAGCTTCCTGGTGGTAAGAGCTGTTGGACAGTGGAATATGTGGCTGCCTCGGAGTGTGGTGGAGTCTCCTTCTCTCGAGGTTTTTAAGCAGAGGCTGGATGGCCATCTGTCAGGAGTGCTTTGATTGTATGTTCCTGCATGACAGGATGGGATCAGACTGGACTGCACTTGTTGTCTATTCCAACTTCATGATTCTGTGTGCATCATAAGAATGTGATGAAAAAATGGTATGAACTGTGAACGAAGAAGAGCAGTTTGGAGCATGTAAGGAATCAGTGAGTGTGTGTGTGTCAGCTGTAAAATAAGATGCATGAAGCAGATTGGTCGGGCTATGCCCCGGGAGCAGGCTGAGCCTGGGACTTTTGAATGCTGTTACGTTTTTGTTCAGGCTTGAGCTATGCAGGTGCTTCGAGAGAAGCAGGAGAGACAGTTTGGCGTGGGCTCTCGTTTCATTGAGCTACTGAAGAGGTTTATCCACATGGACAAAGAAAGACCATTTAAAATCTTTCATAAAAGGACATTATGTGGGTTGATACAGCTGATCACATTGTGCATATGTTCTGAACTACGAAGAGTAACTTAATTGTTATTCATTGTTCATCTGCGTGGCATATTTTCTTTCTCTGGCAAGGCAGTGTGTGGGCTCATCAAATGTGAACTACACATGGTTTATTTTACATTACGCCACAGAGGACATAAATTAGAAGAGGCTTCAGCCGTTGCCTTTTGCCCAAGCTTACTGGGAAGAGTGATATTCTTCCCTCTCATCTCCTCTTTCCCTGCTTAATAAATTGTGGACAAACTGAGTTTGTAGTCAGTGATGTCTACTGGAGATAAAGAAAAAGTGACTTAAAGCTTGCACGTTGAAACTAAGGTATACCGCAAGAGAGGATGCTTTCACCAATAGTCACTCCGGTAATGGTGGGGAACTATTTCTGCTTGGTTTTGCAATTCTAAGGAGCCATTCCATTCAATGCTATACTTATTTTATGGACAGAACTCCACACTTTTAAAGTTCAACTAAAATCTGGAGTCAATTCACCATTCCCTGATTTCAGCACCCTCCAGACTTTGAATTCTTATTTCCATCAGCCCTTGCCAACGTTCCAAGGATATTGGAAGTTGTGATCCAGCAACATCTGGAAGGCCAAAGGTCCCCCTCTTTGGAAAACAAAGCAGCCGTGTCTACTTCTGCTCTGAAAATATGGAAGCCTGGTATTATTGTTCAAGTCTGTGGGACTAATCAGGTCACTTCCAAGGCGAAGAGGAGGGCGAGAGAAAAATGCGATCATCCTTTGATTCTCTGAGCTGGAGGCTGAGGTTAGGTGACATGCTCAGTGAAGAATAAATAGAAGGCAAATTGAGCGGGATTGGGGTCAACCAAGGTGGGAACGGGCTGCCTGGAGGAAGAAGCTGCCTAAATATTGTGTGTTGTAAAAAGGCGATGTCCAAGTGTACCTTGCAGCATAGGAAACTGAACCAGGAAGAATTATAAACGATTTTGTGTGTGTGTGTCAGAAATGACTTGAGAAACTGCAAGTCACTTCTGGTGTGAGAGAATTGGCCGTTCCCAGGAGATGCCCAGATGTGTTACCATTCTATGGGATGCTTCTCTCATGTCCCCGCATGGGAAGTTAGGGCTGACAGACGGGAGCTCACCCTGCCTCATGGATTCAAACCGCCAACCTTCAGGTCAGGAGTTCAGCTGGCACAAGGGTTTAACCCATTGCGCCACCGTGGCTCCAATGATAAACAATTCTTGGCATGAATATGGCACAAAGGTTGTGCAGACAGCAATCACTGCAACAATCCTGTAGGATAGTTGCTCCTTTCCCCCACATTGTGCATTTGCTCCAAATGAGAGAGTGCCTCATTAAAGATAGTATACAGTCGTCCCTCCCTATCAACAGATTCAAACATCCATGGCTTGAAAAAATAATACATTCTAAAAACAAACCTTGACTTTCTTATTTTATATATTTTATATACATTGTGTTACGTTGTGTTACTGTGCCATGGTATATGATGGGACTTGAAATCCATGGATTTTGGTACCCTTGATAGGTCCTGGAGTTTGGGCTAGGCATGTTCATTGATATAAACTGTCCATGTGTTGTTTTTCTAAAATCCCACATTGTCTTGAAGAAGATTTCTTTAAAACTAGTCAGTCAATTATATTATTTATGTCCCACCTTTTCCCCTTGAATGGGACTCAACACATCTTAAAAAATAAACATAAATTCAAGTAAAACCGCATATAGATAGAAGCAGACAAAAATGTGAAGATTAAAATAACATTAAACTAACTGTAGAATTAAAATCAGATAAAACATTAATTTAAAAGTGTAGATTATAGACATTAGAGCACTAAAACAGAAAACCCATTATATAAAGGCAAATTGAGTGCACTGTAAAATTCAGTGTAAATCATAAAGCAGAGACAAATGGCTATAAAATGCACGTTTATGAGTAGTGGAAGTAGTAGTAAGATCTTTTGATGGTTGATGGAAAGATGGTGAATATTTATCTTCACAGCCTAAGAATTTAAGCCTTTCTCATTAATAAAAAGAGTATCCAACCATAAAGACCATCTGTTGAGATATAATAGCATCATAAACCATTCAGCTTACATATAGTAGCCTTACTCCAAATACTTAGTTTGAGTGATGTCCACCTATCAAAATCAAGACATATTCCTATGTGTAGGGCAGACTAGTTCCATTTCATTAACTGAAGGATGTCAGCATCAAAATTATTCTGGAGATGATGTGGCGCATTAGGAAATTGGAGCTATATGTGACTGTAAAGTCCAAAGATTTGAGAAGAGGCCTTAACCTGGATCCGTCAAATCTCGGGTATGTGCTGGTATGGTGGCGCAGTTGGTTAAACCGTGCCACCAAAGGTTGCTGGTTCAAATCCAAGAAGCGGCATGAGCTCCCGCTGTTAGCCCCAGCTTCTGTCAACCTAGCAGTTCGTAAACATGCAAATGTGAATAGATCAGTAGGTACCACTCCAGCTGGAAGGTAACAGCACTTCATGCGGTCATGCCGGCCACAAAACCTTGCAGGTGTCTACGGACAATGCTAGCTCTTCGACTTAGAAATTGAGATGAGCACCAACCCCCAGATATAAACTGGACTTGACTTACTGTCAGGGGAAAACCTTTACCTTTACATACGTGCTACAAAGGATGAAGACAGTCAAAGTATGGAAAAATTGAGAATTTATCAGTACAGAATTGGTTCAGTAGAATATGGGCCCAGAATATTTATCTGACATGTTAATATACAAAGTGAGACATGTTAATATACAAAGTGAGATTGGCAGGAGGAAAAAGAAAAGAGAATTAATTTGAGATCGTATGGAAAACATTTATCAGCTGTAAGTGCCAGAACAATAGCAAATGTAAACTACCTTCAAATCAAATGAGATGTTGTATAAATGACATGGGGAAGAGATGCATTTTATTAATAAAACTAAACAATAAAGTAGTGGGTGATTTATTGGTAAGAGGGTATAGTTTGGAAGCATCTGTGACTTGGAAATGGAGGTGGGTGGAAGAAGGTGAAATTTCAGATTGTGAAATTTCACCTCCTTCCACTCCAATCTTTTTGACCTCAGTTTACCCCAATTGCTGGGTTTAAATTACAATAGTAGTTTATATTCAATTAATGAATAGCAGAAAGGAGCAGGTGGATTCAGATTTGGGCAAAAGCAAATAGTTTCAGCCACTCCTGGCTAGTCTCTTCTTCCTCATTAATATCTTTTGACCGCTTGGCCATCATCTGAAATTGCCTGGCCAAAACTGTCCTGATTTCCCTCTGTGACTCGTTGGAGGGTATGCTAATCAAAAGAGCTATCCGTGTTCTCCCTGTGGACTTGCTGCCACAGGCTTCTCTTGCTGAGCGCATGACACACTTGCCTTGCCAAAACACCATCCCAGGCGAGTAGGCGTCAGACGGCTGGGAAAATATGTTGGGTTTGTATGGCTTCACCAAAATAAAACAAGCGTGGTGGTGGAGGGAGTGGATTCCAGTACAGGCAAGCGCATCGTGTTCTCACCTGTTCCAACTGCATTCTTGCTCGAGAGGTGTGTTTGCTCCTTGCAGGATTTTAGTTTTAGTCCCTTTTTCTGGCAAAGGAAAAGATGCTGTGGCAATGCCAGCATGTACCTTCTCATGAGAACCTCATGATGTGGCCTGTAGTCCCCTTAAGCCTCCCTTCCTTTTGCTAGAGAATTTAGAAAGAGGCCTAAACTGCACATCAGTTTATTGATGATGCTCCACAGAGGTAGTCATTGGTTGGCATGCTTTCATGGGTCTTCCCATGAAAACAGATAACACCAAAACATTAGGAAGAGCTTCTTCATGGCTAGAGCAGTGGAATATGTTGCCTGGGAAGTGTGGTGGAGTCTCCTTCTTGGGAAGTTTTAAAGTGGAATCTGGAGGACTGGATTGTGTGTTCTTGCATGGTAGGTTTGGACTAGATGGCCTTTGGAGTCTCTTTCAATTCTAAGATTTCTTTGGGAGTTTTTCCAGCATACAATAGTCCTTTGTGTTGCTACTAAAATTATCAATGAAACAAGAAATAAAGATAAATTGAATGCCGTTTGTGTCAATATACCAGGGCTGCTATCAAGTGTGGTTGGTTGACCCCTAAACGTGCAACCTCTAAAGCCTTGAAAACCCAAAACTCATAGTGTGAAAAATTTGAGGATGGGTTTTCAGCCTTCAGCCTGCTCAAAATGGGCAATTGTTTTGTCCTTACAACTATAGGATTACAATAAGTTGGGTGACACCTGGCTTGAAATGGGATCTTGGTGTCACAGTAGACCACGAGTCAACAGGGTGATATAGCAGCTAGAAAAACAAATTCGATTCTAGGCTGCATAGTGTCCAGATTGAGGGAAATATAATACCTTTCTGTTCTGCTCCGATAAAACCTCACCTGGATAGCAACAAGCTGGGAAGTGTCCAGTGAAGGGCAACCAAAATGGTTGAAGATTTGGAAGCTATGAAATCTGATAAGGAATGGCTTAAGGGGTGGATGTGTTCAGCTTGGAGAAGAGAAGTTTGAGAGGGAGCATGATCGCCATGCTTAAGTATCTGAAAAGATGTCGTATGGAAAATAGAACCAGTTTGATAGCCATGTTGGAATACTTGAAAAGATATCAAAGAGGAATATTGTGTCCAATTCTGGGCACCACAATTCAAGAGAGATATTGACAAGCTGGAATGTGTCCAGAGGAGAGTGACTAAAATGATAAAGGGTTTGGAGAACAAGCCCTATGAGGAGCGGCTTAAGGAGCTGGGCATGTTTAGCCTGAAGAAGAGAAGGCTGAGAGGGGATATGATAGCCATGTATAAATATGTGAGAGGAAGCCACAGGGAGGAGGGAGCAAGCTTGTTTTCTGCTTCCTTGGAGACTAGGACGCGGAACAATGGCTTCAAGCTACAAGAGAGGAGATTCCATCTGAACATGAGGAAGAACTTCCTGAGTGTGAGAGCCGTTCAGCAGTGGAACTCTCTGCCCCGGAGTGTGGTGGAGGCTCCTTTTTTGGAAGCTTTTAAACAGAGGCTGGATGGCGATCTGTCAGGGGTGATTTGAATGCAATATTCCTGCTTCTTGGCAGGGGGTTGGACTGGATGGCCCATGAGGTCTCTTCCAACTCTTTGATTCTATGATTCTAGGAGGCAGGATTTTTCTTCCTGCTCAGAGGCAAGGACACGGAGCAATGGATTAAAACTGCAAGAAAAAAGATTCCACCTAAGCAGTAATCTATCAATGATTCCCCATGACTCACAGAGTTCTTACTGGGGGAATAATAAAGCTGACAGTCTTCTTTCCTATTTATTTTTTTGTCCATGGACGTGCGGCACAAGGGGGAAACAATGAGAACACAGTGAAGATTTCTTAGAGACAGGCACTAAACGTTTCATCCTTCAAAAGACAGGAGTTTTTGTTTTCTTCTTAGTAATGACTCCAGGATAATGAAAAGAGAACAAGAAGCTGCGTTTGCTGTCTCTAAGAAAAAACGCACCACTAGGAAATGCCTCTATTAGGAACATCCAGAGTCTCACAGTAACAGCAAGCAAGCTTTCAAGTTCTCCAGCATTCTTCATTAGGCAGAATCTTAAGGGAAAGTAGGACAGAGAAAGGAATGGCTTTTTGTAACCACAATATCTTTGTAGAATCATAGAACAGGAAGACGGAATGGGGTATGGTAGGATAATAAAAACACATAAACATAAAAACATCTCTGGATACTTCAGCCCTAAGGCTCTTCCTTGCTTTTTTCTTCACAGAATCATAAAGTTGGAAGGCACTCCCAGGGTCATCTAGCCAAATGGCCCTGTAGGAAAGTCCAATTAAAACCAGTAAAGCTACTCCACCTCAGCTTAAGATCCTTCAGTTAAAGAGAACCAGTCACATTCCAAAGTCATCTGTAATATTGTTCAGTATCTCTTCATCACACTGTAAGGAACCCCCGGTGGTGCAGTGGATTAAACCCTTGTGCCAGCAGCACTGAAGACTGACAGGTCGTAGGTTTGGATCTGGGGAGAGTGTGAATGAGCTCCCTCTGTCAGCTCCAGCTCCCCATGCAGGGACATGAGAGAAGCCTCCCACAAGGATGGTAAAACATCAAAATATCCAGGCGTCCCCTGGGAAACTTCTTTGCAGATGGCCAATTCTCTCACACCAGAAGCGACTTGCAGTTAGGTCGAGTATGTAAGAGAAGTCAAAATTAGGTTTCATTTTACATTATTTTACCTGAGAATGAGATCTGGTGAAGTCAGTGTGAATAATATTTTAAAAGATTTGCATATGTTTATGCATTCGAATGTGCCATGAATGATGTTACGCATTCTAATGTGCTATATTTTTAACTCTGTTGACTGGGCGCTGCCCCATGTAAGCTGCCCCGAGTCCCTTCGGGGAGATGGAGTTGGGATATAAAAATAAAGTAGTTATTATATTATTGTTACATTTTTGATCCTATAATCACAGAGTTGGAGAAGACCACAAGGACCATCTAGCCCCATTCTACCATTCAGGAATACACAATCCAAAAACTCCCAACATGTGCCATCTGGCCTCTATTTCAAACCTCCAGCAAAAGTGCCTCCACCAGGCATATTTCAGCATATTTCACTGCTGAACAGCTCTTATCATCAGGAAGTTCTTCCTAATGTTTAGGTTTAATTTCTTTTCCTGTAGTTTAATCCATTGCTTCATTGTGTCCTAGTCTCCAGAGCAAAAGAAAACACAATGGCTCCAACTTCAATATGTCATCATTTCAAACACAAATATGCTCCCTCTTAACCTTCTCTTCTCCAGGTGAAATATATCAGCTCCCTAAGCCACTACTAATAGAGATTCGTGGTTTTCAGACCTTTGACCCAAATGGTTTTCATACCATTTTGGTCACTCTCCTCTGGACACATTCCAGTTTGTCAATATCCCTTAGGCTTACCTACATTTGAGGTTATTGCTTGTACTGCTGGGACAAAGAAACATGCCATCACTGATCTTAATTTTTGAAGATATAAAATCCAAGCACATACTACACTAATTTTTGAAGATATAAAATCCAAGCACATACTACAGTTGTTGTTGTTGTTGTTGTTCATTCGTTCAGTCGTCTCCGACTCTTCGTGACCTCATGGACCAGCCTACGCCAGAGCTCCCTGTCAGCCGTTACCACCCCCAGCTCCCTCAAGGTCAGTCCAGTCACTTCAAGGATGCCATCCATCCATCTTGCCCTTGGTCGGCCCCTCTTCCTTTTGCCTTCCACTTTCCCCAGCATAATTGTCTTCTCTAGGCTTTCCTGTCTCCTCATGATGTGGCCAAAGTACTTCAACTTTGTCTCTAGTATCTTTCCCTCCAGTGAGCAGTCGGGCTTTATTTCCTGGAGGATGGACTGGTTGGATCTTCTCGCAGTCCAAGGCACTCTCAGCACTTTCCTCCAACACCACAGCTCAAAAGCATCGATCTTCCTTCGCTCAGCCTTCCCTAAGGTCCAGCTCTCACATCCGTAGGTGACTACAGGGAATACCATGGCTTTGACTAGGCGGATCTTTGTTGCCAGTCTGATGTCTCTACTCTTCACTATTTTATCGAGACTGGACATTGCTCTCCTCCCAAGAAGTAAGCGTCTTCTGATTTCCTGGCTACAGTCTGCATCTGCAGTAATCTTTGCACCTAGAAATACAAAGTCTGTCACGGCCTCCACGGTTTCTCCCTCTATTTTCCAGTTGTCAATCATTCTTGTTGCCATAATCTTGGTTTTTTTTACGTTTAGCTGCAACCCAGCTTTTGCGCTTTCTTCTTTCACCTTGATTAGAAGGCTCCTCAGCTCCTCCTCGCTTTCGGCCATCAGAGTGGTGTCATCTGCATATCTGAGGTTGTTAATGTTTCTTCCAGCAATTTTCACCCCAGCTTTGCATTCATCCAGCCCCGCACATCGCATGATGTGTTCTGCATACAAGTTAAAAAGGTTGGGTGAGAGTATGCAGCCTTGCCGTACGCCTTTCCCAATCTTGAACCAGTCTGTTGTTCTGTGGTCAGTTCTGACTGTTGCTACTTGGTCCTTGTACAGATTCCTCAGGAGAGAGACAAGGTGGCTTGGATACTACAGTTACATAACCATAATGCCACTTTGACTCAATTCTTGGCTTGTAGTCTCCCAAGGCACCAGACCTCATTGATCCTCCAAACCACCTGCTGTCATTGATCAAAAGAAAGAAGAGTGTTGTAGGAGGTATTATAAAAGGACACCTGAATGTCACAGTAGGCAGAGACAGTCCTGACTACTCCTCTGTTCTACCTTTTTATTGCTTTTAAGATGTCCTAGTTTCTCTCTCCTACTAGCACTTTCTTCCTTTGCCCTCAGCTTGCAGCAGTTGCCGCAAGAAGAGTTCGGCTAAATTAGGGAAGGGAGAGGACAGGTACAGGCAGAAACATGCCCCCCCCCCCCCAATAGGATATGGCAAAGGCAATTACTACAGCTTCTTCTTGGGTATTCTTTCTCATTAATAACCCATGACATCTTGGCCACACTATGATGCTGCTCAGCCACATGTTTCCCAATTTTCATCTGTGAAATGTTAAATGGTCTTTCATTCTTCATCCCTGAACTAGAACGTCATTTCTCTCTCTCAAGAACAAGCAGCAATTCTTAAGACACTGAGCATGCTCAGCCCATATTAGACTGGGTTGTTGTAGGTGTTTCGGGCTGTATGGCCATGTTCTAGAAGCATTCTCTCCTGATGTTTTGCCTGCCATCTGTAGCAAGCATCCTCACAACCTCTGAGGATGCTTGCCACAGATGCAGGTGAAACGTCAGGAGAGAATACTTCTAGAACATGGCCATACAGCCCGAAACACCTACAACAACCCAGTGATTCCGGCCATGAAAGCCTTCGACAATACATATTAGACTGGGTTTTGTGTGGAGGGGGTCCCAGTTTATATTTCCCCCTTAAAAATCTTATATTCCGCCCTAAAATCCTTTGTACTTTTGCAAAACTTAAATTAGCTCGCATTACTTTGTTCTGCGTGAATGATGCTGTTTTGACTATGGAAATGCCGGCACTTGAAAGATTCCCATCAGTATGTAAGATGTTAACTCCCTTTCGCTGCCTTCCCCCAGCATTTTCACTTATTTAACATTGCAAAACAGAAGATTTCTTGTTAACAGTCATGTCGCACATGCACAGCGTATCAATGAGAAACCTGTTCAGGGCCTCCTTCACATATGTTTTCTTATCCTCCATGGCCCGTTGCTGTGCTAAAACACTTGGTTTTGCAGCTTCCTAATTGGATCACCTCGGAAAAGTGAGACCACTACTTTACAGCTAACTGGTCCATGTGTTTATTTTGCTGTTTTCAGAAAAGTGAGGGAAGGGAAGTAAGTAGGAAGAGAGAAAATTAGCAGAAGCACATGGCAGAAAGGCATCAGCACTCTAGGATGGAAAGGAAAATCCAACATTTTAATCAAATCCACAATAGTCAAATCTGCCAAGCAGATTTGAGGCCAAGCATATACACATAAATTCATCTAGCTCAGGTATGGGCAAGCTTTGGCCCTCCAGGTGTTTTGGACTTCAACTCTCACAATTCCTAACAGGAGTTGGGGTCCAAAACACGTGGAGGGCCAAATTTTTCCCATGCCTGATCTAAGGAAAAGAGTCTTTATTAGTTGTTTCCAAAGCTTGGGATCGTTATTTTTTTGGACTAGAACTCCCAGCCTCTTTCAAACTGCATCTACTTTATAGGAAAAATGGAGTTTGACTCCACATGAACTGCCATGTCTGAATGGTATAGAATCTAGGGCAGCGTTTCTCAACTTTCCTAATGCCGCAACCCCTTAATACAGTTCCTCATGTTATGGTGACCCCCAACCAAAAAATTATTTTTATTGCTATTTCATATTTATAATTTTGCTACTGTTATGAATCATAATGCAAATATCTGATTTGCAGGATGTGTTTCCGTTTACGTGACCAAATTTGGCACAAATGCCCAATACGCCCAAATTTGAATACTGGTGGGGGATTGATGTTGTCATTTGGGAGTTGTAGTTGCTGGGATTTATAGTTTACCAAAAATCAAAGAGCATTCTGAACTCCACCAACGATGGAATTGAACCAAACTTGGCAATCAGAACTTCCATGAGCAACAGAAAATATTGGAAGGGTTTGGTGGGCTTGGGAAGGGTTTGGGAAGGGTTTGGTGGTTGACCTTGAGCGTTGGGAGTTGTAGTTTACCTACATCCAGAGAGCACTGTGGACTCAAACAATGATAGATCTGGACCAAACTTGGCATGAATATGCCCAAATGTGAACACTGGTGGAGTTTGGGGAAATTAGACCTTGACATTTGGTAGTTGTAGTTGCTGGGATTTATAGTTGACCTACAATCAAAGAGCATTTTGAACCCCACCAACAATAGAATTGGGCCAAACTTCCCACACAGAATCCCCATGACCAACAGAACATACTGTGTTTTCTGCTGGTCCTTGGCGACCCCCCTGACACCCCCGTGCGACCCCTCTAGGGGTCCCAACCCCCAGGTTGAGAAGCGCTGATCTAGGGAGTTGTAGTTTTCTTTAGCTTTCTCTGTCAAGGAGTTCTGGTGCTGCACCAAACTACAATTTCCATGATTTCATATCATGGAGCCATGACAGTTAATGCTATGTCAAGCACCATTAATTCTACAGAATAGTGCATCCTTAGTCAGCAATAAGAGTAATCACTAGGAGTTACTGTACAGAGATAAGTTGTCTGCTTATCTCTGATGTAGGTCTGGTCTAATGAGAAAGAGGCTTAGGAAATCTAGGCAGGCTAAACGTGGATGGCAGTTTTTCAGAGTAATCGTGATGAAGTTTAAGCCCCTCTCCTCAGGTATAGACAATTTTTGATATTATAAACTGAGCCGGATTCTATCCCTTCTCTTTTTAAATGTAAAGTCATCCGCATAAGTAGGATTTAAGCCAGTCATGATTAACTTCTTTGAGCACATTTACTCTAATTTCACTTATTTCAGCAGGTCTGCTCTAAACATGATATTCTATCCGGTTCAATTTATTTAGACAGTGATGGGTGGTTGCTGCCATGTTGGCAGAACAGTGAATTATTTCAGATTGTTTGTTGTTAATTGTCATGAAATCTTTACTTGCGGTGATTCTATGGATAGGAGACCTCCAGGCACCCTGTTATTATCCTTTAAGGTCTGGCAATGTGTAGAGCCACGGCTTCCTTGTTGGAGTCAAAACACCTGTAATGGGGTCTTTCTCTTTTCCTGCTGCCTACTGGAGAGGAGAATAAAATGTATTGTGAGGAGATGCTTTCAAACTGTCTATAAAACCTAAGGGAGGAAAGAGGTTTGCAGTCTTCTGATCCTTGAAAGTTGCTCATCCCTACTTTGGAGAATCTGTCCAAGGTGCTGAACCTCTTCCCAGAATAGGTTTAGCATCTGGATAGCTCCTTTAAACCTTAGACTTAACATGGAAGGAACCAGACTCAACTTTTTGTTTCATAAAATCAGGCTTCCATGTTTGTAGGTTTAATTATTGAGGATTTCATTTGACTTTCATATGCAATCTCTTGTAATCTTTAGGTATTTAGACACAGTCAAAAGGGAATATGGCTGGTCAGGATCTACGTTGGAAGCTCCATGTGGTCTTTGGATCCCATTTGTTTCCCAAAGTCCTCCAACATTTTTGTAAACATTAGTACACTTTTCAGATAATTTTTACTTCAAAACATTGCGGAAAGAACCTCTGATCTATACAAATGTAGAAAAAGTGCCCCCTGAAAACATTCTAGGACACTGTCGAAGGCTTTCATGGCCAGAATCACTGGGTTGTTTTAGGTTTTTTCGGGCTATATGGCCATGTTTTGGAGGCATTTTCTGCAGACGTTTCGCCTGCATCTATGGCAAGCATCCTTAGAGGTAGTAAGGTCTGTTGAAACTAGAAAAAAAGGGTTTATATATCTGTGGAATGACCAGGGTGGGACAAAAGACTATTGTCTGTTGGAGCTAGGTGTGAATGTTTCACCTGACCACCTTGATTAGCATGTCCTAGTTTGTTTCTAAAATTAGAACAGCACAACAACATAGAGGAAACAAACAAGGACATCTAATCACCTCTCAACAAAAGATTGCTCCAGGCACTGCCAGGCAATCAAATGCTAATCAAGGTGGTCAGTTGAAACATTCACACCTAGCTCCAACAGACAATAGTCCTTTGTCCCACCCTGGTCATTCCACAGATATATAAACCCTTTTTTCCTAGTTCCAACAGACCTCACGACCTCTGAGGATGCTTGCCACAGATAAGGCGAAACGTCAGGAGAAAATGCCTCTAGAGCATGGCCATATAGCCTGAAAAAACCTACAACAACCCATTCTACGACACTGCCCTCCCCCAAATTTCTTCTCTTCTTTTCCCGCTCCACGTTTCTTCCTGCTTTTTGGTGCTAAAGTGTAGAGGTAAAAGCAATCTTCTAGGGTTTGGCGTTCTCCTTCCATGCCAACCTTTGGTTTAGGCGGGTTGGCATGGCTGGTTGGAATGCAGAAGTCCTTTGCTTTTGGACACACCTAGTTGGCGGAACATTTTGCCCCAGGAAATGCATTTGGCTCTTTCCTGCTTTGTTTTTCATATTTACCACATGATTAAAACTTTTTTAAAAAAAGCCTTTTGACCTTCTAGGCTTCAGACTTCTTATGTGGTGAAGGCTTATTTTGGTTGCTTTTATCTGCTGTCATGAGCTCCGATTTAATTTCTTCTGATGTTTTTACTCTGTTTGCTCACTTTCTGACTTGATCATTCCATTATTTTATTAGTGATACAAATATACTGGAAGGTTAGGAATATGATAAAAAAACCCAAGGAGTTATTGACAGGTAATTATCAATGGAAAAATAACTTGCAGATGAATGTACAAGTATGATTGAGCAGAACTGTGTGACAATAAAGTGGCACACAATCTTATGGTTTTTCTCTTCTCCCATTTTCCTTTCTGCTCTCCCATTTCTGAAAAGAAAAATGGGCTTTTTAAAATTCAGTGATAGTCATTTCTATCAGGCTGCAGGGGCTGCTGGGAGTAGGATTTTGAGGGGGACTATCTAGTTTTAAAGGGTTTTTTTTGTATTTTTATTGTATGTTAAACTTTTTTTGTTATATTCATATATAGGTATATAGAATCATAGAATTAAAGAGTTGGAAGAGACCTCATGGGCCATCCAGTCCAACCCCCTGCCAAGAAGCAGGAATGTTGCATTCAAAGCACCCCTGACAGATGGCCATCATATGCCCTGCTTTTAAAATCTGTTATATTATGTCATTTTTAGCCACCTTGAATTTCTGTGGGGAGAAAGGTGGGATAAAAATTAAGTCAATTATCATTATTATTATTTCTACACATCCAAGTCATTGTTTGACATGATGGCACGCAAACGATGCCCACAAGTTGTGTGTGAGTTAATGCAGTTCCATTTTTCTGATCTATCACAAAGACTCCCCAAAGCTGTTTGGTTGACACCAGAGAGTTGGGGACCGCTTTTTAAACAGCATCTGGTTACCAGACCTTAAAGGCTAAGAAGGCTAAAGACCTTATAAATGGGAAATGTTGAACCATGGCATTGTGCGCAGAACTGAATAGGAAACCGGACAAGAAGAATGTGTGACTCGGGTGGGTGAGCAAGCGATGATGTGAGTGGGCGGTTAATTAGGTTGGCGAAATGCGCTACGAAGCGCACACTCGGACGGACATGAATCCAGATTGCCGCCAACTTCATTAGCAACCATTGTGGTGTGTCCACAGAGGGTTGTGAGCAACTTAGTAAATACCAGGAAGTGGTGGAGGTCTCCTTGCTGAATAACCAGTAAATGTGGGTATAAATTGGGGTGTGTGCCCCCCCCCCCGGTAATACTAATTGCCAACCCATGTTGGGTGGTAAGGGGGGATTTCTGCCAGGAGTAGTCATGCTCAAACGCTCTGCTCCTTGTGCTTTGAATGCTTGACAAAAATTACCCCGCCACACAAAGTATCACTGTATTTCCTCAATTCTAAGACATCTCTAAAAACGGGGCATGTCTTAGAATGAGTGCTTTTTATATATATAAATCAAGCTCTTTTTGGTGTTGATGAAATTAGTGTGCATCTTACAATCAATGGCGTCTTAAAATAAAATAAATACAGCATCTTATTTTTAACCAAGCATGACTACCAGCCATGCAGTAACAGTAATCCTGATGTTCTCCACACATTTGGCCTTTCTTTGTTTCATTATTTTTTTGTTTAATCCATTTGTTCTTTCTGCCTTTCCTCTTTTTTCCCCTCTTTAATTTTATTTTGTGGTGACATCCTTCCCAAATGCCACGACAAACAGGAAAACAGGGGACATGTCTTCTTCTCTGAGTTATGGTGAATATGCTCTTTTACACAGCGAAAACTTTGTCCCCATAACAGTGAGTGAGTTTCGAGCCAGAGAGTTTCACACTTTACGTGTTTTATTTTTCCTTATTTGTGGAATTATAATAGTATTGTGCCTTGTTGACACAAAGGGCTGTTGTCTTTTCTAGATTGGTCTAAAAAAGTGTGAACCCTTGTGATATGGATCCTTGAGTGTTATCTGTTGTTGACACCTGGGTCCATTCCTTCAACCAGAGGAAAGTGTCCAGTCATAAGATTAATGGTCAGCTGGTAGCTCAGTTGACCCCAAAGTATGAGGCTAATGCATGGCTTTCAGTATAATTCCACTCTGGTGTATTACAAGTAGGTGTGATGCTAATGGGATTAATCCAGGACGAAATACCATGTATTGGGTCTGAATTATATTTTTCGTGTCTACAGTCCCTTGGATACCTACGGTTCACTAAATTGAACTCAGAGGGGCTTCCTTTTACAGAATAGGGTATTGAATTTTGTTATCAGATTTCAGTGACCATGCTATATCTTCCAGTTCTGTAACTTCACATGAATTCACTAGTTAGGGGAGGAGCCCCCGGTGGCGCAGTGGGTTAAACCCCTGTGCCAGCAGGACTGAAGACTGACAGGTTGCAGGTTCGAATCCGGGGAGAGGCGGATGAGCTCCCTCTATCAGCTCCAGCTCCTCATGCGGGGACATGAGAGAAGCCTCCCACAAGGATGATAAAAACATCAATTCATCTGGGCATCCCCTGGGCAACGTCCTTGCAGACGGCCAATTCTCTCACACCAGAAGTGACTTGCAGTTTCTCAAGTTGCTCCTGAAACGACCAAAAAAAAAACCAGTTAGGGCAGGGGTCCTCAAACTAAGGCCCGGGGGCCGAATGCGGCCCTCCGAGGTCATTTCCCTGGCCCTCGCTTAGGGTCAACCTAAGTCTGAAATGACTTGAAAGCACACAACAACAACAACAACAACAACAATCCTATCTCATCAGCCAAAAGCAGGCTCACACTTCCCATTGAAATACCAATATATTTGTTAAAATTGTTCTGCATTTTAATTATTGTATTGTTTTTAAGTGGTTTTTGCACTACAAATAAGATATGTGCAGTGTGCATAGGAATTCATTCATATTTTTTCAAATTATAATCCGGCCCTCCAACAGTTTTAGGGACTGCGACCTGGCCAACTGTTCAAAAAGTTTGTGGACCCCTGAGTTAGGGGAATAAACCTTTTGATAGTGTTGTCCTAAATACTCTAAACGCACAAGATCCCTTCTGATCTTGAAATCAAAGCAGGGTCAGCCCTGGTCAGTAGATGGAGACTGCCAATGGATCCATTTCATAGGAAGGAATTGGCAAAACCACCGCTAAGTATTCCTTACCTAAGAAAGCCTATGAAATTCATACGGTTGCAATAAATCAATAGGCGACTTGAAGGTGCACACAATTTCCTTCCCTCTTTTGAAGTCAAAGGAAAACTGCAATTTGAATACCTGTTTAATAGGTATTCAAATAACATTGCAGCACTGAATGTGAATAATCCCTAGTTGTTGTTTGTTGTTTAACTCACGGTGTCAAGGTTACGGCTTTGCGCCTGTGACCTTCCCCAGGCAGTCGACAATTGGCCCATTGTTTTCGCATTATTGCTACAACATCCGGTTTGGTTATTTTATTAAGTTATGCACAGTACATTTTGCTTTCAGGTGGGCTTTTTTTTTTAATTTGGTGATTAAAAGAGACCTTTTGAACATTGAGCAAGCAAGTGTAACACCACATAACAAAACTTGAAAAATGTTCTGTTCCTGGTTTGAGAGTGTTATTTCCTGTTTAATTGTGTGGTACTTACTTTGAAAGTAGTTGTTACACTCCAGAAACTTCATTTTTGTTGCTGCCATTTTTAACCTTTCATATGCTATTTTTAATTTTGTTGCTGCCATTTGTGTAGGCCACACAAAAAAAAGTTTTTACAGTTTAATAAACTTTTTCCATGTTTTTATGAAGTAACATTTATAACCCAGGAACAAAACTCATGTAAAATAGTGTAAATATATTGTCAAAGGCTTTCATGTCCGAAATCACTGCGTTGCTGTAAGTTTTTTGGGCATTTTCCCCTGAATTTTCACCTGCATCTATGGCAGGCATCCTCAGAGGTAGGAGCCCCCGATGGCGCAGTAGGTTAAACCCCTGTGCTGGCAGGACTGAAGACCGACAGGTCGCAGGTTCGAATCCGGGGAGAGGCGGATGAGCTCCCTCTATCAGCTCCAGCTCCTCATGCGGGGACATGAGAGAAGCCTCCCACAAGGATGATAAAAGCATCAAAAATCATCCGGGTGTCCCCTGGGCAATGTCCTTGCAGACGGCCTATTCTCTCACACAAGAAGCGACTTGCAGTTTCTCAAGTCGCTCCTGACAAGACAAAACAATCCTTAGAGGTTGTGAGGTCTGTTGGAAACTGGAAAAATTGGGTTTATTTATCTGTGGAATGTCCAGGGTGGGAGAAAGAACTTATCAGCTGGAGGTAGGTGTGAATGTTTCAATTGGCCACCTTGATTAGCATTTAATGGCCTAGCAGTGACTTCGTACTGCCTGGGGGAATCCTTTGTTGAGAGGTGATTAGTTGTCTCTGACTGTTTCTTGTCTGGAGTTCCCCTGTTTTTGAATGTGGTTCTTTATTTACTGTTACGATTTAGTCGCCCACCTCTGGACACATTCCAGGTTGTCAACATCTCCCTTAAATTGTGGTACCTAGAATTGGACTAGTTCATCACCAAACGACAACTCCCATGTTTCTATAGAACTGAGCCAATAGAGTTAAAGCAGTGTCAAACTGCATTACTTCTGTAGTGTAGATGCACCCATAGAGCAGTGTTCAAACCATTAAACCACACTGGCTAGGCACAGGATCCAATCTGAATCCTGCTATGTACAGTCAGCCCTAGTTAATACTTGGATGAGAGACCACCAATGAATCCCAGGTGCTGTAGGCTCTAATTTATAGGAAGGAACTGGCAAAACCACCTCTGAGTATTCCTCGCCTAAGAAAATCCAATAAAATGAATGGGTTTGCCATAAGTTGGCAGGCAACGTGAACGCATGCTCTGCCCCTGAGACTTGGCATTTAAGACAAGAGATTTTTTTTATATTAAAAAAAAATTGCAACCACTCCCTTCATTCCAAATACACAAAGCCTGCAAACCCGGAAAGGAAACATTTTGTGAACATTGTGTTCCTTCTAATCTTTATAGGACCTGTAGAGGCAGGTGTGTTACGAAGGAGAAGAATGGGAAAGCAATGTGGTAGATTACAAAACACCGAAGGGAGAGATTTCGGTCAAACACCTCACAGCCCTTAAAGAGACATGAGCCAAAATGTTCTCCAAGGATTTTACTTTTTTTGCCACTGACTCGTACAGAATTATACTGAAAGCCAAAGGTGCATCTACACTGTAGAATTAATGCAGTTTGGCACCTCTTTAACTGCCCTGGCTCAATTCTATGGAATCCTGAGAATTGTTGTTTAGTGAGGTACAAGATATTAACAAGCTGGAGATATTGACAAGCTGGAATGTGTCCAGAGGAGAGGGACTAAAATGATAAAGGGTCTGGAGAACAAGCCCTATGAGGAGCGGCTTAAGGAGCTGGGCATGTTTAGCCTGAAGAAGAGAAGGCTGAGAGGGGATATGATAGCCATGTATAAATATGTGAGAGGAAGCCACAAGGAGGAGGGAGCAAGCTTGTTTTCTGCTTCCCTGGAGACTAGGACGTGGAACAACGGCTTCAAACTACAAGAGAGGAGATTCCATCTGAACATGAGGAAGAACTTCCTGAGTGTGAGAGCCGTTCAGCAGTGGAACTCTCTGCCCCGGAGTGTGATGGAGGCTCCTTCTTTGGAAGCTTTTAAACAGAGGCTGGATGGCCATCTGTCAGGGGTGATTTGAATGCAATATTCCTGCTTCTTGGCAGGGGGTTGGACTGGATGGCCCATGAGGTCTCTTCCAACTCTTTGATTCTATGATTCTATGACAAGCACTCTTTAGCAGAGAAGGCTAAAGATCTTGTAAAATGGCATTGAGCCATGGTAATTAAAGTGATGTGAAACTGCATTAATTCTACAATGTAGATGCACCCTAAGACAGACCAGGAGTAAAGAATTCAATCAAGCTCGGAGGGTGAAATGAGGGCATCGCTTCCAGACAGCTCCAGTGTAGACCAGTAGGAAAATGGGATTTACTGGCAGGTGGAAAAAAGAAAGAGAAAGAAACTCAATGCAAGCCCCTCCTTTGCAAAGGAAGGATGTTCCATTTCCTCCCGTCTTTCCACGCTTTTTAAAACTGCTAAACATATTCCAATTTCTCTGAGCTGTCTGCTTTCATTCCTTCACAGACACTATCTCAGCATTATTTGGTCGATATAAACTGACCATGTTTTAATGGCCTCCCAGACCTATAAAGTGTTTTTCTCTCCTCTCTGTGGGCACTATTTCCCATGAGTTATAACCAGCAGGACAAAAACAAGAAAAAAAAACCCTGGAAGTCAATGAATTTTTAAAAATGGCATGGTTTTGTCTGGAAAGTACTCCTTCAACAGTGTGTCTGCTCCTCGGGTACAGACTGACTTTATGGAAAAGCCTTGCAAATAAATTACGACATGACAGTGGTAAATACCCTGAAGGCACTAGTTGCTGGAAGACCTAGAGAGAACATATTTCATTGTTCATTATAGGGGTTGCATAGCAGGAATTGACGTTTGCATTTGTCTGAATTTTTTTTAATCAAAAACATTTTTAAAAGTAAATGAGCTTGGTGCCATCATATACCATATGCAGATTGTGGATAAGTTATGTTTTTGAATTTCAGCTCCTGGAATCATCCAACCAGGGTGGGACACTTTGAAAATGTCTTACGGTGCGCCTACACTGTAGAATAAAAGCAGCTTCATATCACTTTAAGTGCTGTGGCTCAGTGCCACGGAATCCTAGGAGTTGTAGTTTTACAAGGCTTTTAGCTTACTCTGCCAAATAGTATTGGTCTTCCACTAACTACAACTCCCATGATACATAGCCATGGCAATTAAAAGTGCTATCAAATTGCATTACTTCTATAGTTGAGCCCCCTGTGGCGCAGTGGGTTAAACCCCTGTGCCGGTAGGACTGAAGACCGACAGGTCACAGGTTCGAATCCGGGGAGAGGCGGATGAGCTCCCTCTATCAGCTCCAGCTCATGCGGGGACATGAGAGAAGCCTCCCACAAGGATGATAAAAACATCAAATCGTCCGGGTGTCCCCTGGGCAACGTCCTTGCAGACGGCCAATTCTCTCACACCAGAAGCAACTTGCAGTTTCTCAGGTCGCTCCTGACATGAAAAAAAAAACTTCTATAGTTTAAAAGGTAAAGTAAAGGTTTTCCCCTGACATTAAGACCAGTCATGTCCAACTCTGGAGGTTGGTGTGCATCTCCATTTCTAAGCCAAAGAGCCAACATTGTCCGTAGACACCTCCAAGGTCATGTGGCCAGCATGACTGCATGGAGTGCTGTTACCTTCCCACTGGAATGGTACCTACGCATCTACTCACATTTGCATTTTTTCGAACTGCTAGGTTAGCAGAAGCTGGGGCTAACAGCAGGAGCTCATACCACTCCCTGGATTCGAACCTGCAACCTTTTGGTCTGCAAGTTCATCATCTCAGCGCTTTTAACCCACTGCGTCACTGGGGGGCTCCTACAGTTTAGATGCACCAAAGTCTATAATAGATAATGAACGTACAAAACCATTTGCTTGCCAGGTTTATGAATTAAGATGCCTTCTTGCAACCAAGCACAGTTTGTGGCTACCATTTAGATGTGCACTGAACATGTTTTCTAGGAGCTCTTTCTTTCTAGGAGTTAAAAAGCTTGGAGAAGTTGCTTGCATCTTTCACTATCAAATGGATGCAGTTTTGCACCAGTTAACTGTCATGCCTCAGTGCTATAGAATCCTGAGAATTGTAGATACACTTGGTCTTTAGCTTTTTTTGCCAAAGAGAGCTGGTGCCTCACCAAACTACATCTCCCAGGATTCCATAGCACTAATCCAAGACAGTGAAAGTGGTGTCGAACTACAATAATTTGACAGTGTGTCTGCATTCGTCTTCTGTGTGTGTTGTGTACCATGCCCCAACATACACCACCCACGTTCTTATCTTGCTAAATCTGCCTACACAATTGCTTTTACAAGCAAGCAAGTTGGGGCACGTTCTTCCTGGCCACTAGAGTTGGAAGTGCCTAAAATGAGGTTTGGGTCCAAAAGATCAGTCACTCCCCTTTCGTCCAGTCACCCCATCGGCATGTGGTTCCTCCTCCATGAGCTGGTTTGCATGCACAAATGTTGTGGGGAGTTCACCGGAAGGAAAGGAGTTGTGCAAGAGAACTTGTGTTTTGGAATGGCAAGGGTGACGGAGTGGCAGTCGCAGTGACCTCTGTGGATTTTCCATTTCAGAGGAAAGAACTATATTTTATAGTTTCTGCCAAATTACAAAAGTCTGAGTTGACTGGTGTATAAGAAGCATTCTAGTGCATTAATATTTGTGTTTTTTGTTGTGTACCAGCATGTTGTTTCCAATCTATGGCAATCCTAAGGCAAACTTATCACAGGGCTTTTTCAGCAATATTTGCTCAGCAGAGGTTTGCCTTTCTTTGAAGCTGAGGACACATCTGTACTGAAATGCAGTTTCAAACTATATTGAAGAAAGTGGATTCACTGTGTAGAGGATTACATAGGAAATCTTGGAATCAGTTTGAGTCCTGGATGGTGATTACACAAACCACAGAGCATTAGTGTGCATTAAGGGCTTTCTTTCACACTCTTTCCTGTGCATTCGTTGTCTAGTCGCCACAGTTTGAAACTAGCTTTGAACTGCATTATATGGTCAGTATAGATGGGGCCACAGACAGATCTCCCCTGAGATCAAGAGCTGAGATCTTGTATCATATGATTGCAGACAAATTTGTGAATGGTTTGCCAAAGAGCTCAATTACTGCCTTCACACCTGTATATCTGGCCTAACAAGAACTTTTTCTTGCATATTCATTTGTATATGTGATTAATATATAAATAAAAAAGGATATTGATCTGCAACCAATACAGGTATTTATATTTGTGAAAGTGACAGTGAAAACTTCAGCTTCATTTAAGCCTCATCAAAGAGTGCTAGCTCAATCCTAACCATTTGAATTGATCCCCAGGAACAAACTGGTAAATGGTACCAGCTTGTGATCCTTTGCTGGGCTATAATGCTAGGCAAAGCTTAGAAAAGTTATACCCCCCCCCCCATCTCTCTTTTTTATTGGATTACAGTGACCATGCTGGATGGGGGACTCAGGAAGCTGTTGTCTGAAAAAAGTAACCTTTCCAGGCTGTGATGCTCTAATGCAGTGGTTCTCAACCTGTGGGTCCCCAGGTGTTTTGGCCTACAACTCCCAGAAATCCCAGCCAGTTTACCAGTTGTTAGGATTTCTGGAAGTTGAAGGCCAAAACATCTGGGGACCCACAGGTTGAGAACCACTGCTCTAATGGATTAAGGTTCTCTTGTTGTTATTGGGTGCCTTAAAGTTTTTTTCCAATTTATGGCAACCAAAAGGTGACCCTATGATGGGGGTTTACTGGGCAGAAAGTGTGTGACTTACCCAAGGCCACCCAGTGGATTTCATAGGCCAGTAGGGATTTGAACCCAGAGTTGTGGTCCAATGCTCAAACCACGACACCAAGCAGGCTTTTGAAAATTGTTCTTTAAAAGTTCTTCTCCTCCCCCGCTCCCCCCATCATAACTTTTATGTCTCCCCAGCATAAATCCTTTTCTTGGATCATTCCTTTCAACTAAGTGACCATCGCCTTCCTGACTCTCATAATCTTTGCATGCCATTTGTTGGTCGCCAGTCATCCTGCACAGAGTCATCTTAACTTTCTCATGTCTCAGGCATCCATTCCTGGAAGACTTTCTTGACTTTTTGGCTTCCATTTCCTCTTTATTGCAAGAACCCTCATTTTCCTTAGAATATGTTTTCCACATGTTGTGCTAACCCTGACTTAATTTTATGCTTTGTCAGGGAGAGAGAAAGGATCATGTGGCCAGCACCACAACAGTGTTGTAGGGAGCATCCCAGTTGCTCTGTTGTATTTATGTACCTGTTGCTTTCTGGAGGATTTCTAGTCTCAACTTGAACATATTTCAAATGCAAGAGTACCACCTCATACAGGGCTTAATATCACCATCTCTCTATATAAAAGCCAAGTATCTATGTATGTTGGTTTATTGGTTGGTTTGTACTACAAAGGCTCCTACATAGCTTTCTCAAAAGTTCTTGTGGGCCTTCAAATCATTTCCAACGAATTGTGACCTAAGGCAGTCCTATAGTTGAGGTTTCTAGGCGGGATATGCTCAGAGGGAGTTTGTCTTTGCCTTTCTTTGAAGAAAGAGATTGTGACTTGCCCGAATTTCCCCAGTGAGTTTCCATGGCAGAGTAAGGATTCAGATCCCGGTCTTCAGAGTCATAACCGAACACTCAGACCACGACACCACACTAATTCTAATCTCATAACAGAACTTGGGAGAGGTTTGCTCTGATGGGTTATTGGTGGGTAGGGGAGAAGAGAGGGAATGACTACCAAGACTGTGCATCAAACACATAACAATGGTGTGGCTGTGATCTGTCTCTTGATCTGGTTCCCAAAACCCACCGGGATTGTGGGATGGGAGGAAGAGAGAGAGTGCACTTCTACACTGCAGAATTAAGGCAGTCAGACAGCACTTTAGCTTCCATGACTCAGTGCTGTAGAATCTTAGGATTTGTTGTTTGGTGAGGTGCCACCACCCTTGTTGGAGAAGGCTTAAAAGCTCAATAAAGTTGTCATTTGCCTAATTCCATAACATTAAGCCATAGGAGATAAAGTAATGTCAAATGCTATTAATTCTGCAGAGAGAGGGAGGCTAGCTGGTCCAAAGACATATAAAGGAATTCATACCTGAGTGGGGATTTAATCTGGATCTCCCTGGGCCAGTCCACTGCTTTAGCCACTACACTGTGTGGTCTTGTTTTAAGGAGACCTTCTCTATTTGAGTTGTAGACTAGCCTGTCTGCTGACTGTACCCTGCTTATGCCGAACGCTGTTGGCACCAGACTCATCCCAATTAGCAAAATCTTCTCTATGTTCCCTCTTTTTTCTCTCTATCGCTCAAAAACAACACAGTGCAAAGCCTGTTCTGAGGCTTTCAGAACTTTGATGCTAATTATGCCCCTCTTAGAAATAATGACAAGTCCCAAAGCTGTCAAGCCATTGCTGCCGTTGATCGGAAGCAGTGCTTTCCTTGGGTTCCTCATCTATAAAGGGCTGTAGGTTTAATTCGGCATCAAAGCCTCTCCAAAACAAGCAAAAGCAGGGGAAGGACTCATGCGCCAGCAAGCACTTTGACCAGGGAAATGTAGGCCCTTTTGTGTGCTTACAGAGACTTGTGTGGTTCAATGAGCTCTGATGGTTTTCAATGGACCGCCTTATTATGGTTGCCAGATCTCCTTTGGTTTGGATCAGAAGCTGGTTTCCTGTGATTTTGGCTGAGCATTGACACAGAGAATCCCAATTTCTGGTGGCACAAGGAGCTGGATTTCTTGAGTGCCTTCCAGTCATTTCTGATTTATAGAGATGCTAAGGTGAACTTGTCATAGGGTTTTCTTAGAAAGATTTCTTTAGAGTAGGTTTGCATTGTCTTCTTCTGAAGCTGAGAGAGAGTGACTTGTCTAACGCCGTGCAGTAGCTTTCCATTTCTAAGCATGGATTTGAACCTTGTTCTCCCAGTATCCTCATCCAGTGCTACATTACATCTAGTGAACCTGATATGGGTTGACTATCCTTTATCTGAAATGTTTTGAATCAGAAGTGTTTTGGATATTGGTATATATATAGAGAGAGAGAGAGCTGTTTTTGTGCATGCCATTTAATGAGTGTCTTGGAGATAAAACCCAAGTCTACACAACAAATTTATGTTTCTTATACAAATAACCATTTCATATAATGTTTTTGCATTAATATTGGACAAGTCACATCCTCAGTGGAAGGCAAAGGCAAGCCTGCTCTGAACAAATCTTGTCAGGAAAACCTGTGACAGGTTCACCTTTGTGTCACCATAAATTGGAAACAACAGAAGTCTCACAGCTAGAAGATAATAATAGAAGTTAAAAACATTTTCCATTAAACAATTTTATCTGCGAAACAAAGTTAGTGAGCTGTAAAGGGTTTGGGCAGACTCATATGGGAAATACAGTCCTCTGCAGATTGCATTTCTTGTATTTCTAATTTTTCCCATTGTTTTCTACATGACAGAATGCATCCACAAACAGTGGAGTCAAAGTATGTATGTTGGTTGGTTGGTTTGTACCGCAAAGGCTCCTCTGTGGCTTGATGGACCTGGGCCAAATTGGCACACATACCGCTCATTATCTAACTTAAAATAATTATAGGGATTGAACTTAGAAACCCAATTCTCTTGGGCTTAGAGTTGAGTTAAAGAAAAAAGAATGAAATGGATTGGCTTCATTCCTAGGTGAAGTGTCCCTCTGTCATGTGATTGTGAAATAAAGGAAGCAAAGCTGATGAGTTGTTACTAGGTGACATGTGTATGAGGGGAAGAGAGGAAGGAAGGAAAGAGGGAAAGGGGAAGGAAGAAAGGGGGAAAGGTAAGCGGGAACAAAAGAGGAAGAAGGGAAGATAAGAGAAAAAGGTATGGAGACAGGGAGGGAGGGAGACAGGGAGGGAAGGAAGGAAGGAAGGAAAAGAAGGGAAGAGAAAAGAAAAGAAAAAGAAAGGAGGAGGAAAGTGTATGAGGGAAAGCAAAGGAAGAAGGGAGAAAAGAGCCACAAACAAAATGCATACCTGGGCAATGCCAGGTATATAAACCTGATGAGTATAGTTAATACTCTAGTTGCTGTGGTATTTGGCACTCTGGAACTTCAGAAATTTATGGCCCAAAGGCAGAGATATCTCAAACCATGTTTTCCTTTGACCTAGCAGTGTATGCCAATGGCATTAAAGAACAGTCTGTGTCAGCCAATTCCTGTTTGCCTTTCACACCCACCTCTAGCAAACAATACTGCTTTACTCAGACTTGCAGGTGTGGTAGGGAAAGAAGGACTGGTTAATTGGTCCAACCGGAAGCCACACCTTGAGGTCTGGCTGCTCGCACAATCAAACCTTGGATACCCATTTTAAGGAAACAAAAAACAAGAACCTGCAGGTACTCTTGGAAGATCATTTATTGCGGTCTTCCTCCCACCTTTCAGAAATTATACATCAACTTGGGACTTTTTCGCAGAACATCACTATTCTACATCTGTTGTGCAATCACAAACAGTGCCTACATACATACAGCCATGAGCGCCCTCATTATCACGCATCTTTCCCTTTGCACAACTGTTCCAATGTGCCAATCTATGGTCATGCTTATGTATATCCACACAACCCTGCCCTCCTGCACTTTCACTGCTCTGTATGTTGTCATTTTAATTGGTTTACGATTGCCAAACAGGATGCTAGCCTGTGATTATCATTTATAAAGTTGTATTTTATTTTTAGCACATTAACTATGCATTTGTTGCAGGAGTGGGAGTTGTGCAATGCTCAAGATATGGTTACACTGCCACTCCTGGAGAAACTGGGAAATGATGGAAGTGGTACTTCAGTGATATCTAGAGGGCTACCATGATCCCTGTCTCTCATAATCTAGGAATTTAGCTCCTTTTTTAATAAAACGAAGTTGGTCCTTTTGACATGATGGCCTTTAAAATTGTTTCACCTAATGATGAGTAGAAAAACCCCCCACAATGAAACAAAAACTAAATGCTAGAGTTGAGTGGTACTACTGGGTGATAAGGTCAAGGCTCTCTCTACATTCCTGCTTCTTGGCTCTTCAACGGGCTTCATTTTGGTCATTTTAGGTGATGATGGAAAGGGTGGAATCCAATTGTTAAGAGCTTTGTAGTATACAGGTCGTTGTACTGATCCATGACAACCTCGATCATTCTAGAAAGGTATCTCCATTCAACCCACTTCAGTTGAAGTCCAGAATGGTTGGGATGTGGTCCTAGCCATTGTCCAGCACAGCCAAAGTGTTTTGCAGGCAGAATGAAAGTTACAGCTGAACTCTGGCTGTGTAACAACTGTGTATATGAAGGATTTTCAGCAGGTGTGACTTGTCACACCAGCCACACCTGTTGAAACTCCCTCTTTCATACATATTTTAAAGGCACAGGAGCAGGATCTTTGCTTCTTGTGGAGGCCACAATTTTATTCTAATCCTACTTTGAGAAAGACAAAATAGTCCATCCTCAGACATCTCTACAATGCTGCTCTCTTTCTACTCCACAGTTGAGTTACACAATCCTCTAGTCATTGCTAAATTGCAACCCTCATCATCCACTTTCTATACTGCTGGGAACTGCAGTCACACATCATCTTGAGGGGTGTGTGATTCCTAACTTTGCCCTATTCTCCCCAAAACTTACATATTCTGTTATACCTTTGGCATTGCGCTCTTTTTTCTAGGCCAGCATTGGGAACCATGTAGTCCTCTAGTCACCACTTTAACTTTATGAGGACAGTAATGAAGAAAGCTAACATGACGGCATATAATAATGACACTATCCAGTTCTGATTCCCAACTAAAGTAAGACCATGATATTGTTTGGTGAATGAATTTAGGTAAATTCTACTGATTCCATAGGCAAGTATAACATTAGAGAAATTCACTGTAGCCCTCCTTTGATCATCCCCGAACCTCCAGTTCTGCTGAAACAAGGTATCAAGAGATGTGTCTGACTATGTCCCCTAGCCAGGTGAAGACATCCCCCCGTGTTTTGACAGCTTGTTTTACAACCTTTTCTGTTTCAACAGATCAAAATTACAGTTATGTACCACTCTTTCAACTCCTGGTCTGCTCTTTCAATCATTCCTCCTGTCTTCTTCCTTTCTCAATTAACTTTCGTATACGCAACCCAAAAAGGATGGATTTTGCTTTTCATGATTTCCACTTTGAGACAGTGCCCTAGTCCCTAACTTTTGGAATAGTTTGGGATGCCTACATCTTCCACTAATCCTCCCAAAAGACCTAGTCAGCACAAGATGGCATTATACTTCTATAGGACAGTAAAGGGAAGGCATCCCTGAAGTGTTCAGAATAGCCAGCGCTATTACAGAACAGTACTGTGGTTTGAGCAAAGATGGCAGAAATAGATTCTGGGGAACATGTGCCCCCCCAAAAAAACTGTATTTTGCATCCCTTAAAGATACTCAAGTTCTCAACCTTCCTTCCAAAAAAGATGTCATACAATAATAATATGGTCCCTCTTTCCCCCAGTGCTATTTGTTGGCCAATTTGCTGCATTTAAAGCTGGGCTAGAGTCATGGTTTAAATGCCCATATGGACTGAAACAGTCGAGGAGGGTTGAGAGGAGTGTCCAGAATGCCCCACAATGTCATGAAGTGGCAAATGACAATGTGCCTATGAAAGCTTGAAGATAATAAACCATTTGTGTTTTAATTGTAATCTTGGGCATGTCCCTTGTAACCCGCCCCAAGTCCCCTAGGGGAGATGGTTGGCAGGGTATAAAAATAAAGAAGTTGTTGTTGTTGTTGTTGTTATTTAGAAATGTACAAAAAGGAATGCCAGCATTTGGTAAGATGAAAATGGGGCATCATTCTATCAACATCTTATAGGGATGCAATTGTACTTCCTATCTCCATGCTAAAGTGAGGTTATCACTTGGTTTTCTGTGGCTGCAAGTGTGTGACTCTCCCAGAGTCACCAGTGGGTTGGCCAAGTGGGGATATCAAACCCTTGTCTCCAGAGTCATGGCCTGACATTGTCTCAGATGCATTGGAAGGCAAAAGCAAATGCCCCTCTGAACCAACCTTTAAAAAAAAACTCTGTGAGAAGGTCACCATAAGTCGGAAACAACTGGAAGGCATGCAAAAAAAAATCACCTCTCAGTCTTTTCGTCTCCAAGCTAAACATGTCTGATTTAAAGAGTGGTCTCCAGCTTTTCCGCTTCTTGCCATGGTTTGGGGAATATGCCTAGAATAAGTCCCAGCATGTGGTGATTATGCATCTGAATCCCCCTTCCAATTAATCCATAGACAGCCAAGCAATCTTCTCTTTTCCAAGGCCCAAGCCTGAGTGGTGATTTCTTCAAGGCTCTCTGCTTTTGGATTTAGAAAAGCTAAAAGACAGAGCGGCGGAAGCAAGAGAGAGCTTCACTCCTAGCAAAAACTTGGAACTCGGGCCAATGATTGCAGAATAAATTCCCCAAGAATTGACCAGCATTCTGAGCTTAAGAACATGTTGTCCTTGGTCTTGTTTTGTGTTTTTCTGACAGACTCCTGTTACATCATGCAGACCGCTTAGATATTTACTTGTGCTGGAGGGTTAGGAACCAAAAACAGAAAAACAGCCGTGGAAAGAAGAGACGGTTGGAGGGATTTGCCGCCATGCAGTTTGTTTTGTTTCCACAATTTTGCACTATTTCTTTTTTTTTTTACTTTTAAGGATTGTTTACAGAATTTGGTGAGACTGTTTTTGCAAAGAAAAGAGGACATTTCTTCTACAAAAAAAATGTAAACCAAACAACCATGAAGGATGAGATTGAGACCTAGGGTTATTGAGTTCACCCTGATACAACTTGATGCGCTTGAATTGGACTTATGCATAAAATAGTCTCTAAAGATTATATCCCACATCTTTGCAGAGTTCAAGATGGTTATTGAATTGAGACTACAACTCCCTGACCTCCGCTTGCACAAAATTAGTATTTGCCTTCAAGTCTTTTCTGACCTATGGAGACCTTAAAGTAAACCTCTTACTGAGTTTTTCTGGCCAGATTTGTTCCAGAAAGGTTTGTGATGGCCTTCCTCTGAGGCAGGGAGAGTGTGACTTGCACAAGGGGATTTGAACCCTGGTCTCCAGAATCCACTGCTCAAACCACTACACTATCCGGGCTGCATCACAAATCTCTCAGATATCTATCAATTAGACTATATTCTACTATAAAACAGTTTCTTGGTGGTTTATACCATTGGTTCTCTAGATATCTTTGGACTATACATACATATAATTGGTTAGGCTAGTGGAAACTTCTGGGAGTTGAAATCCCTTTGATTCATCTGGATAGGCAATGATTGAAAACTATTATTGTATACTATCGATTCTCAACCTGTGGGTCTCCAAGTGTTTTGGCGTACAACTCCCAGAAATCCCAGGCAATCTCTGGAAGTTGAAGGCTAAAACATCTGGGGACCCACAGGTTGAAAACCACTGGTCCATACTATTAGACGGCAATCTCATATCTTATATGCCTCAGCCTCTATATGGATCTGGCAGACAGTCTCAATTAATCTTCTGCTGTCCCACGTTTTCAGCAGATTTTAAAATGTCCCAGTTCCTCTCTTTCCCTCTTTGTCCCCAACTTATTTGACTGAAAAAGTAGTTAGCATTCAAAGATCTATAGTGAAGAGAAAGCAGAAAAGTTACTTTCCCCGTAGGCTCAGGCAAAGGCAAACTATTGCAGTCTTTCCTATCTTGTTTATTCATAGAATCATAGAATCAAAGAGTTGGAAGAGACCTCATGGGCCATCCAGTCCAACCCCCTGCCAAGAAGCAGGAATATTGCATTCAAATCACCCCTGACAAATGGCCATCCAGCCTCTGCTTAAAAGCTTCCAAAGAAGGAGCCTCCACCACACTCCGGGGCAGAGAGTTCCACTGCTGAACGACTCTCACAGTCAGGAAGTTCTTCCTAATGTTCAGATGGAATCTCCTCTCTTGTAGTTTGAAACCATTGTTCCGCGTCCTAGTCTCCAAGGAAGCAGAAAACAAGCTTGCTCCCTCCTCCCTGTGGCTTCCTCTCACATATTTATACATGGCTATCATATCTCCTCTCAGCCTTCTCTTCTTCAGGCTAAACATGCCCAGTTCCCTAAGCCGCTCCTCATAGGGCTTGTTCTCCAGACCCTTAATCATTTTAGTCGCCCTCCTCTGGACACATTCCAGCTTGTCAATATCTCTCTTGAATTGTGGTGCCCAGAATTGGACACAATATTCCAGATGTGGTCTAACCAAAGCAGAATAGAGGGGTAGCATTACTTCCTTAGATCTAGACACTATGCTCCTATTGATGCAGGCCAAAATCCCATTGGCTTTTTTTGCCGCCACATCACATTGTTGGCTCATGTTTAACTTGTTGTCCACGAGGACTCCAAGATCTTTTTCACACGTACTGCTCTCGAGCCAGGCGTCACCCATTCTGTATCTTTGCATTTCATTTTTTCTGCCAAAGTGGAGTATCTTGCATTTGTCCGTGTTGAACTTCATTTTGTTAGTTTTGGCCCATCTCTCTAATCTGTCAAGATCGTTTTGAATTCTGCTCCTGTCCTCTGGACTATTGGCTATCCCTCCCAATTTGGTGTCGTCTGCAAACTTGATGATCATGCCTTCTAGCCCTTCATCTAAGTCATTAATAAAGATGTTGAACAGGACCGGGCCCAGGACGGAACCCTGCGGCACTCCACTCATCACTTCTTTCCAAGATGAAGAGGAAGCATTAGTGAGCACTCTCTGTGTTCGTCCACTTAACCAATTACAGATCCACCTCACCGTAGTTTTGCCTAGCCCACATTGGACTAGTTTCCTTGCCAGAAGGTCATGGGGGACCTTGTCGAAGGCCTTACTGAAATCTAGGTACGCTACATCCACGGCATTCCCCGCATCTACCCAGCTTGTAGCTCTATCGAAGAAAGAGATCAGATTAGTCTGGCATGACTTGTTTTTGATAAATCCATGTTGACTATTAGCGATGACTGCATTTGTTTCTAAGTGTTTGCAGACCGCTTCCTTAACAATCTTTTCCAGAATCTTGCCCGGTATCGACGTGAGGCTGACCGGACGGTAGTTGTTTGGGTCGTCCTTTTTTCCCTTCTTGAAGATTAGGACCACATTGGCCCTCCTCCAATCTGCTGAAACTTCTCCCGTTCTCCAAGAACTCTCAAAGATGGTTGCCAATGGTTCCGAAATGACTTCCGCTAGTTCCTTCAGTACTCTTGGGTGTAGTTGATCTGGCCCTGGGGACTTGAACTCATTTAGAGCAGCCACGTATTCCTGGACGACTTCTTTCCCAATTTGGGGTTGGATGTCCTCCAATCCCTCATCCACTCCATCTTGCTGAGGTTGAAGACTCTCTTTTTGTGAGAAGACTGAGGCAAAGAAGGCATTAAGTAGTTCTGCCTTTTCCCTATTCTTCATCATTGATAATGTTTTGCCATCTTGACCCCACTCTGATGTTCTTGAGCATACCTTTCCGCTTTCAAATGTTTCAGAATATGGTAACTTGATCTGTAAGCTTCCTTCTCAATAGGTAAGATATGCTACGTGAAAATAGGTGCAGTTTGTTCAAGGTTATGCAGAAAATCGTGGCAAAAATCAAACAATAGCCTCTTGTTTACAAATTAAGAAGACAGGAGGCAGTATGATATAGACATCATTATCTAGGGTGTGCATTCTCATTTCTTTTTCCTTGTAATTATTCAAGATCAAATGATTTCCAAAGCACTCCCCGCTAACACAGGGCCCTCGCAAAACCACAGACAACAGTAGATTTATTGTATATCTGTGAGTCACTGATGTCAGTCTGAAACCACCTTTCGCATTGATAAACAACCCATTGTCCTGCCTGTGGCCCATGACGCAGTGCCTTCCCAGTGGTGACACCACTGTTTTGGAATTACCTAGGACAAAATGAAATTATTCACCCTTTGTATGTTTCCTTTTTAATTGGGAAAAATGCTGCTTTCTTCTGGGTTGTTTTAGGGGGGCATTCAAAAAGTCACCCCACGAAACTGAAAATTGAGATAGGAATTATTACTATTGTTATTATCAACATCAATATCTTTATGACTGAGATGCAAAGTGGCTCACAACAATTAAAATACAGTACAATTTTAAATCTACAGCATATAAATATTAAAATAGAATTGTACAAACAAATTGGTTACAAAAACTCAAAACTCTTGAAAACCGTTAAAATCTGAGTTGTTATTCTAGCATTGTGAAACATAGTTCCCAGGCCCTTTGGGTTGACTTAGGGTACATTTACACTTTAGAAATTATACAGTTTAACACCACTTTATCTGCTATGGAATAGTAGTAATGGTAGTTTCACTGTGTCTTTAGCATTGTCTGCCAAAGGGTGCTGGTGTTTCACCAAACTACAAATCCCAGGATTCCACACTATTGAACTCTGGCAGTTAATGTGATGCCAAACTGCACTCATTCTACAGTGTAGATAAGATATGCCATTTCAAAAAGAAAACAAAATAACATCCTAGTTGTCTAAAATAGCTCTTTAGGTTCCAAATTTTAGTAGTAACAAAATTAACAATAGGTTCTTGTAGGTTTTTTCGGGCTATAGGGCCATGTTCTAGAGGCATTTCTCCTGACGTTTCGCCTGCATCTATGGCAAGCATCCTCAGAGGTAGTGAGGTCTGTTGGAAATAGGAAAATAGGTTTATATATCTGTGGAATGACTGGGGTGGGGCAAAGAGCTCTCTGCTGAAGCTAGGTGTGAATGTTTCAGCTGATCACCTTCATTAGCATTTGAAGGCCTGGCAGAGCCTGGGAAAATGTTCTGTTGAGAGGTGTTGAGATGTGCCTGGTTGTTTCTTCTCTGCTGTTTTGCTGTAGTAATTTTAGAGTTTTTTAATACTGGTAGCCAGATTTTGTTCATTTTCATGGTCTCCTCCTTTCTGTTGAAATTGTCCACATGCTTGTGGATTTCAATGGCTTCTCTGTGTAGTCTGACATGGTGGTTGTTGGAGTGGTCCATGGCCCTATAGCCTGAAAAAGCCTACAAGAACCTAGTGATTCCAGCCATGAAAGCGTTCGACAAAATTAGCAATGTTTGCCAGTCGTTTTTCTCTTCTATTTCCATTGCCATAGCTGTATCCTATTGAGTTCTGGGATTTGTAGTTTGGAGAAGCAGGCACTAGTGCACTCAGGATGATAATTCTAAATATCCTGCCTATACTGCAAATCACATAGATACATCCATAGTATTGATAAATCATAGCATTATAATTGTATAATGCAAACTTCAAATCCCACATTCGTCCCCAAATAAGTTACGCTATTTTACTTTTCTTGTTTTGATTTCTCTGCTAGTAACCATTGTATATGCAATTACTAAATTTGCCAACAACATCTTTTATGTTTACTCTCAAAACTCTGCATTTTTAACACCCTGATAGAATTACAAGCCAAGGACTTTAAATTCCATTAAATGATTCTCTAACACTTGGTAATAGAATTTCCTGCCAGCATCTTCCTTTGTCTTTAGACAGCTCTGCCAAACATGCATAAAATCCACTCCTTCTCTCTCTCTTTTTATTTCTATATCCCATGTAATCTTAGGTTGCTTTTGAACTGAAAAGAAGTGCAGTTTGTAAATGATATAAAAGAAAGAAAGCCAGCAAAAACACTCCATGGAGAAATAAAACCCACAACAACCGAGAGTGTTCTCCGAGCCGCTAATGCAAAACGCTTATATTTCACGCCAGAGAAATCTTTTACAGGATTTTCTTCCCAATGTTTTCTCCCCTGGAGCAGTTCATCCCGGAGATTTCATAGAAGGGCGGGGGGAAGAAAAAATAGGCATCTTGTTTATTAGATCAGAAGATAGAAATCAAGATTCCAGAAAAATGTTAGGAGACGTGTACATGGAGTACAGTATGAACTTTAATCAAGTTCTGTGAAATGGCCTGAGGTGGTTCCAACTCAACTTTTTCTTTCAAGGCAAGCATGCTATGCCTTCTAAGGGTTTTCAGGGCCATAGAATATAAGTCCTAGTGTTGGAAGGCACCCACGAAGGCCATCTAAACCTACCCTTTGCCATGCAGGAATACAAAACTAAAGCATGCCTGAAAGATGCTCATCCAAACATATGCTTAAAGATAACATATGTTTTGTTGCACCCTGGCATTGGAACACCATTTCACCCAGCAGCACACCAGAGTCTAGTGATCCAAAATAAGAATGTTTATTAAAGAAAGAATATAAAAGGGGGGAAAGGGATAAATCCACCAAAGTCAGTACACATGTAAATTGCAATTATCGAAAGAAGCTAAAGTTCAGTAGCAGTAATCTAAAAATGCCAGAATAGAACACAGAGACAAGGAAACCCCAAAACACAGAATGAATCCAAAGGTATATCCATTAAAATGAAAACAGGAACTCCAAAGAAACATAGGCATGGAACAGGAATATAAAATAGGAATGTTGACAATACAGGAACCGTGAACTTGGAATCATGAACAGGAATTATGAACAGGAGACAATAGCAATGTTCCCTATAGCAACGTTGTCTCCTCTGAAAGGCCTGAAACCAAACCACTTAATTTATGTCCTGTAACACACCCATGACATCATGCCTGACACATCTGGACTTCAGGGTCTTATCTCGGGTCCTCTGAGAATATCTAGTTTGCCGGCTTTTTACTCCCTGTGTTCCGGGAGTATCCCCGATTTCCAGGATTCCAAGAGATCAGTGAAGAAGGAAGAGACAGAGACAGCTTTTGCAAGTTCACAGAATTTAATGCTTACCCCGGGTAAGGGCGCCCCAGCTTCTCAAAATGGCTGATGTGGCACAGAGCACTACCCCAAAAGCATCCAGTATTTATAGGCAGAATTTCCTAGTTCGCACATGCGCATAACTCTCTTGACATTTACACAATCTAATCAATATCAGTTTGTCCTCGAGGAATCGTGGCCAAGAACACTTGTTGGCAAGATACTATAATTTCCACTGCTCCCCTTTCATCAGCTGACCAGCCACGTTCCTAGATGAATTACGTAAAAGTGAATCTTAACTTCATATATCTCTTCACACATATATGACTCCATATATCTTCATATATGTATCTTTAACTTATTCAAAGCAAGCATTTCCCTTATTAATTCTTCTGTAATTACTTTCACATTATTTTCCTATATTCTTACTTATGTAGGATTGTTCATAGGACTGAATTACCTGCTATTTACATCAGATGGAGGATAGATGGCGCTGTTGTACCATATCTTCAGATGTTCGTTTTGGATCAATAATTATTGATTTACTTTTAGAGCCAATTCTCTGACCTTCCGCATTTAGCACATAGCCGTCCTTCTATTTGTTTACTTAAGATATGGCTTCTCCTGCCTTGTCCCAGTCCTGTTCCATCTGTTAGTTTCCCTTCCACCAGAATTCTACCCCCGAGCCTTTAAGGTAAGACTTCCTCATTAATTTCATTAGTTTCTAATTACTTTTCTTCCTAATGACTGCCACACCTGCGTTCTCAGGTCTAATCTGTTCTCCCTTGAAAACTCCCCATCTTCCCAAGGCCTTTTTTCAATGGAACTGGAACTGAAACTTTCCCGTTACTGGAAACGAGCGAAAGAATCCAAAACATCAGCCTCGCCTGCCTGCAATTCTCTCCGATTACTTACAGACTTCTCACTTTGAAACCCATCCTCCTCCTCATCCTCTGAACATTCAGAAAAATCCTCTGATGCTTGTCAGACTATAACGTGTATAAATATCTCCATGATGGAGTGTCAGCCACCATACAAGAAAATCTCCATTCGCTTTTTTGAATTTGATCATTCACGGATTTGAATAATAGGAATCTCTAGGTCTTCGCGTGTAGTTCAATGGTCAGCTTTGGCTAGATGTTGACTATAGGGTTTCACAGGAGAAACCAGAGATTTTTAGAAATGAATTCTCTCAGATGCTTTTAGGGTTTTTACATTATAACCTTGATAAGATGCATTCATTTCCTCTTCATTGGTTAGACCAGGGGTCCTCAAACGTTTTAAACAGAGGGCCAGATCACATTCTCTCAAACTGTTGGAGGGCCGGATTATAATTTGGGGGGGAAAGGAATGTATTCCTATGCATACTGCGCATATTTTATTTGTAGTGCAAAAAACACTTTAAAACAATACAATAATTAAAATGAAGAACAATTTTAACAAATATAAACTTATTAGTATTTCAATGGGAAGTGTGGGCCTGTTTTTGGCTGATGAGATAGGGTGGTGGTGGTTGTTGTGTGCTTTCAAGGCATTTCAGACTTAGGTTGACCCTGAGCGAGGGCTGGGTAAATAACCTTGGACGGCTGTATCCGCCTCCCCCCCCCCCCCCCCCGGGACTTAGTTTGAGGACCCCTGGGTTAGACCTTATAATTTTTTATGTCAGAAACATACTCTTATGCAACTAAGGTTGTTACTTAATGATCTATCAAGGGCTTGTTGCCTGTGACATCACAAGGAATCATTCCTTATTCTCATGGTTTGGCCCCAAAATCCCATAGCCTGGAACAAGCATGACCTGAAAAATTGACACATGGCTTCAGAGTCTAGTGTATGGACTTCATGTTGGCATGCTATAGGTGGACATCAATCTAAATACCTGACAAAATTACTTCTGAGTATCCCTTGATTGGGAAAGGCGTACGGCAAGGCTGCATACTCTCACCCAACCTTTTTAACTTGTATGCAGAACACATCATGCGAGGATGTGCGGGGCTTGATGAATGCAAAGCTGGGGTGAAAATTGCTGGAAGAAACATTAACAACCTCAGATATGCAGATGACACCACTCTGATGGCCGAAAGCGAGGAGGAGCTGAGGAGCCTTCTAATCAAGGTGAAAGAAGAAAGCGCAAAAGCCGGGTTGCAGCTAAACATCAAAAAAACCAAGATGATGGCAACAAGAATGATTGACAACTGGCAAATAGAAGGAGAAAATGTGGAGGCTGTGACAGACTTTGTATTTCTAGGTGCAAAGATTACTGCAGATGCAGACTGTGGCCAGGAAATCAGAAGACACTTACTTCTTGGGAGGAGAGCAATGTCCAGTCTCGATAAAATAGTAAAGAGTAGAGACATCAGACTGGCAACAAAGATCCGCCTAGTCAAAGCCATGGTATTCCCTGTAGTCACCTACGGATGTGAGAGCTGGACCTTAGGGAAGGCTGAGCGAAGGAAGATAGATGCTTTTGAGCTGTGGTGTTGGAGGAAAGTGCTGAGAGTGCCTTGGACTGCGAGAAGATCCAACCAGTCCATCCTCCAGGAAATAAAGCCCGACTGCTCACTGGAGGGAAAAATACTAGAGACAAAGTTGAAGTACTTTGGCCACATCATGAGGAGACAGCAAAGCCTAGAGAAGACAATTATGCTGGGGAAAGTGGAAGGCAAAAGGACGAGGGGCCGACCAAGGGCAAGATGGATGAATGGCATCCTTGAAGTGACTGGACTGACCTTGAAGGAGCTGGGGGTGGTGACGGCCGACTTGAAGGAGCTCTGGCATGGACTGGTCCATGAGGTCATGAAGAGTCGGAGACGACTGAACGAATGAACAACAACATCCCTTGCCTAAGAAAACACTTCTAAAAAATCAACAGATGACTAGAAAACACATATATGCCCTCACATTGGTGACATTAATAGCAAAATGTCAGAAAATTGACAAAATCAGCAAATATAACATACTAGTATAACAAAAGCAATAGTGCATGCTTGTAGCATACACAGATAAAACCACATGATTCAACGTGCTGGATAATAATGACCGGAGAGCATGTACTTGGTTCAAAAAACAAATTGGCAAAGAATTTTAGCCTTTCCTGAATCTTAGCCACTGGGAGCCAGGCTTTATCTTGTTCTATGCAGATCTTTTTGGAATTGCTCCTTTTGCCCAACCCAGCACTGGAATGCGATTTCCAGGAAATTCTCAGAAATAGCATGTGGCCCTTGGGCTTCAAAAGTTTCCCTAGCATTGAATTAGAGCACAGATAGGAATCATGCTGTCCTAACCAAGGGTGCATGTACACCGTAGAATCCGTGCAGTTTGACATCACTTTAACTGCCATGGCTCAATCCTATGGAAATTGCAGTTTTATAATGCCTTCTCTGCCAAAGAGTGTGGATGCCTCACCAAACTCCCAGGATTCCATAGTCCTGAACCATTAAAGTGGTGTCATACTATGTTAATTCTCCAGTATGGATGCATCCCTGAGCCAGGTGTATCCCACACTGCGTTTTTCCTTAGTAGGCCCTATATGTCTGTCATTTGTGATCTTATCTGCCCCCAAACACCTCAAGAAGACTCTTGTATGAGGTTTTGGCAATATGCCTTTTCATTGACATGTAGTGGGCTGAAAGGCAGGTTGACAGACAGCTCAATAATTCATGAAATACATAATCTGAATTTTTCTGGCATGGCTTGATTGTACAGGTATTTGTTAATAGCATTTATGCTTTCTAGATGGCATGGATATCAAATGTCAACAGATGAGACAGCCGTGCCAGTTATAATCTCAAAAAGAAAAGAAAGAAATCGCCAAAGGATATTAAAGGAAAAGGAAATTAAATGCAGGGAGCAGGGTGAGCTCCCATCTGTCAGCTCCAGCTTCTCATTCAGGGACATCAGAAAAGCAAGCCTCCCACAGGATGGTAGAATATCTGGTGTCCCCAGGCAGGTCCTTGCAGATGGCTAATTCTCTCACACCAGAAGCGACTTGCAGTTTGTCAAGTCACTCCTGATACAGAAAAAAAAGGAAAAGTGGATGGAGAAGGATAAAGAAAATTCAGCCACAGGTTCTTAATATTATCAGATATGTGTAAATCCATACAAAATGACTGTTGAGCAGTAGCAAAACTCAACAAACACCAATCTCTCTCTATTCTATTCTTGAAGAGGACTTTTAGCACAGTCCTATAAATACTTTCAGCCTGATGTTAGCGCGTGTCAATTTCACTTTTGCTCTTGCTGCTGCTGCATCCTTTGAAATTATTTCTGACCAATGGCTACCCTAAGGAAGACTTTCCACATGTTTTTCTTAGAAAGGTTTGTACAGAGGGGACTTGCCTTTGCCTTCCTCTGAGGCTGAGAGAGTGTGAATAGCCGAATATCACCTATTAGGCCTCTATGGCTGTATAAGGATTTGAACCCTGGTCTCTGAGGTCAGAATCCAGCACGCCAACCATTCCACCATGATGGGTCAAATTTCAGTTTGCCATTTGAATATTTAGATGGTCTGCCTGCTTTTCAGCCCGACCTCTTACCTAGTCTGCCATATTACTTTAGGATTGTAAATGTTATCATATCACTTGTGGTTGGTATTACTATTCCTGTTCTGTTGTGTTATTTCTTTTTGGAGTGACATTTATGTTTTTTAAAAAAAGATTATCTAGAAGTGGCACAAGGTATACTCTGAATGGAGCCAGTTGACTTTTTTAGAAACCAAAGTCCTCTTTGGACATTTCCAAGTTTCACTGATAATTCCCAAAATGGTAGGAAATGTCCTGAATTGAGACTCTCTTGGCATTGTTGTTATTGTTGTGTGCCTGTGTCCTTTCAAAGGACGCATCTACACTATAGAAGTGATGCAGTTTGGCACCACGTTAACGGCCAATATGCAATGCTGTGAAATCATAGGTGTTGTAGTTGTACAAGGTCTTTAGCCTTCTCTGCCAAAGAGTGTTTGTGCCTCACCAAACTACAGCTCCCAGTATGCCATAGCACTGAGCCATTGCAGTTAAAGTCGTATCAAACCGCATTAATTCTACCTTGTAGATGCACCCATAATCGAATACTTAAACTACTACGCTACGCTGAGTCAAAGCGTTACTTAATATTTGTTCAATGCTGCAGCTTCTAACCCTTGCTTGAACTGAATGTTAGGAGGTAAAGAATGCAAAAGCCTAGAATAATTGATGGCATAATTTGAATAATACAATTACACTTTCCCCCTCTTTTTTTCATTTCAGGTGCAGCTGTTTGCTCTGCGAGGAATATTCTTGCTAAATGGAGGCAAGCTGCAAAGAAGTCATCTGCTACCAAGAAAGAGAGAGACCTTTTTTACCCTTTCCCCATTCCCAAAACAAAGACATCTGAAGCTCATTGGTGAGAGTGTTGTAAAGGCTTTAAATTAAATTATAGGGAGGAAAAGATGGGGGAAAGAGAGGAGGGATTGATTTTAAAATTCTGATGAAAAGCAGAGAGGAACCTACGAAGAGAAATCGACCAGATTTTGTTATCAGATCTCTGAAATAGGAATTAAGAAAGAGGAACCTACCTCCAAGTTCTTCTTACCTTATGATCTATGCTCATAAGAAACTATGAGCATAGATCAATTTGGGCAAGTATCCCTGAATCTTTAGAAGAGAGGAAATCACATTCATTGAGAATAACTTGCTTTATATGTCACAACTTTTTATAAATTCTGTTGAGTATATCCCTCTCCATTTTGTCCACTTTCCCCTCTCTTGCTCTAACCACGATGCCATACTGTTATGAACATGCCAGGACTAGCATCTTATATCTGTTATATTCAAGTCCGCTTTACACTTGTGTATGTCATTTTTGTTATTGCGGAGGGTGATATTCTTTACCATCTTCTGAAATTAAATATTTCTAAAAATCTTGTACTGTGCTTGACCATGTAGGATCTTGCACCAATGGGGTTTACTTAAGTACATTCAGCAATCAACTTAATGGTCTCATTCTAATTGGAAATGGCAATTGGATTTGGTGTTAGCTCTTTCATTATTTATTTATTGTTATGGTTATTTACAGTATTTATACCCTGCCCTTCTTACCCTGAAGGGGACTCAGAGCAACTTACAGAATACACACATACGGAAAACATTCAGTGCCGATTATACACTTATCAGCACTGAATGTTTGCCATATGTGTGTATTCTCTTAATAATAATACTCTTAATAATACGCAATACTCTTAACAAGGACAGACAAACACAAACAGAGGTAAAGGCAGTTGTTCCCATCTTATTTCCGGCATCTTGGAGGCTGTGCTCAACTCCAGTCACAGGTGGGTGCTGTCACTCCATCTTCCATGCTGAGGAGGTTTCCTCCAGTCGATGTCCATAAGGGTGCCTTTATTACCTCCCCACTAAAAGCAGTACCTATTTATCTAAGCGCATTTCTGCTTTTGACCTGCTAGGTGATCAAGTGAGCTGGGGCTAACAGCAGGTGCTCCCCCCAACCTGGAATTGAACTACTGACCTTTCGATCAGTAGGATTTTTCTGCAGCACAGTGGTTTAGCCTGCTGTGCTAAGCCCAGCCCCCTTTTGGTGGCCCTTTCAGTGGGAAACATCTTTAGCCCTGCTCAGGTCTTGCAGACTCAGGGCAGTGGTGATTGTTTCTTCCTCCCTTCCTTCCCTGCTTTCCTCTCAAATGAAAGTGAAAACAGCGCACAACACTCGAAAGAGTACAATTTCCAATTTATTTTATTTCTTTATCATGTCAGGAGCAAACCAAGCAGTTGTATTGCATTTCTAACAAACATACAAAACACAAAGTTTGCAAGCTTGGTAGTTGATTAAATGTCCTTTGACCAGTATCTGGCCACTTGGAGTGCCTCTGGTGTTACTATAAGAAGGTCCTCCATTGTGCATGTAGCAGGGCTCAGGTTGCATTGCAGCAGGTGGTCTGTAGTTTGCTCTTCTCCACACTCGCATGTCGTGGATTCCACTTTGTAGCCCCATTCTTTAAGGTTGGCTCTGCATCTCGTGGTGCCAGAGCGCAGTCTTTTCAGAGCCTTCCAAGTCGCCCAGTTTTCTGTGTGCCCAGGGGGGAGTCTCTCATTTGGTATCAGCCATTGATTGAGGTTCTGGGTTTGAGCCTGCCACTTTTGGACTCTAGCTTGCTGAGGTGTTCCAGCGAGTGTCTCTGTAGATCTTAGAAAACTATTTCTTGATTTAAGTCGTTGACATGCTGTCTGATACCCAAACGGGATGAACTGGAGATGTCACTGACTTGGTCCTTTCACTATTGGCTGCTACTTCCCGGCGGATGTCAGGTTGTGCAATACTGGCTAAACAGTGCAATTTCTCCAGTAGTGTGGGGCACAGACACCCCGTGATAATACGGCATGTCTCATTAGTGTGGTGAGATGTGTTCCACACTGGGCATGCGTACTCAGCAGCAGAGTAGCAATTGAAAACCAAAAACATTTAAACATTAACATAGAATTAAGCCAAAGATGTAATAAAAATATAGGTTTTAAGAAGACTAGGGCAAGGGTGGGAGTCATGCACCCTTCCAGATGATGTGCAACTGCAGTTCTCAGCAGTAAAGCAAGTGGATGATGGGAGTAGCAGTTCAGAAGTAACTGGAGAACTGCATGATTATCAGCTATGGAGTAGAAAGAATAGAGCAATGTTGTAGAGATGTTTGATGGTGGACTATCTTGTCCTTTGTCCCTTCTCAAGGCATCATTAGGCCCAGAACTTGTCTCTTTAATATATAACAGGAATAGGGAGTTTCAACAGGTGCGGTTTGTGGTACAAGCTGCACCTGCTGAAATTTCCCCTATATATGCAGTTAATACTGGAGGACAGAGTTCAGCTGAATATTATAAGAAACTCCTTCATGCTGAGAAAAGCTTGAGAATGAGACCAATGACCTGGAATTATGGTGAAGTTTTCATCTGCTGAGGATACTTAGCTTTCCTTCATCACCTAGGAGGTTGGACTTTCTTTTATATGGGTCCTTGGAGATCTTAGCATTCTGTGATTCATGCCATGATGAGAATTGCCAACATAGAGGTCAACACAGGAGCAGAAATAATCTTAGGATGCATCTACACTGTAGAATTAATGCAATTTGACACCACTTTAACTGCTAGGGCTCAACATTTTAGTTTTACAAAGTCTTCAGCATTTTCTGCCAAAGCGTTCTGATACCTCACCAAAGTACAGCTCCTGGGACTCCAGAGCATTGACCCATTGCAGTTAAAGTGGTGCCAAACTGAGTTAATTTTGCCGTGTAGGTTGATGCAACTCTCTAAGATGGTTAGAGAAGCAAAGGCTGAAGGAAACAGTACAACGGCCCCAAGCTGTGCCCATTTCTTTATGCCTAAATTGAGTCATTTGACTTATGTGCATCAGAATAATTGTGTATGGCAGAGGCTCGCTTTGACCCATATTGCGAGATCGCAGAAGAAAGAAATCACCCTATAATTTGCAAACCACATTTGCACATCCCACAACCAAGGAGAAAGTGAGAGAAAGGAATGGAACTGTGTGGATATAATTTCATGTGGAAAAGCTGTCCTTTCAAGAAGCCTTACTAGGAGGTTGCCGGTTGGAGTTCTTTGTGATTAATCTTGGAGTCATCGCCTTCAGAATGTTGTTTTAAGTTCGCTAGAGGAAATTGATGGATTACTCCTCACTTAGAAGAAATTCCTGTGGCTGGGAATGGAGAAAAATTGCCCAGGAGCAAGAGACCTTGAATTTGTTTTAGGCTTAACAGGTTGCAAGATAAGAGTGTGGTCAAAGGAGTAAATCTGTCCAGAAAGAAAAGAAAACTGCCAAGGAGAAGCTCAGCTCCAGAGATACTTCTAAAGCAAAGCCAGGATACATTCAGACCTGAATTATTGTGATGGTCTTGCCTCTCCCAAATTCCAAGATGTCTTCCATTTTGGTTGGTAATGTATATCTTGTTTCTGACATCCCTTGCTGTCTTTAGCAAACTCTGACATGGTTCTGTGATAATGTCAACACCCACAAGCCATTTGCCAGTACGAACTAAAAACAAAAAGAAATGAGAGGGCCTTGGCTTCTTGTGGCCAGCAAGCTGATTGGTAGCACAGATGAATGAAGAGGCTACATAGGTTGGAAGTCAATAGCTATGATAGATACCTGGTCCTTCAGATCTTGAGGGCTTCAGGTTCCAGAAGCCTCAGCCAAAACAGATTCTGGGAGCTGGATTCCAAAAAATGGCCAAAGGTTGAGAGCTAATGCCTTGGAGATACCTTCAGACTGTGGATCTGCAAGAAACAAAAGGTGTTTCTCAACCTGGGGGTCGGGGTCCCTGAGGGTGATCGCGAGGGGATGTCAGAGAGGTTGCCAAAGAGCATCAGAAAACAGTCTTTTCTGTTGGTCGTGGGGGTTTTGTGTGGGGTATCTTCCAATCCTTGAGCCTATGATTTTATGATTGGTTGTTGGTGGGGTTCAGAATGCTCCTTGACTGTAAATGAACTATAAATCCCAGCAACTACTAGTCTCAAATGTGAAGTCTATTTTCCCCAACCTCCACCAGTGTTCACATTTGGGCATATTGAGTGCCAAGTTTGGTCTAGATCCATCATTGCTTGAGTCCACAGTGCTCTCTGGATGAAGGTGAACTACAACTCCAAAACTCAAGGTCAATGCCCACCAAATCCTTCCAGTATTTTCTGTTGGTCATGGGAGTTCTGTGTGCAATGGTTGGTTCAATTCCATCGTTGGTTGAGTTCAGAATTCTCTTTGATTGTAGGTTAACTATAAATCCCAGCAACTACAACTCCCAAATGACAAATTCAATCTCCCCACCCCACCCTACTAGTATTAAAATTTGGGCGTATGGGGTATTTGTGCCCAATTTGGTCCAGGTAATGAAAATACATCCTGCATGTTAGCTATTTACATTATGAATCAATCAAAATTACAGTCATGAAGTAGCAATACAAATAATTTTATGATTAGGTGTCACCACCACATGAGAAATTGTATTAAGGGGGTCACAACATTGGGAAGGTTGAGAAACACTGCTGTAGAATTAATTCAATTTGACACCACTTGAACTGCCATGGTTCAATGCTATGGAATCCTGGGTTTCATGAGGCACCAGCACTACTTGGCAGAGATGGAGCCATGGCGGTTAAAGCAGTGTCAAACTGCATTATTTCTACAGTGTAACTGGCCCACTGACTACTGATAGATGTTTGGTCCCCCAGATCTTTGGACTTCAACTCCCGACGGCCTCATGGATCTGGGACTTGGAGCTCAAAATAAGTGGAGAGCCAAAAGTTCAGAGCTGCTGACTTGGAGACACCTTCAAACGATGGTTAGATGTTTGGTCTCCCAGATCTTTGGACTTCAACTCCCGACGGCCTCATGGGTCTTGGACTTAGAGTTCAAAATAAGTGGAGAGCCAAAAGTTCAGAGCTCCTGACTTGGAGACACCATGGTTTTGCTGGAAACTGAAATACCTAATTAGAAGTAAATATCACCCATTATGCTTTCTGAGATATTTTGGTCATAGACTAAAAAAAAAAAACCTAAGTTATATGGGAATATTGTTTTTGGCCCAGTTTAGTACTAGTGTCCTAAACTCTTCAGGAGTCTTACAGTTGGTTCTCCATATTTATGGGTTTAACCACAGCTGCTATAGAGGTAGGGGTTTTCTGAACCGCAACTCCAACATCCATGTTGGCTGGTTTTTTTGGAAGCCTAGAGAAGGAACTTCTCCAGATGCTTCCTTCTCTATTTGAGTGGATTGTGTTCCAGTTAGGTCCCTCCTTGAACTTCAGGAGGAAATGGGAGATGGTTCAGCTTTCTCATTGATGGTTGCCTCTGCGGTCATACAAAAAGGAAACGTCTTTTTCTCTAAAAACCCAAACATGTGCTCACATCTCTCTATTTTTTTTTCTAGGTCAAGCGATGGCCTCATTCCTCACCAGAAGGAAGTCCGCCTGGAGCTCCCTCAGGAAGCTGGTTTCATATGGTGGTTTAGATTTAAGTACACAATGTCTAGCACCATTTGAAATCAGTGCTCTTGGAGGAAGAATGGCAGCCCTTTCAGTCTCCCCAGGAAGCGACCCTGGCTTCCAAGGCGAAGGGATATTTGAGGCATCTGATAAAGTGTGTTTTTAAGCAGCAACCACTTAAGAAATATTTACGACTTGCATTTTAACAAATAGCTTTGACAGCATGGTAGAAGGAAGAGGAAAAAAAAATAGCCCAAACAATTTACTTAGAGCAACCACAAAAAATAAATGAATCTTCTCCTAGGAATTGGCTACGTGTGAGAAGTTAAATGATTTCATTTTGTACCAAGGTGCGGTTTATAGCAGCAGTGTAATGAACCTCGATGAGGCAGAATTTGGGTTTGGATACAGTCGTGAAAAATCGTATGTGCTTCGTACAAATTCAAACGGTTCATAATCATGCAAGGTTTTAAAATATTTGATACTGATTTTTTAAATAAAGGGATAGTAAAGAAAAATAAGAGGGGAGAAAGGGGAATGCATAGGATATAAAGAGAGGCTAGGTATAAAGATTAATATGACTGTATCTCCCAAAATACATTTGTTTAAAATACATATTCGTGCATAACCGAAGCAATAAGATCTACTCAGCTTTGAACAACGGATGGTTTGTGTGTGCGTGTGCGTGTGCGTGTCAGGAATGACTTGAGAAACTAAGTCACTTCTGGTGTGAGAGAATTGGCCGTCTGCAAGGACGTTGCCCAGGGGACGCCCGGATGTTTGATGTTTTACCATCCTTGTGAGAGGCTTCTCTCAAGTCCCCAAGGAGCGGGAGCTGACAGAGGGAGCTCAACCTGCTCTCCCCAAATTCAAACCGCTGACCTGTCAATCTAGTCCTGCCAGTACAAGGGTTTAACCCATTGCACCGATGGAGGCTCCATAACGGATGGTGAAAAGGCACCTTTCAGATTTCAGGATACAGTCTTTTGGGAATAGACAAAGCATGGAAGATCCAACAAAGGGTGCAGGAATGTATTTTAAAAGAACATATCCATCTAGAAACAACAATAGCATGTTGGGTTGCTGTGAGTTTTCCGGGCTGTATGGCCATATTCCGGAAGCATTCTCTCCTGATGTTTCGCCTACATTGATGGCACGCATCTTCAGAGGTGATGAGGTTTGTTAGAAACTAGGCAAGTGAGGTTTATATAGCTGTGAAATGTCCAGGGTGGGAGAAAGAACTCTTGTCTGCTTAAGGAAAGTAAATATTGCAATTAGCCAATTTGATTACCATTGAATGGCCTTGCAGCTTCAAAGCCTGGCTGCTTCCTGTCTGGGGGCATCCTTTGTTGGGAGGTTTTAGCTGGCCCTGATTGATTCTTATCATTTTTTGAGAGTTGCTCTTTATTTATTGTCATGATTGTAGAGTTTTTTAAATATTGGTAACCAGATTTATTTTCATGGTTTCTTCGTTTCTGTTGAAATTGTCCACATGCTTGTGGATTTCAGTGGCATCTGACAATGGTGGTTGTGAGAGTGGTCCAGCATTTCTGTGTTCTCAAACAATGTGCTGTGTCCAGGTTAGTTCATCAGGTGCTCTGCTACGGCTGACTTCTCAGGTTGAATTAGTCTGCAGTACCTTTCATTGCAGTTATTGACATATTTTGGTCTGCAAAAATAAGATGCTTTCCACCTTGCGGAATTCTAAGAATCTTCTTGTTTGCAGGGAGAAACACAGTGGGAACTTGAGTGGGAACAAAGAGTGAATCATCTTGACCCCGCAAAGGAGAAATTGTTTTCAGAATAAAATAACTATTCTGCAGAAGCTCAAAGGAAACTGATTTGGTTGAGTATAAAGCAATCACGCTTTTGTCAGCAGCCTGCATCGCCGATTGAGCTGTGCAAGTATTTTAATTCCACCAGCGAGTCTGCTTTTCTTTTCATTTGTTGAATGAGCAAAAATCCCATTATATTAGACTAATGAAACTTAATTGTGCCTATCAGAACGGATGTGCTCTTTTAAAATAAGATGCTTACAAGATTCCTTGTGTATATTGAATTAGGAGTGACAGCCTTTGACTCCGCAGATTCCGGTCGCCCCTTTAAAGGATGACTGATTTCTTCTGGTGTTCGGAGTCTAGTTCTCTTTCTAGCACCATTTGAAATCGGTTATAGTGATTGGGGAATATCACCATGGAAGCAGGCTCAAACGGCGGAGCGTAGAAGTGAAGCCATCCGAGCTAGAAGGGCAGGGTCAGCCTTGAAACCTTACCTCTGCAGTGGACTAGATGGAGGAGCGAAGAAGAAGAAGATGCTGGATTGGGCTGGACCGCATCATTTCCCCCATAAAGAAGCTGAAGCCTACCTCACAGGGCTGGTATATGGGCTAATTCAATAAAACTTGTAATGCTCTTTGCAAACTAAACATTGGATGTTGTTAATTGCTGTCAGCCAACTTTGATATGACTATGAATGGGAAACCTCCAAGTCATCTGTTCATACGAAGGTCTCCCATTCATATGAGATGACTGAATAATGAGATTCATTTTCACATGACTATTTGTATGAGGTGACCTTTCATATGAAATGATGATGAATGGGAGACCTCCAAGCCACCCATTCATTCATCATCGACAGCTCTGCTCAGGACCACGAATCAATCCAATTGTAATGTAGCCTTCCTCTTTTCCTACTGCCTTCAGTTGTTCATTCGTTCAGTCACTTCCGACTCTTCGTGACCTCATGGACCAGCCCGCACCAGAGCTCCCTGTTGGCCGTCACCACACCCAGCTCCTTCATGGTCAAGCCAGTCACTTCAAGGATATCATCCGTCTTGCCCTTGGTCAGCCCCTCTTCCTTTTTTCCTTCCATTTTCCCCAGCATAATTATCTTCTCTAAGCTTTCCTGTCTTCTCATCATGTGGCCAAAATACTTCATCTTTGCCTCTAATATCCTTCCCTTCAATGAGCAGTCGGGCTTTATTTCCAGAAGTGTGGACTGGTTGGATCGTCTCAAGGTCCAGGACATTCTCAAAACTTTCCTCCAACACCACAGTTCAAAAGCATAAATCTTCCTTCGCTCAGCCTTCCCTAAGGTTCAGCTCTCACATCCGTAGGTTGCTACAACAAAACTACAGGGAATACCATTGCTTTAACTATGCGGATCTTCGTTGCCAGTGTGATGTCTCGTCTCTTCACTATTTTATTGAGATTGGTCATTGCTCTCCTTCCAAGAAGTAAGCCTTCCATTATAGAAAAGCTTTGTTGACTTCTCTAGCGAGTCATGTTTTCTTATGATACATCTCAAATATAACAGCGTAATTGAATCCTTGGGTTGAAATAATAATAATTATACCCCGCCACCATCTCCCCAAAGGGACTTGGGGCAGCTAACATGAGGCCAAGCCCAAAGAAGTTATAATAAAACAAAAGTACATGTAAACAAAATGATAACATCAAATAAAATACTTAATGAAACATAGTAATGAAATGACAATAACAAAATCATAATAACATAAATGATAAAATGGTAATAGAATGAGACAAAGAGAGCGAAGCCCATGGATAAAAATAAATAGAAATTGATGAGACCCATGGATGAGATAGGTAGAAAGTGCTATGATTTGTGGGGGCCAGAAGAGACTCCAAGAGCCATCCAGTCCAACCCCATGCAGACAAAGCATTACCATCAGTTTTAACCTCTCAGCTTCTAGAGCAGGCATAGGCAAAATTTCTAACTTGAGGGCTGCATGACCAGCCGTAGTGGGTCAGGAGGGAGGGAAGGGATATTCCCCAAGTCCCCTCACTGCCCTTACCTCCCCTTTCCCTTCTCTTTTGGAGACAAAGTGAAGGAAAGATGGGAAACTTTTAGATCCTAAAAGGTTGGTCTTGATCAGAATGAGATGGTGGATGGGAGAGAAAAAGCTTATCCATTAGAGCCCATATTGCCTACTCCTAATACAGAATTCTAGAGCTGGAAGAGACCTCCAAGGGCCATCCAGTCCAACCCCCCTGCCATGCAGGAAGGCACAAAGCACTCCCAGTAGACAGCCTGTGTGTAAAAGCCTCCAGAGGAAGAGAATCCACCACACTCTGAGGCAGCGAATATGCCACTCTCCAGGAAGTTCTTCCTAATCTTTTCAGTTGAATCTCCCTGCCATTTGAACCCATTGCTCCCTTGTGGCCTGGTCCCTAGAGCAGCATAAAATCAGATCTCTTCCTCAGTGGGACACCCTTTGAAATCTTGAAACATGGTTCTCATGTTCCCTCTCTACCTTCTCTTCTCCCAGGAAAACAGCCTTCAGGAAGAAAGGAGGAAGGAAAAAGAGAATGAAGAAAGGGTGGAAGGGGAGGAAGGGAGAGAGGGAAGCAGAAGGAAGAAAAGACAAAAGGGAAGGAAGGAGAAAGGGAGAGAGGGAAGGAGAGAAAAGAGAAGGAAAGAAAGACAAAATGGAAGGAAGGAAAAGGAGAGGGAAGGAGGGACAAAAGGGAAGGAAGGAAGGACGAAAGGGAAGGAAGGATGGATAGGATGGTGAGAGAGAGGATGACCTGAGAAAAAAGCCCATACCTGTTCTACAGTGAACTCCAGCATTTCTCAGATATGTTAAATAACAACCTGAGTCATGGCCATTGTGTGTGAAAGTCACCTGCCAAATTACAGTAGCCTTTTAGTATAATAGGGTTTTCTTAGAGAGTTTTGCCAGTTCCTTCTTCTAAAATAGAGCCTACAGCACTTTGTATTCATTGGTGGTCTTCCATCCAAGTACTAACCATGCCTGGCTTCCAAGATCAGGTGGTATCTTGAGCTTTTAGGATATTTAAGATCATTAAGGGATCTATATTTCGGAAAGTCTAATAGGCCAATGAGATCACCCCTTATTTTCTACTCTTGGCTGGCAGGGGCTGCTAGTCATTTTTTTTATCTGCATCATCTATTTCTGTTCTTTGCTGGGGTTACTGGGAATCATGAATGCAACCTACATCCAAAGAATGTCCTGTACTAGAGTTATGATCATGCTTTTTCCTTCCAAGTAAAACCTGAGTATGTGGCGTCCTCTTGTGTCCTCATTTTGTACAACACACACAAATATATTTCTGCAATGTCTGCTGTGTGCCTTTAAAGCAATGTATGGCACATTTATGGAGTTTTCATGGCAAGAATTTTTCAGAGGGAGTTTGCAGTTGCCTTCTGAAGCTGAGAAAGTGGGAATTCTCAAATAATGCACTTATAATGGAGGAGAAATTTCCTTAAAACCTAAAAAAACATGATGGATAAGGAGTTGCCTAGAGAAGACAATTATGCTGGGGAAGGTGGAAGGAAAAAGGAAGAGGGGCCGACCAAGGGCAAGATGGATGGATGGCATCCTTGAAGTGACAGGACTGACCTTGAAGGAGCTGGGGGTGGTGACGGCCGACAGGGAGCTCTGGCGTGGGCTGGTCCATGAGGTCACGAAGAGTCGGAGACGACTGAACGAATGAACAACAACAAGGAGTTGAACAGGAAGAAATTGGACAAAATTGGAAGTTGGGTGGAACAAATAAAGGAGAAGAACAACAATAAGGAAATCCTAGGTGAATTGAATATATCATGGCTCGATTGGGTTCAACTTGACCAATGGTTCAACAATTGGGAAAAAGACCTCAGGAGAAAGAAAACCAACAAAATTTGAAAACATAATTTTAAAAGAATAGACTAAAGAAGAACATGAGTATCAGAAAGGGATAACTAGTATGATATACAACATATTAATAGAGATTAAAGGGGGGAGAAAAGTGATAGGCGATCCCTCGTAGCTCGAGGATGATGATCCTCCAAGTGCAGTGTCTTGGTGGTGGGTAAGTAGGTGGATGTGGAGCCCTATTTTTGATCTACATGTTCTCCCACATTGAAGACATTGATTTCCAAGCAGTCCCGGTCAGGGTTGGTTTGACACTGGTAATAATCGTGACTACTAAGGAATGACAGGTATGGCCAGCAAAGGCTGTGAGGGACAGGACACACGCTCACACACAAGACAGGACAGTGGGGGGTTGTTAACGGCTGCAAGGCTACTAATAGAAAAAAAAATTGGAGAGAAAAGGTGGAAATGAAGATGGAAGAATTCCTTAATTTCTCCTCATTATCCGACATTTTCGCTTATCCAACGTTCTTCCGGCCCATTTATGTTGGATAAGCAAGACTCTACTGTATATGGAAAAAAATATTGAAGAAATATTAAGGAAAGACGATGGGAAATGAGAACATGTAGAAGAAATGAGGTTCTGGTGGGCTCGTAAAGAAAAGAAGAACTCCAGAGATGGTAGCACAACGGGGGGAAAGATAATAAATATTTATTTATTTACCCCATTTCTATTCCACCCTTCTTACCCCGCAGGAGACTCAGGGCGGATTACAATGCGCATATACATGGCAAACATCCAATGCCAAGTAGCCATACAACATATATAGACAGAGTCAATTTAACATTCCAGCTTTCTGGCTTCATGAGGGTATGCTCGATTCTGGCCACAGGGGGAGCTGTCACTTCACCATCCACTTGTGACACCAAGTCCTTGATGGAGTGCTTGCTCATTCTTACACACGCTGTTGGAAGGTTTTATGGTAAATTAGTTATATTAGCCTCCCCGCATAAAGAGGTACCTAAATTTCCTACTTGACAGATGCAACTGACTTTTGGTCTGCATAGGTCTACAGCAAGCTAGACTATTAATGGTCGGGAGCTCACTCCCACCCGGGCTGGCTTCGAACTCATGACCTCTTGGTCAGTACTGATTTAATGCAGCTGGCTACTAACTAGCTGCACCACAGCCCAGTCCTATATGACTATATGAATTGTATAGATGGATTTTTGTAACAAAATTAATAGAAATGTAAAAAATGATCAAAGGTATGGAGAACAAGCCCTATGAGGAGCAGCTTAAGGAGCTGGGCATGTTTAGCCTGAAGAAGAGAAGGCTGAGAGGAGATATGATAGCCATGTATAAATATGTGAGAGGAAGCCACAGAGAGGAGGGAGCAAGCTTGTTTTCTGTTTCCTTGGAGACTAGGACGCGGAACAATGGCTTCAAACTACAAGAAAGGAGATTCCATCTGAACATGAGGAAGAACTTCCTGACTGTGAGAGCCGTTCAGCAATGGAACTCTCTGCCCCGGAGTGTGGTGGAGGCTCCTTTGGAAGCTTTTAAACAGAGGCTGGATGGCCATCTGTCGGGGGTGGTTTGAATGCAATATTCCTGCTTCTTGGCAGAATGGGGTTGGACTGGATGGCCCATGAGGTCTCTTCCAACTCTTTGATTCTATGAAAACAATTTACTGCCCAAAAAAATGAAGCTGAGAAAGTGTGACTTGCCCAAGGATTTGCCCTGGGTTTCCAAAGTCAAGCATGGATTCAAATTCTGGTCTCCCACAATCGTATTTCAACTATACTCAAACCGCTACATTGCAGTGATGACCAAAATGGCCAGATGTGGGAAGCATGTAGTCTGGTTCTTGGATTCCAAGTTCTATCATTCATCATCTTAGCCTGTTTAGGACAAAAGGGACTTGTAGGCCAATAATCTTGGCAACCTACGACTTCCAGAATAAAATCCCATTGGTTGAGTCTGAATAGAGTACATCAATTTAATAAATTGTTGAATGGTGGGTTAGTGCATAGATTGATCTAATTTGACACCCCTTTTATTGCCATGGCTCAAGGCTATGGAATCCCAGAAGCTGTAATTATGGCAAAACATTAGCACTCTTTGGCAGAGAGGACCTTCTAAAACTACAGGTCCCATAATTCCATATTTTTGAGTCACAGCAGTTAAAGTGGTGTCAAACTCAATAATTCTGCACTGTAGCTGTATCTGAAAGTGGTCATCCCAGACCTCAATCCAACTGTTGATCCCAGTTAGAATAGCCCTCCTAAATAAATAGGATTTATATTATAAGTTTTGATTTACTATTTTAAAAAATAATCAAATCTATTCTATTTGTCATTTGTAAATTTAAGCCCCTGAAAGTGACTTTTCTGAGCTCTGAAAAAGAAAAGTAAAATGCACTATTTTCTACCCCATTGGATTCTTTTAAAATGGAGAAACTTGATTTGCACCAGATAGGATTATCAATTGCCTGGAGGTATTCTAAAAGGAGATATGCATAGTCTATTCCTGTCCTCTGTCCGAAGCTTTGGAATGGATAATAAATTAAAGTAACCTGAATATAACCCTTTATTCTGACCAAAAAGGATTGGCTAAATAATGAAACCCTGTCTCCGCAAGGACCATTCCCAATCGTCATCAGCATATCTTATCTATTTATCCAAGTGGATTGTATTCCATCCTTATCACTTTTCTCTTTTACGTTCTGAGGATCAGGCATTTTAATTGGGTTGTTGTAGGTTTTTCGGGCTATATGGCCATGTTCTAGAGGCATTTTCTCCTGACGTTTCGCCTGCATCTATGGCAAGCATCCTCACTACCTCTGAGGATGCTTGCCATAGATGCAGGTGAAATGTCAGGAGAAAATGCCTCTAGAACATGGCCATATAGCCCGAAAAACCTACAACAACCCAGTGATTCCGGCCATGAAAGCCTTCGACAAGGCATATATAAATATGTGAGAGAAAGCCACAGGGAGGAGGGAACAAGCTTGTTTTCTGCTTCCCTGGAGACTAGGACGCAATGGAACAATGGCTTCAAACTACAAGAGAGGAGATTCCATCTGAACATGAGGAAGAACTTCCTGACTGTGAGAGCCGTTCAGCAGTGGAACTCTCTGCCCCGGAGTGCGGTGGAGGCTCCTTCTTTGGAAGCTTTTAAACAGAGGCTGGATGGCCATCTGTCAGGGGTGCTTTGAATGCAATTTTCCTGCTTCTTGGCAGGGGGTTGGACTGGATGGCCCATGAGGTCTCTTCCAACTCTTTGATTCTATGATACTATGATTTTAATTGTTTTGCCCAACACCACAACTCCTAGCCTTGAAAACATTCCTCTGAACTGTATTACATTGAAAATTCCCAATTGCCTCAACCTGATTTTGAGCAAAGGTTCAAACCAGAGTTCAAGCAGCAAATTGAATGAAGGCTGAAAGTTGATTTGCTGCAAGCTAAAATAGGCTTCCGAAGGTCTTCCTAATGTTCAGATGGAATCTCATTTCTTGTAGTTTGAAGCCATTGTTCCACGTTCTAGGGCAGCAGAAAACAAGGTTGCTCCCTCCTCCCTGTCTCTTCCTCTCACATATTTATACATGGCCCTCATAATGTCTCTTCTCAGCCTTCTCTTCGGCAGGCTAAATATGCCCAGCTCCTTAAGCCGCTCCTCATAGGGCTTGTTTTCCAGACCCCTGATCATTTTAGTCACCCTCTTCTGGACACATTCCAGCTTGTCAATATCTCTCTTGAATTGTGGTGCCCAGAATTGAACACAATATTCCAGGTGTGGTCTAACCAAAGCAGAATAGAGGGGTAGCATTATTTCCCTGGACCTAGACACTATGCTCCTATTGATGCAGGCCAAAATCCCATTGGCTTTTTTTTGCCGCCACATCACATTGTTGGCTCATGTTTAACTTGTTGTCCACGAGGACTCCAAGATCTTTTTCACACGTACTGCTCTCGAGCCAGGCATTGTCCCCCATTCTGTATCTTTGCATTTCGTTTTTCCTGCCAAAGTGGAGTATATTGCATTTGTCCCTGTTGAACTTCATTTTGTTAGTTTTGGCCAATCATCTCTCTAATCTGTCAAGAGCGTTTTGAATCCTGCTCCTGTCCTCTGGACTATTGGCTATCCCTCCCAATTTGGTGTCGTCTGCAAACTTGATGATCCTGCCTTCTAGCCCTTCATCTAAGTCATTAATAAAGATGTTGAACAGGACCGGGCCCAGGACGGAACCCTGCTGATGGCACTCCGCTCGTCACTTCTTTCCAGGATGAAGAGGAAGCATTAATGAGCACCCTCTGGGTTCGTCCACTTAACCAATTACAGATCCACCTCACCGTAGTTTTGCCTAGCCCACATTGGACTAGTTTCCTTGCCAGAAGGTCATGGGGGACCTTGTCGAAGGCCTTACTGAAATCCAGGTACGCTACATCCATGGCATTCCCTGCATCTACCCAGCTTGTAGCTCTATCGAAGAAAGAGATCAGATTAGTCTGGCATGACTTGTTTTTGACAAATCCATGTTGACTATTAGCGATGACTGCATTTGTTTCTAAGTGTTTGCAGATCACTTCTAAGTGTTTGCAGACCACATATTCCTGCTTCTTGGCAGGGGGTTGGACTGGATGGCCCACCAGGTCTCTTCCAACTCTATAATTCTATGATTCTATGTCTCTTCTCTAAGCTAAACATACCTTGCTCCCTGTGCTGTCCCACACAGGGCTTTATATCAAAATTATATATTAAACACATACATGAAAAATGAGGAGGAGCTTTCTGCACAAAATGCTCACTTCCCGATAAATCCTACCATGCCTTTTCCTTCCTTTCTCTCACCAGTTTCTTTTATGCAGGAATTCAAGTGGTGGTTTCTGTTCTCAAAGTCTTCCAGATAGAAATGCTAATTTTGGACAAGCCATTTTAGATAGAGGCCTATCACTCCATCTATTGTTTTACAACACCTCTCACCCAAACAAATGCATTTTTTCACCCTATCTGCCCCATTCACTGCCAGGGGGGTGATGGGTACTTGAATGCTCCTTTATAAGATCCCCGAAAGAAGAGCTAATGCATCAGATGTTCTGCCTCCAGTGTCAGATCCAACATCTCTAACAAACTGGAAGCATTCTCTCGTTTTGTTACTTTCCTCTGTTGCTGCCTCATAGGTTCTTCCTCCTCTGGAGTGACATTTCCAGGGTTTAAGGTAAGTCCTGAACTACAAAAGGGCTGATTTTCCTAGGACAACTCCAAGCCATGCCTTATGCTTTCAACTTCTAAGTCAACATGTAACATCTGGCTATAAGATTTAGTGGCAAGGATGGGATATCTTGGACATCTTTGATGAACTAAGTACAGTAAGGTGACCAGGTTTCAACATAGATGATTCTGCTCTATGCCATTATAATTTCCTCTAGCATATACATTGGGTGCATCTACACTAGAGAATTAATGTAGTTTGACACCACTTCATCTTCCATGGCTCAGTCCTATGGAATCCTGGGATTTGTAGTTTTCAACAGAAAAGGCTAAAAGCCTTGTAAACATACATGACAGAGTTGCACTATGAGACGCTTCTGGTCAAAAAATAGTCTGCACTAGAGAATTAATGCAGTTTGACACCACTTCATCTTCCATGGCTCAGTCCTATCCTGGGATTTGTAGTTTTCTTTTCAACAGGGAAGGCTAAAAGCCTTGTAAACGTACATTACAGAGCTGTACTATGAGACGCTTTTGGTCAAAAAATAGTCTACACTAGAGAATTAATGCAGTTTGACACCACTTCATCTTCCATGGCCCAGTCCTATCCTGGGATTTGTAGTTTTCTTTTCAACAGGGAAGGCTAAAAGCCTTGTAAACGTACATGACAGAGCTGCACTATGAGACGCTTCTGGTCAAAAAATAGTCTACACTAGAGAATTAATGCAGTTTGACACCACTTCATCTTCCATGGCTCAGTCCTATGGAATCCTGGGATTTGTAGTTTCCTTTTCAACAGAGAAGGCTAAAAGCCTTGTAAACGTACATGACAGAGCTATACTATGAGACGCTTCTGGTCAAAAAATAGTCTACACTAGAGAATTAATGCAGTTTGACACCACTTCATCTTCCATGGCTCAGTCCTCTCCTGGGATTTGTAGTTTTCTTTTCAACAGAGAAGGCTAAAAGCCTTGTAAACGTACATGACAGAGCTGTACTATGAGACGCTTCTGGTCAAAAAATAGTCTACACTAGAGAATTAATGCAGTTTGACAGCACTTCATCTTCCATGGCTCAGCCCTATGGAATCTTGGGATTTGTAGTTTTGTTTTCAACAGAGAAGGCTAAAAGCCTTGTAAAACGTACATGACAGAGCTGCACTATGAGATGGCTTCTGGTCAAAAAAATAGTCTACACTAGAGAATTAATGCAGTTTGACACCACTTCATCTTCCATGGCTCAGTCCTATGGAATCCTGGGATTTGTAGTTTTCAACAGAAAAGGCTAAAAGCCTTGTAAACATACATGACAGAGCTGCACTATGAGACGTTCTGGTCAAAAAATAGTCTACACTAGAGAATTAATGCAGTTTGACAACACTTCATCTTCCATGGCTCAGTTCTATGGAATCCTGGGATTTGTAGTTTTCTTTTCAACAGAGAAGGCTAAAAGCCTTGTAAACGTACATGACAGAGCTGCACTATGAGATGCTTCTGGTCAAAAAAATAGTCAAAATATAACATTTTCTTTTATGAGCAGTCTTGGGTGTCCAGGAACATATCCCTCGTGTATTTGGAAATTGTACTTCTTAACCAGAGAGTTCATGCAAACTACACGCTCCAGAATTCCAAAGGATGTTGCCATGACAGTTAAACTGGAATAATAGCTGTATAACTGTTTAATATGCACCCCTGAGTAGTTAGTATTCAAACAGATACTGAGCTTGTGCTTGCTTTTATGAATGGGTTGCCTTGGGAGGTCAGGGATATTTTCACTATGGATTTTTGCACTGTTTGAGGGTAAGACTAGATAGTCTTTTGAGCAAACATGTGCAAACTTTGGCCCTCCAGGCATTTTGGACTTCAACTCCCACAATTCCTAACAGCCTACCGGCTGTTAGGAATTGTGGGAGTTGAAGTCCAAAACGCCTGGAGGGCTGAAGTTTGCCTGGTGTAAATGTTGGAATAATTTCCATAATAATTGTCTCTCTTTCAGATACAACATTCTGTGGCACAAACAGCAATGTTGATGCTGGCCCTGCTCTTTGTGGCAGCCTGTTCTTCCATACTTGCCGAAGCAGAAGTGGTGCAGGACTTTAAAAACTGCCTCGAGTTCTTCTTGGACAAGACTCCCCCAGATGCGTCCCTGACGCCCTCCAACCCTGCCAGGATCTGCCAGTTTTACAAGAACATCTACCGTTACGCCACCATGTACGACACAGAGAAACGCATTCCCATATACTCCGCTTACAAGTGCAAACCTGGCAAGGGTCAGAGGTATAACGGCTGGATGATAGAGCCCCAGGTAAGACCTCCTGTATACTGTTTTAAAAGTCCCCTTCACACTATAAAATTACAGCACGCTTTATTTATCGTGTCAGAAGCAAAATTAGAATACAGTTATAATGTATAATGGTTCTTCCTATGAATGAACCATGTTGTTGTTGTTGATTCGTTCAGTCGTCTCCGACTCTTCGTGACCTCATGGACCAGCCCACGCCAGAGCTCCCTGTCGGCCTTCACCACCCCCAGCTCCCTCAAGGTCAGTCCAGTCACTTCAAGGATGCCATCCATCCATCTTGCCCTTGGTCGGCCCCTCTTCCTTTTGCCTTCCACTTTCCCCAGCATAATTGTCTTCTCTAGGCTTTCCTGTCTCCTCATGATGTGGCCAAAGTACTTCAACTTTGTCTCTAGTATCCTTCCCTCCAGTGAGCAGTCGGGCTTTATTTCCTGGAGGATGGACTGGTTGGATCTTCTCGCAGTCCAAGGCACTCTCAGCACTTTCCTCCAACACCACAGCTCAAAAGCATCGATCTTCCTTCGCTCAGCCTTCCCTAAGGTCTAGCTCTCACATCTGTAGGTTACTACAGGGAATACCATGGCTTGGACTAGGCGGATCTTTGTTGCCAGTCTGATGTCTCTACTCTTGACTATTTTATTGAGACTGGACATTGCTCTCCTCCCAAGAAGTAATCGTCTTCTGATTTCCTGGCCACAGTCTGCATCTGCAGTAATCTTTGCACCTAGAAATACAAAGTCTGTCACGGCCTCCACGGTTTCTCCCTCTATTTTCCAGTTGTCAATCATTCTTGTTGCCATAATCTTGGTTTTTTTGATGTTTAGCTGCAACCCGGCTTTTGCGCTTTCTTCTTTCACCTTGATTAGAAGGCTCCTCAGCTCCTCCTCGCTTTCGGCCATCAGAGTGGTGTCATCTGCATATCTGAGGTTGTTAATGTTTCTTCCAGCAATTTTCACCCCAGCTTTGCATTCATCCAGCCCCGCACATCGCATGATGTGTTCTGCATACAAGTTAAAAAGGTTGGGTGAGAGTATGCAGCCTTGCCGTACGCCTTTCCCAATCTTGAACCAGTCTGTTGTTCCGTGGTCAGTTCTGACTGTTGCTACTTGGTCCTTGTACAGATTCCTCAGGAGAGAGACAAGGTGGCTTGGGATGCCCATCCCTCCAAGAACTTGCCACAATTTATGAACCATCTAGGTGTTTAAGATCGTCTCGAGAGGCCCTGCTCTCGGTCCTGCCATCTTTGCAAATCTGATTGGTGGGAACGAGAGACAGGGCCTTCTCAGCGGTGGCTCCCTGGCTATGGAACGCCCTCCTTAGGGATCAGATCAGCCCCCTCCCTCCTGACATTTTGAAAGAGAGTTAAGACCTGGCTGTTTGAGCAGGCATTTGCAGACGCAGTATAACTGATTAATTGAGACTCATGGAACAACAGGATGATGCAATGGAAAATGATTTTAATGATGAGACACTGAGAACTGTATTTTATGATTTTAATTGTTTATTGTTATTGTTTTTATATGGTTTATACTATATGTAATTGTTTTTGTCTGTATTTTATCTTGTAGGGCATTGATTGCCAAATGTAAACTGCCTCGAGTCACCTCCGGGCTGAGAGGGGCGGTATACAAGTATAGTAAATAAATAAATAAATGTATAGAAAAAACACAAACTAAGTTAAAAACTTGGCGTTATACTAAATTTCCTTTGGCCACTTGGAGTGCCTCTGGTGTTGCTGTGAGAAGGTCCTCATTGTGCATGTGGCAGGGCTCAGGCTGCATTGTAGTAAGTAGTCTGTGGTTTGCTTGTTTCCACACTCACATATCACAGACTCCACTTTATAGCCCCATTTCTTATGGTTGGTTCTGCATCTCGTGGTGCTGGAGCGCAGTCTGTTCTGTGCCTTCCAAGTTACCCAGTCTTCTTTGTGTCCAGGAGGGAGTCTCTCATTCGGTCTCAGGCAATGATTGAAGTTCTGGGTTTTAACCTGCTACTTTTGGACTCTCGCTTGCTGAGGTGTTCATGTGAATATCTCTGTAGATCTTAGGAAGCTGGTTCTTCATTTAAGTCACTGGTTTGCTGGCTGATATCTGAACAGAGGATGAGCTGGAGATGTCGATGCTTTGGTTCTTTCATTACAGGCTGTTACTTTGCGACGAATATCAGGTGGTGCAGTACCGGCTAAACAGTGTAATTTCTCCAGTGGTGTAGGGCGTAGACATCCTGTGATAATGCAGCATGTCTTATTAAGAAATGCACGTGTGGACCATAATGACAGATCTTCGTTTTCAAAGTATGCCCACAGCAGTGATTGATGGCAGATATATGGGCACCCCTCTGGCTCTTAGTTTATGTGTTTGTGGAGCCCTGAAAATTGAGGATCTGCCTCACTATTTGTTTTTCTGCCCTTTGTATTCTGATCCAAGAACCAAAATCCTGGGGTTTATTCTGTCTTATTAAGAGCCACACCCACTGTTTAAACATGGTGAGATGTATTCCATACTGGGCATGCATAGTCAGCAGCAGAGTAGCAAAGCACAAGGGCAGATGTCTTCACTGTGTCTGGTTGTGATCCCCAGGTTGTGCCAGTCAGCTTTCAAATTTATTTATTATTATTATTTACTGTATTTAAATACTGCTCTTCTCAGCCCACGAGAGACTCAGGGTGGTTATATTATTTCTAGCACCCACTTTTTGCTTGATATTCAGGCAGTGCTTCTTGTAGACCAGAGAACAGTCCAAGGTAACTCCCAGGTATTTGTGTGTGCTGCAATGCTCCAGTGGGATTCCTTCCCAGGTGATCCTCAGAGCTTGAGATGCTTGCCTGTTCTTAAGATGAAAGGCACATGTCTGTGTTTTAGAGGGATTAGGAATCAGCTGGTTTTCCCTGTAATAGGCAGTAAAAGCACCTAAAGCTTTGGAGAGCTTCTGTTCAACCATCTCAAAGCTCCCCTCTTGGGTGGTGATGGCACGATCATCAGCATAGATGAAACTCTCTGTCCCTTCTGGTAGTGACTGGTAATTTGTGTAAATGTTGAACATTGATGGAGGAAGCACGCTTCACTGAGGCAGGCCGTTCTTCTATTTTTGCCATCTGCTTCACTGGCCCTGGAACCCGACAAAAAAGCTCCTGTTTTGTAGCAGATTTCCTATGAAGCGGGTGAGGTGGTAATCCTTTGTGATATTATACATTTTTCTCAGGAGGAGGCAATGATTTACAGTATCATAAGCTGCTGACAGATCTATGAAGACAGCGCCTGTAATCTGCTGTCTTTTAAAACCATCTTCTATGTGCTGTGTCAGGTTCAGCACTTGTGATGTGCAGCTTTTCCCTTTCCTAAAACCAGAACACTGATTCCAATTTAACTATCATGGCAACATCTTGGTATTCATAACACCAAGTAACATAGTTTTTGTTCCTGAGTTATAAATGTCATTTGCTAATTGGTTCTATCATGAAAACATGGGGAAGGTTTATTAAAACTGAAAGCACTTTGTGTTTGTGAGACATCCTGAGGCACATTTTGCTATAGTTTTTCAGTGAGTCTCAACCAATTCAGCATATTGTTGAAGGCTTTCATGGCCGGAATCACTGGGTTGTTGTAGGTTTTTTCAGGCTATATGGCCATGGTCTAGAGGCATTCTCTCCTGACGTTTCGCCTGCATCTATGGCAAGCATCCTCAGAGGTAGTGAGGTCTGTTGGAACTAGTAAAAAGAGGTTTATATAACTGTGGAATGACCAGGGTAAGACAAAGGACTCTTGTCTGCTGGAGCTAGGTGTGAATGTTTCAACTGACCACCTTGATTAGCATTTGATTGCCTGGCAGTGCCTGGAGCAAACCTTTATTGAGAGGTGATTAGATGTCCTTGTTTGTTTCCTCTCTGTTGTTGTGCTGTTGCAATTTTAGAGTTTTTTTAATACTGGTAGCCAGATTTTGTTCATTTTCATGGTTTTCCCCTTTCTGTTGAAATTGTCCACATGCTTGTGGATTTCAATAGCTTCTTTGTGTAGTCTGACATGGTGGTTGTGAGAGTGGTCCAGCACTTCTGTGTTCTCAAATAAAATGCTGTGTCCAGGTTGGTTCATCAGGTGCTCTGCTATGGCTGACTTCTCTGGCTGAAGTAGTCTGCAGTGCCTTTCATGTTCCTTGATTCGTTTCTGGGCAATGCTGCTGCGTTTGGTGGTCCCTTTGTAGACTTGTCCACAGCTGCATGGTATACGGTAGACTCCTACAGAGGTGAGAGGATCCCTCTTGTCTTTTGCTGAATGTAGCATTTGTTGGATTTTCTTGGTGGGTCTGTAGATAGTTTGTATGTTGTGTTTCCTCATCAGCTTCCCTATGCGGTCAGTGGTTCCCTTGATGTATGGCAAGAACACTTTCCCTCTGGGTGGATCTTCGTCTTTATTCTCGTGGCTTGTTCTCGGTCTTGCAGCTCTTCTGATGTCTGAGGTGGAGTCTCCATTGGCCTGGAGAGCCAATTCAACATACTTTGTGGCAGCCACAAAACAAAGTTTCTGGAGTGTAACAACTACTTTCAAAGTAAGCATCGCACAATTAAACAGGAAATAATACTTTCATAGTTTGTTACATGGTGCAATTTAGTATGGCCCAGACACACCTCCCTTTCTGCAGATCGAAAGGATGCCATACCAGTTTCTCCCAATTCCCATCAGCAACCATCCTTATTCAACCCTTCCACCAATCACCCCCTTGTTATTATCTCTGTTCAATAAATACAAAACCAAATTAACATGTAAACAATATTTTGCAAAACATCCATAACGGGTTGTTGTAGGTTTTTTCGGGCTATATGGCCATGGTCTAGAGGCATTCTCTCCTGACGTTTCGCCTGCATCTATGGCAACTACCTCTGAGGATGCTTGCCATAGATGCAGGCGAAACGTCAGGAGAGAATGCCTCTAGACCATGGCCATATAGCCTGAAAAAACCTACAACAACCCAGTGATTCCGGCCATGAAAGCCTTCAACAATACATCCACAGCCCGTATAGACTACTGCAACACACTCTACGTGGGGTTGCCTTTGAAGACTGTTCGGAAGCTCCAAATGGTCCAACAAATGGCAGTCATGTTGCTAACAGGTGCAGCGCTCAGGGAGCACACAACTCCTCTGTTGCGCCAGCTCCACTGGCTGCCAGTTTGCTACCAGGTACAATTCAAAGTGCTGGCTTTAGCCTATAAAGCCCTAAACGGTTCTGGCCCAACTCACCTCTCCTAATGTATCTTTCCTTATGAAACATCTAGGACTCTGAAGATTGTCTGGGGCGGCCCTACTCTCGGTCCTGCCTTCATCACAGATTTGGCTGGTTTTTTTTTGGTCGTGTCAGGAGTGACCTGAGAAACTGCAAGTCGCTCCTGTTGTGAGAGAATTGGCCATCTGCAAGGACGTTGCCCAGGGGACGCCCGGATGATTTTGATGTTTTATCATCCTTGTGGGAGGTTTCTCTCATGTCCCTGCATGAGGAGCTGGAGCTGATAGAGGGAGCTCATCCGCCTCTCCCCGGATTTGAACCTGCGACCTGTCGGTCTTCAGTCTTGCCGGCACAGGGCTTTAGCCCATTCGGCTGGTGGAGATGAGGGACAGGGCCTTCTCACTGGTGGCTCCCTGGCTGTGGAACACCCTTCTTAGGGATATCGGCTTAGCCCCCTCCCGCCTAACGTTTCACAAAAAAGTTAGAACCTGGCTTTTTGAGCAAGCATTTACAGATGCAGTGTAACAGACAAAGTCAGATCTACGGAAAGGCTGGACAATGCGATTGGATAATGATTTTAGCAACAAGACACTGAGGATCCATGTTTTTATTGGTTTTTAATTGATTGTGTGGTTTTATATTTATGCTAAATGTTTTTAATTGTGATTTATGTTTTTGGGGGAATTGAATTGTGCTGTTGTGCAAACCGCCTTGAGTCGTCTTCGGGCTGAGAAAGGTGGTATATAAATATGATAAATAAAGTAAATAACATAACATAACTTTACATGCCCCTGATTTGGACTTTTCAGCTTGTAGACCTGGCTTTAGGGAGGAGCATGGAAGACGAGCGTGAAACCAACATTGCTGCTTCAGGCGTTGCAAAGAACCAAGCCACCTTCAAAGATTACGCTCAAGCCTTAAACACCGAAAAGGGGCACCTGAACCCCGTTTGCCACCAACCGGACGAAGACAGCCGAGCGGCCACCTCCACCTTGACCAACATTGTGCCCCAGTTTAGCAAACTCAACGAAGACGCTTGGGCCAGCTACGAAGACAGTGTCAAGAAGGAGGCTCAGGTCTGCAAGGACTTGTACGTCATTGTAGGAGCTGTGCCTGGGGATGAGTACATAGCCGACGGCAGGGTCAACGTGCCCAGCCACATCTGGTCTGCAGCCTGTTGCCTGCGCGAGAAGAACCGCAGAAACGCATGGGGTGCCATCGCAAAGAACAACGAGAACATTGTCAAGCAATACAACTTGGAGAAACTGAAAAAGGAGCTTGCTCTACTCTACGGGAAGGAAAAGATCGATCCTTTCAACAATGGATGTAAATAACCCAGGATTGAAGACGAGATAGACAAGATATGGGCAAACTTCAGCCATCCAGGTGTTTTGGACTTCAACTCCCCCAATTGCTAACAGCCTCAGGCTCCCTGCTCCTTGAGTGGTGATGGCGCAATCGTCAGCATAGATGAAACTCTCCGTCCCTTCTGGCAGTGGCTGATCATTTGTGTAAATGTTGAACATTGCTGGAGCAAGCTTCGAAGAGCTTCTGTTCAACCATTTCAAAGCTCCCTGCTTGAGTGGTGATGGCACGATCGTCAGCATAGATGAAACTCTCTCCTCCTTCTGGGGCCTGAGGGCCTGACGCTGTTAGGAATTGTGGAAGTTGAAGTCCAAAACACCTGGCGGTCAACGTTTGCCCATGCCTGAAATAGACCCAGTGTTGGCCATGTGTCGTTGGGACAGCTACCTGCCTACTTCCTCCCTTCTCCAGCTCTCAGAAGGCCTACCTCTCAATGCCTCCATGACAACACTCTAAAAATTGGGGGATTGGGTAGTCTCTCTTTGTGGGTCTTTCTTTCCTTCCTCCATTTCCTTCCTGCATCTTTACCCTCTCTCTCTTTTCTTTCCTTTTCCCGTTGCTTTTCCCACTCCCCCCCCTTTTTCCTTTCTCTTCCTTCCTTCCTTCCTTCCTTCCTTCCTTCCTTCCTTCCTTCCTTCCTTCCTTCCTTCCTTCCTTCCTCTTCCCTTATTTTCTCTCTTCCCATGTTCTTTTGTTGTTTCTTTCTTGCCTTCCTTCCTCTCCACTTCTTTCTCTTTCTTTCACTTATACCATTTTGCCTTTGTTAGGGCATGTAAGAAATCAATAAGTGTGTGTGTGTCAACTGTAAAATAAGAAGCATGAAGTTGATTGGTTGGGCTATGCCCTGGGAGCTAGCTGAGCCTGGGAGTTTTGGTTACTGTTACATTATTCAGGCTTGCAGAAGCAGAGAGAGACAGTTTTCGAGTCTGTTCTTGCTTCATGAGCTGCTGGAAGGAGAATTTCCACATGGACATCGAAATACCATTTTAAATCTCTAAAAGGACAATATGTGAGTTAGTACAAATGTTCACATGATTGTACATACATTGTTCTGCATTACGGAGAGAAACTACTTGTTCTTTATTGATAATCTGTGTGACATATTTTCTTTCTCTGACAAGACAGTGTGTGGACTGATCAAACATGAGCTACACATGGTTTATTTTACATTACGCCACATCCTTTCCTTTCCCTCCCTTCCTTCCTCCCTTCCTTCCTTCCTTCCCTCTTTGTTTTCTCCTTCCTTCCTCCCTCCCTCCACTTCTTTCTTTCCTTTCTTTCCTTTCTTCCCTCCCTCATGCACATGCCACCTAGCAGCAGCCTTTTTCTCCCCTTCTTTCTCTTTCTTTCACTCATACCATTTCCCCTTTGTTAGGGCATGTAAGAAATCAATAAGTGTGTGTGTGTCAACTGTAAAATAGGAAATATGAAGCAGATTGGTTGGGCTATGCCCTGGGAGCTAGCTGAGCCTGGGAGTTTTGGTTACTGTTACATTATTCAGGCTTGCAGAAGCAGAGAGAGACAGTTTTCGAGTCTGTTCTTGCTTCATGAGCTGCTGGAAGGAGACTTTCCACATGGACATCGAAAAACCATTTTAAGTCTCTCTAAAAGGACATTATGTGTTAGTACAAATGTTCACATGATTGTACATATGTTGTTCGGCGTTATGGAGAATAAATTGTTTGTTCGTTATTGATCATCTATGTGGCATATTTTCTTTCTCTGACAAGACAGTGTGTGAACTGATCAAATATGAACTACACATGGTTTATTTTACATTACGCCACATCCTTTCCTTTTCCTTCCTTCCTTCCTTCCTTCCTTCCTTCCTTCCTTCCTTCCTTCCCTCCGTCCCTCATTTGTTTTCTCCTTCCTCCCTCCACTTCTTTCTTTCTTTCCTTCCTTTTTTTCCCTCCATCTCTACCTCATACACATGCTACCTATCAGCAGCCAAGCTCCTTCACATTCATTCCCAGTGACATCGAGGAAGGCCACTTCACCTAGCAACAGCTAATCCTTCACCTAACCACAGCCAACCTGCTTTGTTCCTTTTCTTTTCCTCTGTGCTGGGCCTTATATGTAATGTTTGTTTGTGCGATTAACATAACTCAAAAACCACTAGACGAATTGACACCAAATTTGGACACAATTCACCTATCAGGCCAACGAGTGACCATCACTCATAAAAAAACACTGAAAAACACAGCAGAAGAGACTTTAAAAGCCAAAAAACAAAAAATACAATACAACGCATGCGCAAAACCACATATATACACAAAACCACATATGTACACATATATACAAATATAGACACACATATACATATATATACACACACAAAACACATATACACAGACTGGGCTACAGCAACGTGTGGCAGGGGACCGCTTGTGTATGTGTGTGTGAGTGTATATATATATACACACACACACACCCACACTTATATTTTTCAATACTAAATATATAGAATCATTGAATCATAGAATCAAAGAGTTGGAAGAGACCTCCTGGGCCATCCAGTCCAACCCCATTCTGCCAAGAAGCAGGAATATTGCATTCAAATCACCCCTGACAGATGGCCATCCAGCCTCTGTTTAAAAGCTTCCAAAGAAGGAGCCTCCACCACACTCCGGGGCAGAGAGTTCCACTGCTGAACGGCTCTCACAGTCAGGAAGTTCTTCCTCATGTTGAGATGGAATCTCCTCTCTTGTAGTTTGAAGCCATTTTTCCGCGTCCTTGTCTCCAAGGAAGCAGAAAACAAGCTTGCTCCCTCCTCCCTGTGGCTTCCTCTCACAAATATATAGCAATAAAATCTTGAACTCCTGAGTCTAAACCTAGTGGAATAGATGCACTAAATAAACAAACCTTCATGCTGGTCAGTGCAGTCAATATATCATAGTTGGGAGCAACAATTAACTTTAGGGTCTGATGTACAAATGTCTGAAAATGCTGGAAGACTCAAAATCCCAAAATCGTCTCTAAAGCTCTATTCTATAAAGTGTCTGGAGCCCATGCAGTCATGCTGGCCACATGACCTTTGAGGTGTCTATGGACAACGCCGGCTCTTCGGCTTAGAAATGGAGATGAGCACCACACCCCAGTCAGACATGACTGGACTTAATGTCAGGGGACAATCTTTACCTTTATAAAGCATCTAGACCAGGCATGGGCAATCTTGGGCCCTCAAGGTGTTTTGGACTTCAACTCCCACAATTCCTAACAGCCTACTGGCTGATTGAATTGTGGGAGTTGAAATCCAAAACACCTGGAGGCCCCAAGATTGTCCATATGTGGTCTAGAGCATTTCCACTCTGTTTCTGTGTGTGCAAGCTCAATTTAAACCTAGGAGAGATATTTTTGGAAGCAAGACCTGCACATCTCACAGTCTTACCTGGTACCAGGAATTCTCTTGGGAAAATCATATCCAATGGGTTTAGTTGGGACAGGTAGAGACACATATTGCCAAAGGCTTAAGGAGCAACATGACAGAAGGTGCATTTGGTGATGTCTACAGTGCGGTGGTCAGTCTCCCTTATTGTCACCATCTCTTCCATTGTAGCGCACCAAAGGATTCCAGCCATTGTTACCAGGTATGCTGTCAGAGGACATTATGAACTCATACATGTTCTGAATCAATATGCCCATGAGGGCCCTTTTAGCCTTAGTAGCAGTACACTGATCATCCACATCTATACATAACTGAGTAAAGAGAATGTGCTTGAACAAAACATATGAATAATGAAAAGATAACGAACCTGGATAGTCATGCAAGGTAATGATTTGTTTGCAAGGTTGGTGCAAAATTGCCCTGTTGAGCTGCTCTGCCAGGCAAGAACATCTGCAAATGTTTCTCATGTATGGATGGAAAAAGTGAATTCATGGCATTCTGGTCAGCTTGAGGCTGGTTATCTTTTCAAAAGGAAGAGTGGTTTTACACAAAGCAGATGCTCAAGATATATCCAAATCGTCAAGGACACGTGTCAAACCCAAGGCCCATGGGCCAAATCCAGCCCACCATGTCATTTTATGTGGCCCTCCATATGCTGGACTACAGCTCCGATATTCTTCACCATTAGACATCCTGACTAGAGATGATGGGAGCCATACAATAACAATTCTTCATGGCTAAGTATGATTCTCTTCTAAGGGATCTTCTAAGGGACATACATTTCCAAATGGAAAGTGGTCCCAACAAGGTTTTACTTGAAGCATGTCCTCTTGACAAAAGGTGCTTCCAGACAGCACCAAATCGCGGGTTTTAGTCAGGGACAAAAAACCAGGAATCTGAGAAGAGGTCCACATACAGACCTATTGGAATCATAGAACCATCAATCCCACCATCTGACACCAATTATAAAGGCACGTCGTGTGGCCAAACCATATCTCTGGACAGGGGGCAAACAGATCCCACCAACTGTCCATCTGAGGAGATGACTCTCTATTTAACTTCCACTGCCACCATAAACTAAATGAACAGGAACCCTCTAGCTATTTAAAGATATTAAAATTACTTCTAGGACCACCAAACACTGTGTCTTTTAAAAGGGCTTCTTTGAAGGAAAACAGGTGAGGTTGATTTAAAAAGGAAAAGGGACTAAATCCACAAATGTACACTTGACTCAGGCTTAAGTTTCAAAAATAACAAGGAAAGTTTATTGAATAGAAGTACAGAACGAAGTGAATGCAGTGTAATAAGCTTGGCTGTTACAGATAAAATGTTCTTGTTCTTGAAAAGCGTGACGGTTGCAAGAGAATGGTTCTTTCTTTGTTACAGTTACTATACAAAACCCAGCTATTTCTTCCCTAAATAGCTGTACCCAGTTTGCCACAGCTTAATTCTCTGGCAAACTTCAGGCAAACTGCCTATTCTAATCACGAACTCCTAAAACCCTTCTGTAATCCTGCTCTAACTCTAACATCTAACATTAGACTGACTGCCTAAAGAAGCTTCTTTCTTTCCCTCCAAACAGTCCAACTCCGCCCCCCTTTAATAAACCAATCCTGGCTGCTCCAAGGCTGGCTCAGGCCTAGGCCACTCCCCCTCTCTGAACTGGAGCTTTCCCTAAACTAAAATGGCTCCTGCTGCCCTCTGCCAGGCCTTCTAAGGCTGAAACTAACTAGCCTGCCTCTCCTAGGCCCTGCCACCCAGGCTGGCAAGGTAAGGGATCTTCACAGCTATCATATCTCCTCTCAGCCTTCTCTTCTTCAGGCTAAACATGCCCAGCTCCTTAAGCTGCTCCTCATAGGGCTTGTTCTCCATACCCTTGATCATTTGAGTCGCCCTCCTCTGGACACATTCCAGCTTGTCAACATCTCCCTTCAATTGTGGTGCCCAGAATTGGACACAATATTCCATGTGTGGTCTAACCAAGGCAGAATAGAGGGGTAGCATCACTTCCCTAGATCTAGACACTATACTTCTATTAATTCAGGCCAAAATCCCATTGGCTTTTTTTGCCGCCACATCACATTTTTGGCTCATGTTTAACTTGTTGTCCACGAAGACTCCAAGATCTTTTTCACACGTACTGCTCTCGAGCCAGGCATTGTCCCCCATTCTGTATCTTTGCATTTCGTTTTTTCTGCCTAAGTGGAGTATCTTGCATTTGTCACTGTTGAACATCATTTTGTTAGTTTTGGCCCATCTCTCTAATCTGTCAAGATCGTTTTGAATTCTGCTCCTGTCCTCTGGAGTATTGGCTCTCCCTCCCAATTTGGTGTCGTCTGCAAACTTGATGATCCTGCCTTCTAACCCTTCATCTAAGTCAGTGGTTCTCAACCTGTGGGTCCCGAGGTGTTTTGGCCTACAACTCCCAGAAATCTTAGCCAGTTTACCAGCTGTTCGGATTTCTGGGAGCTGAAGGCCAAAACATCTAGGGACTCACAGGTTGAGAACCACTGATCTAAGTCATTAATAAAGATGTTGAACAGGACCGGGCCCAGGACAGAAACCTGCTGATGGCACTCCGCTCGTCACTTCTTTCCAAGATGAGGAGGAAGCATTAGTGAGCACTCTCTGTGTTCGTCCACTTAACCAATTACAGATCCACCTCACCGTAGTTTTGCCTAGCCCACATTGGACTAGTTTCCTTGCCAGAAGGTCATGGGGGACCTTGTCGAAGGCCTTACTCAAATCCAGGTACTCCACATCCACGGCATTCCCCGCATCTACCCAGCTTGTAACTCTATCGAAAAAAGAGATCAGATTATGAATGAAGTGTAGGTAAAAATAAGATAGTGCACAAAGAAATGCTAATTATTTAACCTATACAACCATCTTTCTTTCAGGCACAGAATCCCACCATAAAGATGTTCTATTTATTCCTGCCCATTTTGGTTGCATGTTTTCCAATACCTGGAAAGGCTGAGGTGGTAGAGGATTTTTCAAACTGCCTTGAGTTCTTCTTGGATCGGAAGCCACCGGGAGAGACCCTGACCCCTGTCAACGAGGCCAGGATCTGCCAGTTCTACAAGAAGGCCTACCGCTTTGCCACCATGTACGACAAAGACCAACGCATCCCTATATACTCGGCTTACAAATGCAAACCTGGCCGTGGCAGTGAAGCTGAAAAGTGGATGATAGAGCCACAAGTAAGAGAACTTCTCACCCAACTGGTGGTGGTTTTGGTTTTTTAGAGATCATAACTTTTTGGAAAACCAGAAATCTCCATAGCCCTTTAAAGATTAATTGGCATCCACACTATTTAGAAGAGGCATGGGCAAGCTTCATCCCTCCAGGTGTTTTGGACTTCAACTCCCACAATTCCTAACAGCCGGAGTGTGGTGAAGGCTCCTTCTTCGGAGGCTTTTGAACAGAGGTTGGATGGCCATCTGTCGGGGCTGCTTTGTATACAATTTTCTTGCTTCCTGGCGGGGGGTTGGACTGGATGGCCCATGAGGTTTCTTCTAACTCTATTTATTTATCGTGTCAGGAGCAAACTAAACAGTTGTACTGCATTTTTAAACAAACAAACAAACAAAGCACAAATTTTCAAGCTTCGTAGTTGATTAAATGTCCTTTGACCAGTATCTGGCCACTTGGAGTGCCTCTGGTGTTGCCGCAAGAAGCTCCTCCATTGTGCATGTGGCAGGGCTCAGGTTGCATTGCAGCAGGTGGTCAGTGGTTTGCTCTTCTCCACACTCGCATGTCGTGGATTCCACTTTGTGGCCCCATTTCTTGAGGTTGGCTCTGCATCTCATGGTGCAGTCTGTTCAGCACCTTCCAAGTCGCCCAGTTTTTTGTATCCCCAGAAAGGAGTCTCTCATTTGGTATCAGCCATTGATTGAGGTTCTGGGTTTGAGCCTACCACTTTTGGACTCTCGCTTGCTGAAGTGTTCCGGCGAATGTCTCTGTAGATCTTAGAAAACTATTTCTTGATTTAAGTCGTTGACATGCTGGCTGATACCCAAACAGGGGATGAACTGGAGATGTAACTTCCTTGATCCTTTCACTATTGGCTGCAACTTCCCGGCGGATGTGAGGTGGTGCAATACTGGCTAATTTCTCCAGTGGTGTAGGGCGCAGACACCCCGTGATAATGTGGCATGTCTCATTTAGAGCCACATCTACTGTTTTAGCATGGTGAGATGTGTTCCACACTGGGCATGCATACTCAGCAGCAGAGTAGCAAAGCGCAAGGGCAGATGTCTTCACTGTGTCTGGTTGTGATCCCCAGGTTGTGCCAGTCAGCTTTCGTTTTCCAACTCTATGATTCTAGTGCTTTTGCCTTCTGAGAGTGCATTATTTGACAACAATGGGTTTGCTTTAGGGACAGCATCAGTCAGAAATAACTTGAAGGCACACAACAATAATTTGTACTGTCCTTAACCAGATATGTGATAAATGTATTTCTTTCCTGCTTTTCAGCTAGTTGGGCTCGATTTTGGAAGAAGCATGGAAGAGGAAGACACAACTCAAATTCCCTTGTGGCAGCTTAAACAAAGCCAAGCTATTTCAAGTGACTACAAGTACCTTCTCGACTATAAGAGGGGATACTTGAGCCCTGTTGATCATCAACCCAACGAAGATAGCAAAGTTGCGGTGTCTACCTTGACCAACGCCGTCCCACTGTTCAAAGGACTTGAATATTCATGGGGAAACTACCAAAACAGTCTCAAGGAAAGCGCTCAAAAAGCTCATTTGTGCCACGATCTGTATGTCATTGCCGGAGCGGTGCCCAGCAGGGATGAATATGTTTTTGGAGAGAGGGTCAACCAGCCGAGCCACATCTGGTCTGCCACCTGCTGCGTTCATGAGAAGAGAGGCCGGACATCCTGGGCTGCCATTGCAACGGACAAGGAAGAGAAAGTCAAGGAATGCAGCCTGGATGAACTGCAGGTCTTGCTCGCCGGACTCTACGGGAAGGGGGAAATCGATCTTTTCAACAATGCCTGCAACACAAACCGGGCTGCGCATCGGCGCCGCTGTCTTTGGACCGAAAGACTGGGATCCTTCTCCAAAAGATGTGGAACAAGGTGATCAAGACGTGGCACTTCATCCTGCCATCGGTTCTGTTCAACTATTCTGCATTTGCCTTTTTTGAAAAGGGGATAAAAAGCTACTTTTTACTACTACTTTACCTATTACTTGTTTCTCTTTGTGAAAATGTCCAAAATATTTAATACTGTTTTTAATATTCTGCCTTTATCTGATCATTCATAGACCTAGAAAATCATTTTTTTTTAATATTTGAGATTATATAAATGTTTATAACAGAATGTTTTTACTGTGCTGCTTTACAATATATTTCTGTGTTACCTAATGGTGTATTGACTGTAATAAAGGCTGCTGATGTTCTTCACTTCACTTCACTTTATTTCTTAATTAGTCGCTCTCCACCAAGGTGCTCCGAGCGACTTAGTCTAAAATAGCATTTACACAATATAAAAACATTCAACATAAAACATACAACAGTGTCTATTTGGCAAATTAGATCTGATCACTTTACTTAAATGCACAACCAAACAGCCAAGTCTTGAGCGCCTTTACAAAAGGTTGCAACTCCGACATTACTCTAATGTATGGAGGCAATGAGTTCCACAGAATTGGAGCATTGATCGAAAAAGCTCTATGCCTTGTAGCTTCCAGGTGTACCTCCCTAGGGCCCGGTATGTATAGGAGATTTTCCTGGGTGGATCGAGGTGACCACTGATGGAGAAAGGGAATGAGGCAGTCCCTAAGATATAAAGGTCCTTGGCCATTTTGAGCTCTAAATGTCAGGATCAGTATCTTGTAAGGGATCCGATGTGTTATTGGTAGCCAATGCAGTTGTTGTAGAATCAGTGTAATATGGGATCTTATAGATGATCCCGCTAGCAGCCTGGCTGCCGCATTTTGAACCATCTGAATCTTCTGGGTCATTGACTTCGGAAGGCCAGCATATAAGGCATTGCAATAGTCCAACCTCGTGGTGACTGTTGCGTGGATTACCGTTGCCAATGCTTCTACCGAAAGGTAGGATGCCAATTCCCTTGCCTGGCGAAGATGAAGATATTTACTGACTTACTTACTTATTTACTTGCTTGCTTGCTTGCTTACTTAGGTGATCCCTCCTTGTCTGAGTATGATGGTCTTCCAAGGGTAGGGTCTTGACAGTGGATATGTGGAGCCCTATTCTTGATCCGCATGTTCTTCCACAATGAGGATATCGGTTTCCAGGTGGAAGGTGGCCCCGGTCAAGATTGGCTTGATATGCCTTCCTCTTGGAATGTTTCCCCCTTTCGTCTTCTATTAATGCCTCTTCAAATTCTGCAGCACTGCTGGTCACAGCTGACCTCCAGTTAGAGTGCTCAAGGGCCAGAGCTTCCCAGTTGTCAGTTTCTATGCCACAGTTTTTAAGGTTAGCTTTAAGCCTGTCCTTGAATCTCTTTTCCTGCCCACCAACATTCTGTTTTCCATTCTTGAGTTCGGAGTAAAGCAACTGCTTTGGGAGACGGTGGTCGGGCATCCGGACAATGTGGCTGTTCCAGCAGAGTTGATGGCGGAGGACAATCACTTCAATGCTGGTGGTCTTTACTACTTCCAGCAGGTTGACATTTTTTCCGCCTGCCTTCCTAAGAAATTTGCAGGATTTTCTGGAGGCAACACTGATGGAATCGTTCCAGGAGTTGCATGTGACGTCTGTAGACAGTCCACATTTTGCAGGCGTATAGCAGGGTTGGAAGGACAACAGCTTTATAAACAAGCACCTTGGTATCTCTACAGATGTCCCGGTCCTCAAGCACTCTGTGACTTTATATTATTTTTGACCTATGATGAGTCTAAGGCAAGCCAATCAAAGGGTTTTCTTTGTAAGATTTGTTCAGAAGAGGTTTGCCCTTGCCTTCCTCTGAGGCTGAGAGAGTGTCATCCAAAGTCATCCAGTGGTTTTCATGGCCAGATGGGGAGTCAGACTCTAGTTTTCGGAACCATAGTCCAATGCTTAAGTACATAGCAACACAAAAGCAAAACCCAAAGAAGGACAAAGCTTTTTACAGGAAACCACCTCTTGATGGCAGTATAGGACTTTGAGAACCTATTTATTCTCCAACCTGAAAATATGTGCAGAAATCATGGAATATATATCTCCATTAAAAAGGAACGTAGGGGGGAAAGGTTATGTTCTCCACATCACACATAGGCAGATTTGTTACAAGAGACACATTTTTCCTTGGTACATGGAGAATGTAGACCAGAATATCCCCAATTCCAATAGATTAAAAACCACCATCGAGGCTTGCGAGATTTAACGGCAGAAAATAAGAATGAAAAATAGGAGTTTCTAACAGTATTGCAGGAAGAAGCTTGCTGAAGTCCAAAGATGATCCTTTCAGCTATTTTCTATGCAACCAGTTTCAGACACCACTTCATCCAAAACTGTAATTTCTTCAAAGCACGGTACAATAGCATTAGAAACATCATGGGCAATATTGCTTTCCTCATGGTCAGACCACACCTGGAATCACACAGTGTCGAATTCTGGGCACCGCAGTTGAAGGGAGATGTTGATAAACTGGAACGTGTCCAGAGGATGGCAACTAAAAGGATCAAGGGTCGGGAGAACAAGCCCTATGAGGAGCGGCTTAATGAGCTGGTCCCTGGTCAAGTGGTTCCTGATCAAGTGGTCCCAGGTCAAAGTGGTCCCTGGTCAAAGTGGTCCCTGGTCAACTTGGTCCCTTGGTCAACTTGGTCCCTGGTCAAAGTGATCCCTGGTCAAAGTGGTCCCTGGTCAAAGTGGTCCCTGGTCAAAGTGATCCCTGATCAAAGTGGTCCTTGGTCAAAGTGGTCCTTGGTCAAAGTGGTCCTTGGTCAGCTTGGTCCTTGGTCAAAGTGATCCCTGATCAAAGTGATCCCTGGTCAAAGTGGTCCTTGTTCAAAGTGGTCCCTGATCAAGTGGTCCCTGGTCAAAGTGGTCCCTGGTCAAAGTGGTCCCTGGTCAAAGTGGTCCCTGGTCAGCTTGGTCCCTGGTCATAGTGTCCCTGATCAAAGTGGTCCCTGGTCAAAGTGGTCCTTGTTCAAAGTGGTCCCTGGTCAAAGTGATCCCTGATCAAGTGGTCCCTGGTCAAAGTGGTCCTTGGTCAGCTTGGTCCCTGGTCAAAGTGGTCCTTGGTCAGCTTGGTCCCTGGTCAAAGTGGTCCTTGTTCAAAGTGGTCCCTGATCAAAGTGATCCCTGATCAAGTGGTCCCTGGTCAAAGTGGTCCCTGGTCAAAGTGGTCCCTGCTCAACTTGGTCCCTGGTCAAAGTGGTCCCTGGTCAAATGGTCCCTGGTCAAAGTGGTCCCTGGTCAAGTGGTCCCTGGTCAAAGTGGTCCCTGGTCAAAGTGGTCCCTGATCAAAGTGGTCCCTGGTCAAATGGTCCCTAGTCAAAGTGGTCCCTGGTCAAATGTTCCCTGGTCAAAGTGGTCCCTGGTCAACTTGGTCCCTGGTCACAGTGGTCCCTGGTCAAAGTGGTCCTTGGTCAAAGTGGTCCCTGGTCAAAGTTGTCCTTCGTCAAAGTGGTCCCTGGTCAAAGTGATCCCTGATCAAGTGGTCCCTGGTCAAAGTGGTTCCTGGTCAAAGTGGTCCCTGGTCAACTTGGTCCCTGATCAAGGAAAGGTTGGGAACCACTGGTGTAGACAATACCAACCTTGGGAAACCAATTGCATTAGCTCAATTTAAGGAAACTTGCCATGCCAAGCATTTACATGTGAATTAAAAACTTATTTGCTAAAAATAGGTGCTCTTTCTGAACTGGTAAAAAAATCTTTGAGAGTATTATCTGACAATCACGCTGTGACTTCCTATAAATCACAAATGAAGGTCACCAACAAGTGATGGAGTACTTCGTTTGCTCTCATGGCTATAAAATAGTAGAAAGGGCAGTTAAAGGGGAAAGGAAAGTCAAAACTTCTGAATACAGGAGAGCTGTTTTACAAAAATGGTTTCTGCATTTTCAGAAGAACTTGCAAAAGATCAAGAACAAAAAGACGAAGATCATAAACTTCAGGCAGGTGCACATATACAAAGGACTGGGCTGTGGTGCAGGTAGTTAGTAGCCAGCTGCATTAATTCACTACTGACTGAGAGATCATGAGTTGGAAACCAGCCTGGGGGCAGGGTGAGTTCACCACCATTAATAGCCTAGCTTGCTGTTGACCTATGCATCCTGAAAGACAGTAGCATCTGTTAAGTAGGAAATTTAGGTACCGCTTTATGCAGGGAGACTAATTTAACTAATTTACGATGCCATAAAACAGTGGTTCTCAACCTTCTGAATGCCGTGACCCCTTAATACAGTTTCTCGTGTTGTGGTGACCCCCAACCATAACATTATTTTCATTGATGCATCATAACTGTAATTTTGCTACTGTTATGAATTGTAATGTAAATATCTGATATGCAGGATGTAGTTCATTTACTGGACCAAATTTGTCACAAATACCCAATACACCCAAATTTGAATACTGGTGGGGTTGGAGGGGCGGGGGTCGATTTTTTCATTTGGTAGTTGTAGTTGCTGGGATTTATAATGCAAAGAGCGTTCTGAAGCCCACCATCAATGGAACTGAATACATAATTCCCATGACCAACTGAAAATACTGGAAGGGTTTGGTGGGCATTGACCTTGAGTTTTGGAGTTGTAGTTCACCTACATCCAGAGAGCACTGTGGATTCAAACAGTGATGGATCTGGACCAAACTTGGCACAAATACTCAATATGCCCAAATGTGAACGCTGGTGGGGTTTGGGAGAAAATAGACCTTGACATTTGGGAGTTGTAGTTGCTGGGATTTATAATGCAAAGAGCATTCTGAAGCCCACCAACAATGGAACTGAATACATAATTCCCATGACCAACTGAAAATACTGGAAGGGTTTGGTGGGCAATGACCTTGAGTTTGGGAGTTGTAGTTCACCTACATCCAGAGAGCACTGTGGACTCAAACAGTGATGGATCTGGACCAAACTTGACACAAATACTCAATATGCCCAAATGTGAACACTGGTGGAGTTTGAGGAAAATAGACCTTGACATTTGGGAGTTGTAGTTGCTGGGATTTATAGTTCACCTACAATCAAAGAGCATTCTGAACCCCACCAATGATAGAATGGGGCCAAACTTCCCACACAGAACCCCCATGAGTAACAGAAAATACTGTGCTTTCTGATGGTCTTTGGTGACCCCTCTGACACCGCCCTGCGTGACCCCTCCAGGGGTCTCGACCCCCAGCTTGAGAAATGCTGTCATAAAACCTTCCAGCAGAGTGCAGAAGAATGAGGAAGCACTCCATCAAAAGAGCCGATGTTACAAGTGGACAGTGAAGCGGCAGCTCCCCCTGTGGCCGGAATTGGGACCACTTTGACTCATGAAGCCAGAAATCTGGAATGTTGAATTCCCTCTGTGCCTGTCTAATGGCATTGAATGTTTGCCATGTATATGTGCATTGCAATCCGCCCTGAGTCCCTTGGAGGGTGAGAAGAGCAGAATATAAATACTGTAAATAAATAAAATAAATAAAATCACACCAGAGCATGGATCCACCTTAAATACAGTTTCTGCTTCCTGCAGAAATCTGGGACTTGTAGGTTAGGGAGGGGCTTTTAAACTGCTTAGCCAGGGAGGTCCTCATTAAACTACAAACCCCAGAATTCTGCAGGAGGCAGAAACCAGATTTAAAGTGGATCCATGCTCTAGTGTGATGAGACAGACAGAAAGGTATATGGCCTTTGGATAATAACATATCTGTGCGCATTCAGAAGAAGATCTACAAGCCACTCTCAACACCTTTGCAGAAGCATACGAGAAGCTCGGCTTGTCATTGAACATTGAAAAAACCAAGGTGCTTTTCCAGCAGTCACCAGCCATCCCCTCTCCAATGCCAGTGATACAGCTTAATGGTGTAACATTAGAAAATGTTGACCATTTCGGCTACCTTGGCAGCCACCTCTCCACCAAAGTCAACATCGACGCCGAAATACAACACCGCCTGAGCTCTGCAAGCGCAGCATTTTTCCGAATGAAGCAGAGAGTGTTTGAGGACCGGGACATCCGTAGGGATACCAAGGTGCTTGTTTATAAAGCTATTGTCCTCCCAACCCTGCTATATGCCTGCGAGACGTGGACTGTCTACAGACGTCACATGCAGCTCCTGGAACGATTCCATCAGCGCTGCCTCCGGAAAATCCTGCAAATCTCTTGGGAAGACAAGCGGACAAACGTCAGCGTGCTGGAAGAAGCAAAGACCACCAGCATTGAAGCAATGGTCCTCCGCCACCAACTCCGCTGGACCGGCCATGTTGTCCGGATGCCCGACCACCGTCTCCCAAAGCAGCTGCTCTACTCCGAACTCAAGAACGGAAAACAGAATGTTGGTGGACAGGAAAAGAGATTTAAAGATGGGCTCAAAGCCAACCTTAAAAACTCTGGCATAGACAGTGAGAACTGGGAAGCCCTGGCCCTTGAGCGCTCCAGCTGGAGGTCAGCTGTGACCAGCAGTGCTGCAGAATTTGAGGAGGCACGAGTGGAGGGTGAAAAAGAGAAATGTGCCAAGAGGAAGGTGCGTCAAGCCAAACCCGGCCGAGACCGCCTTCTACCTGGAAACCAATGCCCTCACTGCGGAAGAAGATGCAGAGCAAGAATAGGGCTCCACAGCCACATACGGACCCACAAGAATATTGGAAGACAATCATCCTCGGAAAGCGAGGGATCGCCTAAGTAAGTAAAGTAAGTAAATAACATATCAGTGGGAGACAGAGAAACAAAGAATTGGAAGATACCCCAAGCACCCTCCCGTCCAAATGCATCTTGCTATGCAGGAAGAAACATGAAAAGCATTCCAAACAGATGACCATCCAGCTTCTGCTTAAAAACATCCAAAGATGGAGACTCCACTGGACTCTAACGTAGTGTATTGCACCGTCAAAAAAGTTCGTGTGAGATCTCCTTTCCTGTACTTTGAATCCATTGCTCCATGTAATCTCTGGACCAGCAGAAAACAGGTTGGTTCCATCTTCCATAGGACATCTTTTCAAATATTTAAACACAGCTCCTTTGCTCTGTCGTAATCTAATCTTCTCCACGCCAAACAAAGCCAGCTCCCTCAACTGTTGCAAAGGTCCCCAGACCTTTGACCATCTCCTCTAGACACCTTCCAACTTGTCCATATTCTTCTGTACATGTATATAAATTGGTACCTTGGAGTCAGAAAAGAGCCTGAAGTCGATTTTCAAGCATGGTAGGAATAGGAGCCCTATTCTTGACCCGCATGTTCCACACAGTGAGGGCATCAGTTTCCAGGTGGAAGGCGGTCTCGATCTCGGTTGGCTTGACGCGCCTTCCTCTTGGCACGTTTCTCTCTTTTGCCCTCCATTCGTACCTCTTCAAATTCTACAGCACTGCTAGTCACATCTGACCTCCAACTGGAGCACTCAAGGGCCAGGGCTTCCCAGTTCTCAGTGTCTATGCCAGATTTTTTAAGGTTGGCTTTGAGCCCATCTTTAAATCTCTTTTCCTTCCCACCAACATTCCATTTTCCATTCTTTAGTTTGGAGAAGAGCAACTGCTTTGGGAGACAGTGGTTAGGCATCCGGACAATTTCGCCAGTCCAGCAGTGTGCCGTCGCGCTTGGGGGCTATAATTCTTAATGAAGGAGGCTTGGACATGGCATCTTTCCCCAGGGGATTGCTTCTTGCCCTCCTATAGGAAACTGGAACTCTCAAAAACTCAAAACGCTGTAAATAACTCAAAATAAGTTTTATTGATCACAAAGTTATGTTTTTAAAGCAATGAGCTGGAAAGTTCAGAGGGGTGAAGGAAAATATACATTACAGTCTCAGTTAGTCCTGGGACCATGGTGTTTGAAGCTGCGAAGCCTTTCCAAGTTTCCTCTTTCCTCAATGGCTGTCAATGCTGGAGCAAACCACAACCCCAGTTCAAATGGCCTATGTTTGAAGACTCAGGATCTTCCTCTGGTGCCAAAAGAACCGATTTGAAGGCGCTTGAGACTTCCAACGTCGTTCAGGTTGGTCTGAACATGAAGCAGAAGTCTCAAGGGTAAAAAAACTCAGAACTGGTGCTGAGAAGTAATTAAATCAGGGTCTTTTAGAGTCAAGTCTCTTACTCACATCCATCTGGTAGAAACTCTGATGGCAGAATGAAAAGAAAGGAAGCACTCCCCTCCTGCAGGAAGAGGTGGAGCCAAACAGTACTGATTGACAGCTATAAGTAACCAATCCATACAACTATACATAAGCAGGGTAAAAAGGCAGGATTAAGCATGATACAACATGGTTCGCGAAAAGGCCTTACTGGTGCATTATTTAGGCTGTTATGTTTATTCATATCATGATCTGATCACCATACTCAATATATCCCATTTGCATGGGGGTATTGGGGTAATGATACAAAAGGTTTGCTAGGCTAGACCCTCTTTCACTCAGACTCAGCCCCCCCCCGAAACTCAGCCCCCCCGAACCCCCCCCCCAAAATTCAGCCCCCCCCCCCCCCGAAACGAAATCCTGGCTACGGGCCTACGTGGTGCCACTCGTGCCGTCACAAGCAGAGTTGATGGTGGAGGACCATCGCATCAATGCTGTTGGTCTTTGCTTCTTCCAGCACGCTGACATTTGTCCGCCTGTTTTCCCAAGAGACTTGCAGGATTTTCGGAGGCAGCGCTGATGAAATCATTCCAGGAGTTGCATGTGATGTCTGTAGACAGTTCACGTCTCACAGGCATATAGCAGGGTTGGGAGGACAATAGCTTTATAAACAAGCACCTTGGTATCCCTACGGATGTCCCGGTCCTCAAACACTCTCTGCTTCATTTGGAAAAATGCTGCACTCGCAGAGCTCAGGAGGTGTTGTATTTTGGTGTCAATGTTGACTTTTGTGGAGAGGTAGCTGGCAAGTTAGTGGAAATTGTCAACATTTTCTAATGCTACACCATTAAGCTGTATTTCTGGCATTGCAGAGGGTTTGGCTGGTGTTGGCTAAGTTTTCTGACTCTAAGATACTCTGTTGGATACAGAGCCAACAGAGTATGGTGATTTGAGTGTTGGATTCTGGAGACCAAGGTTCAGATCTCCACTCAGCCACAGAGACCCATGGGGTGTCTTTGGGCAAATGACACACTCTCAAGGACAAACCTCCATAGAATAAATAAATAAAAGTAAAGCTAAGTTTGCCTTAGGACAATGTTTCTCAACCTTCCTAATGCTGCAACCTCTTAATACGGTTCCTCATATTGTGGTGGCCCCCAACCATAACATTATTTTCATTGCTACTTCATAACTGTAATTCTATTACTGTTTTGAATCATAATATAAATATCTGATATGCAGGATGTATTTTCATTCACTGGACCAAATTTGGCACAAATACCCGATACGCCCAAATTTGAATACTTAAGGGTTTGGGAGGGGATTGATTTTGTCATTTGGGAGTTATAGTTGCTGGGATTTATAGTTCACCTACAATCAAAGGGCATTCTGAACTCCACCAATGATGGGATTGAACCAAATTTGTTACACAGAACTCCCATGACCAATAGAAAATACTGGAAGGGTTTAGTGGGCATTGATCTTGAGTTTTGGAGTTATAGTTTACCTATATCCAAAGAGCAATGTGGAGTCAAACAATGATGGATCCGAACCTGAAGAAGAGAAGCCTGAGAGGGGATATGATAGCCATGTATAAATATGTGAGAGGAAGCCACAAGGAGGAGGGAGCAAGCTTGTTTTCTGCTTCCTTAGAGACTAGGACACGGAACAATGGCTTCAAACTACAAGAGAGGAGATTCCATCTGAACACAAGGAGGAACTTCCTGACTGTGAGAGCTGTTCAGCAGTGGAACTCTCTGCCCCAGAGTGTGGTGGAGGCTCCTTCTTTGGAAGCTTTTGAACAGAGGCTAGATGGCCATCTGTCAGGGGTGATTTGAATGCAATATTCCTGCTTCTTGGCAGAATGGGGTTGGACTGGATGACCCAGGAGGTCCCTTCTAACTCTTTGATTCTATGATTCTATCTATGATTCTATGAACCAAACTTGGTGCAAATGCTCAATATGCCCAAATCTGAACACTGATGGAGTTGGGGGGAAATAGACCTTGACATTTGGGAGTTGTAGTTGCTGGAATTTATAGTTCAACTACAATCGAAAAGCATTCTGAACCCCACCAATGATAGAATTGGGCAAAACTTCCCACACAGAACCCCCATGGCCAACAGCAAAGACTGTGTTTTCTGATAGTCTTTGGTGACCCCTATGACACCCCCTTATGATGCCCCCCCTGAGTCTTGATCCCCAGGTTGAGAAATGCTGCCTTAGGATCTCCATATATTACACTACAACAGCAGAGCAACAACAGCAACAACTGAATGCTGCTTACCTATCCAAAAGTATCTCTCCTTATGAACCATCTAGGACTTTAAGATCGTCTGGGGAGGCCCTGCTCTCAATCCCACCTTCCTCACAAATGCATTTGGTGGAGACGAGAGACAGGGCCTTCTCAGTGGTGGCCCCTCAGCTATGGAACACCATCCACAGGGATATACGTTCGGCTCCCTTCCTTCTAACATTCTGCAAAATGATTAAGACCTGGCTCTTCGAACAAGCTTTTACTACTGGAGTATAATTTGACAAAAACGGAAATATGGAATGACCGACGATGCAATTGGACAACGATTTCAGTAAGCAGACGCTGAGGATCTTGTTTTATAGATATTATTGTTTTTATATTACATTTTAAATGTTGAATTGTTTTTATAACAATTTTATAATTTTGAGATTTGTTACGGCATCGAATTGTTGCCGACTGTGAACCGCTTTGAGTCGCCTCTGGCTGAGAAAGGCGGTATACAAATACAGTAAATAAATAAAAAATAAATAAATGTGAGACCCTTCAAGAGTGCTAGGCATCAACAGTCACATCGGAAAGCAAAAACAACTTTGATTTAAGAAATCCTGAGAGGCAGGATTGTGTAGTGGTTTGTGTTTTGGGTTAAGATTCCAGGAGACTTGGGTTTGAATATATACATAACAGTAGCTACCTTAGAGTATTGTGTATCGACAGCATGCGGCAAGAAATAATGTTGCCAAAGTGAATGCCAGCTTATCTGCTCAAAACAGTCCTTGGCAACTATTGTGGCTGACTTGGTTTCCCATGATCAATGGGAACCACACCCAAATGGATTGGTTTTCTGTGCAGCCAGTGTCTTGGACCCTGATGAGACCAACTACCTGATCTTTCTCAATCTTTAGAACCAAGTCTAGAAATATAGTGTCTAGATCCAGGGAAGTCATGCTCCCCATGCTCTATTCTGCCTTGGTTAGACCACACCTGAAATATTGTTCAAGGAGCTCCACTGGCTGCCGTTTATTTTCTGAGCCCAATTTAAGGTGCAGGTGCTTACCTACAAAGCCCTGAACGGTTTGGGACCACCCTACCTGCGTGACCGCATCGCTGTCTATGAACCCACACGCTCACTCCGGTCATCAGGAGAGGCCCTGCTCGTGATCCCGCCCGTGTCACAGGCGCGTTTGGTGGGGACGCGAGACAGGGCCTTCTCTGTGGTGGCCCCCCGCCTCTGGAATGCCCTCCCGAAAGATCTCAGACAGGCCCCTACTTTGGCGGTCTTCAGAAAGAATCTGAAAACCTGGCTGTTCCAACGTGCCTTTTCAGATTAGGAACCCCACTACCAAATCCCAGAAGCACTTTAGTAGAACCAAGATCATCGCTCACTGCACACTGCACTTATATTATAATCCCATATCCCTCCGACACATCAGCACTTTTTAATCCTGTACCCCTACTCCGGCCGGCTCAGTTTTTAATAATGTCTTGTTGTATTGCTATTGTTTTTATTGTTTTCTGCTTAACTGTTTCATTTGCTATGTATTGTATTGTTGTATTGTGTTGGGCTCCGGCCTGTTGTAAACCGCATCGAATCCTTTGGGAGATGCTAGCGGGGTACAAATAAAGTAGTAGTAATAATAATAATAATAATAATAATAATAATAATAATATTGTGTCAAATTCTGGGCACCACAATTGAAGGGAGATATGTGTCCAGAGAAGGGTGACTAAAATGATCAAGGGTGTGGAGAACAAGCCCTATGAGGAGCGGCTTAAAGAGCTGGGCATGTTTCGCCTGAAGAAGAGAAGGCTGAGAGGAGACATGATAACCATGTATAAATATGTGAGAGAGGAAGTCATAGGAAGGAGGGAGCAAGCTTGTTTTCTGCTTCCCTGGAGACTAGGACGCAGAACAATGGCATTAAACTACAGGAAAGGAGATTCCACCTGAACATTAGGAAGAACTTCCTGACTGTGAGAGCCATTCAGCAGTGGAACTCTCTGCCCCGGAGTGTGGTGGAGGCTCCTTCTTTGGAAGCTTTTAAACAGAGGCTGGATGGCCATCTGTCAGGGGTGATTTGAATGCAATGTTCCTGCTTCTTGGCAGAATGGGGTTGGACTGGATGGCCCATGAGGTCACTTCCAACTCTATGATGCTATGATTCTATAAGTCAATGATAATATCCTGGACCCAGGACAGATCCCCATGGCACCGCAATGATCACTTCTCTTCAGGTAGAAGAGGAGCCATTAGGAAGCACCCTTTGGGTTTGGCCGGTCAAACATTTCCCAATCTGCTTTGTGTCCTCCACATTTTACTAGCTTCTTTCTGAGATTGTCATGTGGACTTTATCAAAGGCCTTTTTGACATTGAGACATGCTGTTTCCACGGGGTTCCCTTCAGCTCGTAACTCCAGATAAGATTTGCCTGTCATGTCATGTTCTTGAGAAACCAGTGTTGACTTTTTGTGAGTATGGCATTCCTTCCCAAGTGCTTACGGGTTGTCTCTTTAATGATCTCCTCCAGAGTCTTTCCTGGTATTGATGCCAGGTCAGCTACGTAGCCATTGTTTGGGTCCTCTTGTTTACCCTCCTTGAAGATGGGGACAATATTTGCCTTCTTCCAGTCTGGTGGAGCTTCTCCTGTTCTCCAGGAATTCTCAAAGATGATTGCGTGTGGTTCTGAAATTATTTCTGCCAGTTCTTGTAATTCTTCTGGTATTTTTGTTGTTCATTCATTCAGTCGTTTCCGACTCTTCGTGACCTCATGGACCAGCCCACGCCAGAGCTCCCTGTCGGCCGTCGCCACTCACAGCTCCTTCAAGGTCAATCCAGTCACTTCAAGGATACCATCCATCCATCTTGTCCTTGGTCGGCCCCTCTTCCTTTTTCCTTCCATTTCCCCCAGCATCATTGTCTTTTCTAAGTTTTCCTGTCTTCTCATGATGTGGCCAAAGTACTTCATCTTGGCCTCTACTATCCTTCCCTCCAATGAGCAGCCAGGCTTTATTTCCTGAAGTATGGACTGGTTGGATCTTCTTGTGGTTCAAGGCACATTCAGAATTTTCCTCCAACACCACAGTTCAAAAGCATCTCTCTTCCTTCGCTCAGCCTTCCTTCTGGTCCAGCTCTCACATCCGTAGGGAACAAGCCCGAAAATCACAGATAAATTGAAATACATTAAAGCCAATCAAATAAAATAATAAAACAAAACACAATCATAAACAACATCATTAAAACAATGCGGCTGAGGTAAAGGTCTTGCCTGGGATCAGGCTCAATGAGTGCAATAATTCCTTAAAGGAGCCAATGGAAAGTGCGGAAATCAAATGTACAGGGACTAGGACATAACCTAAGCAAAATGACGAGGAACAACAGGAGGGACGCAATAAAGTGCAGGTCTTGATAATGATCTAGTAGAGTGTTTCTCAACCTTCCTAATGCCGCGGCTCCTTAATACAGTTCATCCTGTTATGGTGACCCCCAACCATAACATTATTTTCTTTCCTATTTCATAACTGTAATTTTACTACTGTTATGAATCATAATGTCAATATCTGATCTGCAGGATGTATTTTCATTCACTGGAAGACCAAATTTGGCACAAATACCCAATATGCCCAAATTTAAATACCAATGGGGTTGGGAGGAGGGATTAATTTTGTCATTTGGGAGTTGTAGTTGCTGGGATTTATAGTTAACCAACAATCAAAGAGCACTCTGAACTCAACTAGCGATGGAATTGAACCAAACTTGGTACACAGAACTCCCATAACGAACAGAATATACTGGAAGGGTTTGGTGGTCATTGACCTTGAGTTTTAGAGTTGTAGTTCACCTACATCCAGAGAGCACTGTAGACTCAAACAATGATGGATCTGGACCAAACTTGGCACCAATACTCAATATCAAATGTGAACACTGGTGGAGTTTGGGGAAAATAGACCTTGACATTTGGGGGTTGTAGTTGCTGGGATTTATAGTTCACCTACAATAAAAGAACATTCTAAACTCCACCAATGATGGAATTGAACCAACCTTGGCACACAGAACTCCCACGACCAACAGAAAATACTGGGTTTTCTGATGGTCCTTGGTGACCCATTTGAGACCCTTCATGATCCCCTCAGGGGTCCCGACCCCCAGGTTGAGAATCGCTGCTCTAGTGAAACTGCCTAATCAAAAGCACAAGAAAACATCCAGGTTTTCAATTCTCTCCGCAAGGAGGGCCACCACCAAGAAGGTTCTCTCCCTCATCCCCACCAACCTCTCTTGGGACGGTGGCGGAAGTGAGAGCAGAGCCTACCCGGATGATCTCAGGATACATGCTGGTTCATTAAGGGTAGCCAGGTCCCGAACCATTTAGGGCTTCGTAGGTGATCACCTGCACCTTGAATTGGGACTGGAAACTTATTGGAAGCCAGTGAAGTTGTTTAAACAGGGGGGTTGACCGCTCCCTGTAACTGGCTTCCATTAGCAGCCTGGCCGCAGATCTTTGAACCAACTGTAGTTTCTGGCCCACGTAGAGTGCATTGCAGCAATTATGGAGCCTTCTCAGCTCCATAATCCCCAAATTCAGCAATGTGTGAAAGAAGACTGAAGCGGTAGCTCTACAAATGGTTCTCCCTTTTGCTACAGACATAACTAAAAAAGCACTTTAACTTCGTTAGATCAGTTTTAATGCACTCTACCATAAGATATCCAGAAAGGGGATGGAACATAAATATTGCAATTAAAAAATAAATAAAAATGAGAGCACCCATATTGACAAATCCAAAAGCCCACGTTGAACAGATTTCTTGGGAAGGAGAATTCACAGTGACTGTTATTTACAATAGTGTTGTGGACTGGGTTGTGGCACAACTAGTTGAGAGTCAGCTGCATTAAAAATCACTACTGACCAAAAGGTCATGAGTTCGAAGCCAGACCAGGTCGGAGTAAGCTCCTGACCATTTGTCTAGCTTGCTGTCGAACTGTGCAGCCCGAAAGACATTTGCATCTGTCACGTAGGAAATTTAGGTACTGCTTATGGGGGGAGGCTAATTTAACTAATTTACGATGCCATAAAACTCTCCAGCAGTGTGCAAAAGAATGAGGAAGTACTCCATCAGTGTCACAAGTGGGCAGTGAAGTGACAGCTCCCCTGGTGGCTGAAATTCAAAGCATATCCTCATGAAGCTGGAAAGTTAAATAGCCTCTGTGTGTCTGTGTATATATGTTATGTGCCTATGGCATTGAAGGTTTGCCATGTATATGTGCATTGTGATCCACCCTGAGTCCCCTGTGGCGGAATATAAATACTGTAAATAATAATAATAAAAATAATAATAAATATTGTAATTAAAGAAATAAAAAAATGAGAACCACCACATTGGCAAGACCAAAGGCCCACATTGAACAGATTTCTTGGAAAGGAGAATCCACAGTGACTGTTATTTACAATAGTGTTTAATAAGTAATTCAGAATCCATATTCTTTTGAGTTCCTTTCTGCATATCTCTGTTGTGCTTTTCTCCCCTTATCTGTTGGTACTGAATGCAATCCAATTTTTTTTTTTTTTTGCAGGGCTTTGAACCTGGATCTTTTGCAAGTTCTGGTAAAAATGCAGAGGCTGTTTTGGGAAGCAGCCCTTCTGCACTCTTTCACTCCTCAAACAAGGACCACTCCTGAGTTTGCCATCAATACCATGAGCGATTCTCCATCAGATAATGAAACAGGTGACCTGCAAGCAATTAAAAAGGAATGCAATGCTCAAAAAAGTCAACATGGGTTTCTCAAAAATATGTCTAGGCAGAGGACCCTTATCTCATTTGAAGGGAATCCCTTGGAGATAGCATATCTTGGTATCTGCAAGGCCTCTGACCACCTTTGAACAAGGGTGATGACCAACTCTTTCTTCATTCTGGAGAGAAGGGACTAGTGGGGTCTGACCTTGGCCCAGCGCTGTTCAACTTCTTTATTTATGACTAGCCGTCCCCTGTCACGCGTTGCTGTGGCCCACATGGGGGTTCTGTGTGGGAGGTTTGGTCCAATTATATCGTTGGTGGGGCTCAGATTGCTCTGTGATTGTAGGTGAACTATAAATCCCAGCAACTACAACTCCCAAATGTCAAGATTCTATTTTCCCCAAACTCCACCAGTGTTCACATTTGGGCATATTGAGTATTCATGAAGAGTTTGGCCCAGATCCATCATTGTTTTGAGGCCACAGTGATCTCTGGATGTAGGTGAACTACAACTCCAAAACCAAAGGACACTGCCCACCAAACCCTTCCAATGTTTTCTGTTGATCATGGGAGTTCTGTGTGGAAAGTTTGGCCCAATTCTATCATTGAAGGGGTTCAGAATGCTCTTTGATTGTCGGTGAACTATAAATCCCAGAAACTACAACTCCCAAAGACAAAATCAATTTTTTTGAGTGAAGGACATACATTGGGTTGTTAGGTGTCTTGTGTCCAAATTCGGTGCCAATTTCCCCAGTGGTTTTTGAGTTCTGTGAATACCACAAACGAACATTACATTTTTATTTATATAGATTGAGATGGTGCAATAGAAGGCATGCTGATCACAATTTGCAGATTTATTTATTTATCGTGTCAGAAGCAAATCAAGAATACAGTTATAAGGTACAGAAAAAACACAAACAAAGTTACAAACGTGGCATGATATTAAATGTCTTTTGACCAGAAGCTGGCCACTTGGAGTGCCTCTGGTGTTGCTGTGAGAAGGTCCTCCATTGTGCATGTGACAGGGCTCAGGTTGCATTGTAGTAGGTAGTCCGTGGCTTGCTCTTCCCATATTGTGGACTCCACTTTGTGACCCCATTTCTTAAGGTTAGCTCTGCATCTCGTGGTGCCAGAGTACAGCCTGTTCAGCACCTTCCAAGTCACCCACTCTTCTGTGTGCCCAGGAGAGAGTTTCTCATCTGGTATAGAATCATAAAATCATAGAGTTGGAAGAGACCTCATGGGCCATCCAGTCCAATGGCCTACATTTTGAAGGCCCAATTCCAATGGCGTATACTTTGAAGGCACAAAGCCTTCCTCTGGTGCCAAAGAACTGGTTTGAAGGTGCTTGAGACTTCTCAGCTTCGTCCAGGTTGAGCTGAACATGAAGCATAAGTCTCAAAGGTAAGAACCGCAGAATTGGTGCTGAGAGGTAACTTAATCAAGGGCTTCAGAGGCAAGTCTCTCTCTCACATCCATCTGATAGAAAGTTTGATAGAATCATAGAATCATAGAGTTGGAAGAGACCTCATGGGCCGTCCAGTCCAACCCCCTGCCAAGAAGTAGGAACATTGCATTTAAATCACCCCTGACAGATGGCCATCCAGCCTCTGTTCATATTTGTTCATATGAAATATTTGTGCCCACTTTGGTCTAGACCCTTCATTGTTTGAGTCCACAGTGCTCTCTTAATGTAGGTGAACTACAACTCCAAAACACAAGGTCAATGCCCATCAAACCCTTCCAGTGTTTTCTGTTGGTCATGGGAGTTCTATTTGCCAAGTTTGATTCAATTCCATCATTGGTGGAGTTCAGAATGCTCTGTGATTGTGAGTGAACTATACATCCCAGCAACTACAACTCCCAAATGACAAAATCAATTTTTTTGAGTGATGGTCACTCCTTGGATGAGTAGGTGTCTTGTGGCCAAATTTGGAAGCAATTTGTCCAGGGGATTTTGAGTTATGATGTCACTCAAAACAAACAGAGCATGATAAGATAAGATATAAGATAAGATAAGATAAGATAAGATAAGATAAGATAAGATAGATAACTGTATTCTCGCTTCTGACATGATAAATAATATGGTTTCATCTGGAGTAAATTGATCGAATGGCTACTTTGGCCTCCTTCCCTTGTATGGCTATGTAAACAAATGACCTCCTTGTGATTCATCAGCCACCTTCATTCAAGCCATATATAAAATGCTCCAAACTGACCGCCTAACAGATGCTTCAAGGGATCGTACTCCGTTTGGAAGGTGAGTCTCCAAAATCAGTAAGCCTTTTATTGGGTTGCTGTAGGTTTTGTTTGGGCTGTATGGCCATGGTCTAGAGGCATTCTTTCCTGATGTTTCGCCTGCATCTATGGCAAGCATCCTCAGAGGTAGTGAGGTCTGTTGGAATTAGGAAAAATGGGTTTATACATCTGTGGAATGACCAGGGTGGGACAAAGGACTCTTGTGTGCTGGAGCTAGGTGTGAATGTATTAACTGACCACCTTGATTAGCATACAATGGGCTGACTGTGCCTGGAGCAATCTTTTGTTGAGAGGTGATTAGATGTCCTTGTTTGTTTCCTCTCTGTTGTTTTGCTGTTGCGATTTTAGAGTTTTTTAATACTGGTAGCCGGATTTTGTTCATTTTCATGGTTTCCTCCTTTCTGTTGAAATTGTCCACATGCTTGTGGATTTCAGTGGCTTCTCTGTGTAGTCTGACATGGTGGTTGTGAGAGTGGTCCAGCATTTCTGTGTTCTCAAATAATATGCTGTGTCCAGGTTGGTTCATCGTGTGCTCTGCTATGGCTGACTTCTCTGGTTGATGTAGTTAGTAGTGCCTTTCATGTTCCTTGATTCGTGTCTGGGCAATGCTGCTGCGTTTGGTGGTCCCTCTGTAGACTTGTCCACAGCTGCATGGTACACGGTAGACTCCTGCAGAAGTGAGAAGATCCCTCCAGTCCTTTGCTGAACGTAGCATTTGTTGGATTTTCTTGGTGGGTCTGTAGATATTTTATTTGAGAACACAGAAATGCTGGACCACACCAACAACCACCATGTCAGACTACACAGAGAAGCCATTGAAATACACAAGCATGTGGACAATTTCAACAGAAAGGAGGAAACCATGAAAATGAACAAAATCTGGCTACCAGTATTTAAAAAAAAACTCAAAAATTACAACAGCAAAACAACATAGAGTAAACAATCAGGCACATCAAATCACCTCTCAACAAAAGATTCTCCCAGGCACTTCCAAGCCATTAAATGCTAATCAAGGTGGTCAGTTGAAACATTCACATCTAGCTCCAGCAGACAAGAGTACTTTGTCCCACCCTGGTCATTCCACAGATATATAAACCTATTTTCTTAGTTCCAACAGACCTCAGTACCTCTGAGGATGCTTGCCATAGATGCAGGCAAAACGTCAGGAGAAAATGCTTCTAGAACATGGCCATATAGCCCGAAAAAACCTACAACAACCCAGTGATTCCAGCCATGAAAGCCTTTGACAATACATTGAATTCATTGTTTTGAATGAGATACACATCCTAAAAGTATCCAAACCCACCTGCGCTTGGATGCTAAAAAGGGTCGGCCTTGGTTAGCTCTTGGATGGGGGGCCACTAATGAATATTAGTTTCTGTAAATTGTATTTCAGATGAAAAACTCACGTTTGAATGCATCTACACCAGGCATGGACAAACTTGGGCCCTCCAGGTGTTTTGGACTTCAACTCCCACAATTCCTAACAGCCGGTAGGCTGTTAGGAATTGTGGGAGTTGAAGTCCAAAGCACCTGGAGGGCCCAAGTTTGCCCATGCCTGGTGTAGATGCATCCAAAGGTGAGTTTTTCCAGTTCCTTCATCTGAAATTTGAGACCACTTTCACCAATATGATTCAGTGCTATGCAATCCTGGGATGTGTAGTTTGCTGAGACACCAGCTAAAGCCCGTGTGAAACTATAACTCCCATGATTGCACAGCCATGGTGTCAAGCTGCACTAAATCTACAGCGTAGTCTCAGCCTCTGATTATTCCTTTTTGAAGAAAACTCTATGAAATGCATTACGTTCCCAGCTGTTAAAGACATAACGATGAAATGAATTTTCCACTTAATTAGGAGTTCCAACATACTCGCCCTGTCTGACAAAAATGGGAATTCGTCCTTCGACTGTGTCTAAAATAATTTAACTCTTGAGATACTCTTCCAACTGAAAACACCTGAATACGCTCCCTTAAGAGGAATGATTTCACCTCTATTTGGAAACCCCAGGTTTTATTTACAGCATTTTCTTAATTTATGAGCCTTAGGGAGGAAGGTGTAATACGAGGGTTGAATGAAAAGTAATGCCTCCACCTTCATAACTCCTCAACAGATGGCAGAACTGGTATGCAGCAGGTACTGGCTTGTTCAGTAGACCCTCCTCTACAGTTCAGTAGACTCTCCTCACAGTTCAGTAGACTCAAGTGTAATATGAGAATTGAATGAAAAGTAATGCCTCCACCTTCGTAACTCCTCAACAGATGGCAGAACTGGTATGCAGCAGGTACTGGCTTGTTCAGTAGACCCTTCTCTACAGTTCAGTAGACTCTCCTCACAGTTCAGTAGATTCAAGTGTAATACGAGGGTTGAATGAAAAGTAATGCCTCCACCTTCGTAACTCCTCAACAGATGGCAGAACTGGTATGCGGCAAATACTGGCTTGTTCAGTAGACTCTCCTCTACAGTTCAGTAGACTCTCCTCACAGTTCAGTAGACTTAAGTGTAATACGAGGGTTGAATGAAAAGTAATGCCTCCACCTTCGTAACTCCTCAACAGATGGCAGAACTGGTATGCAGCAGGTACTGGCTTGTTCAGTAGACGCTCCTCTACAGTGCAGGTTCTTACCTACAAAGCCTTGAACGGTTTGGGACCCACCTACCTGCATGACCGCATTTCTGTGTACGAACCCATGCAATCTCTTCGATTATCTGGAGAGGCCCTGCTCTCACTCCCACCCCCTTCGCAGGTGTGATTGGTGGGGACGAGGGAGAGGGCCTTCTCTGTGGTGGCCACCCCACTTTGGAACTAATTTCCTAAGGATATGAGGCAAGCCCCCACATTGGCAGACTTTAGGAGGAGCCTGAAAACGTGGCTGTTCCAGTGCGCCTTCCCGGAATAAGGAAATAATCCCCAGCAAAATGTCCTCAGAAGCATTTATAGAATCATAGAATCAAATCATAGAATCAAAGAGTTGGAAGAGACCTCATGGGCCATCCAGTCCAACCCCCTGCCAAGAAGCAGGAATATTGCATTCAAATCACCTCTGACAGATGGCCATCCAGCCTCTGTTTAAAAGCTTCCAAAGAAGGAGCCTCCACCACACTCCGGGGCAGAGAGTTCCACTGCTGAACGGCTCTCACTTTAACTACCTGTTAGGTTGCTCTCCCTTCATTTCTCTTAAAACCCTCCTATCAGATACATCCTATCTCTGTTCATGCCCAGAGTTTATTTTTTAAATTTTAAACTATTGCATTTGGCCCGGCCATAGGTTTTTAAATCATTGTGTGTTACGTGAGTTATATTAATTGTATTGTTTTTGCTTATTGTATTTTGTTTTATTGATGTGTTGTTGGGCTTGGACTCATGTAAGCTGCTCCAAGTCCCCTTGGGGAGATGGTGGCGGAGTATAAATAAAGTTTTATTATTATTATTAGTTCCATTTTGGCAGGAAGCCTTAACACTGAACGGTTGTGTTGTTAAAGTGTGAAGTATGGAACCCTGTGCAGATGGTCGGTCAATGCCGGTAGGCTGTTAGGAATTGTGGGAGTTGAAGTCCAAAACACCTGGAGGGCCCAAGTTTGCCTGTGCCTGCTCCATAGCATGGAATCATGGCATTTACAGTGGTGTCAAGTTGTATTATTTCTACACCTTATTGTGTGGTTCAGGGGCCACTCCCAGGCAGGCTGGAAAAAGGAGATAATAAGGATCAGAGGCACATCGTTTCCACCCCATACACAGCTGCTACTCATAGATGTTGGGTAGCCATCTGTCTTTCTCATCATCACTTTGCCCGCTGTACGATTTGACTCCATCCTCTTCCCTTTTCCTGTAAAGCTAATAGGAAGACGACTCGAAGAACTTGAAGGAGTACAGAGGGCGTAAAGCAGGAGATAAAGGTGAGTTCCTCCAAGATGATTGAAAGGAGAGTGACATCTCACAACATTGCAACATAAGTATTTTATGTTGTTGTTGCCTCCACAACAACTCCTTCTCTTATTTTGAGGGAATTATTTGCATGGCTTTTGAAGCAAGGGCTCTTTTAAAGATTTCATATGGGGTGAAGGATGATCCTCTTCTCTAATTAGTCAGTTAGTTAGCAAGTTCATCTGTTTGTTTAGAGCAATGGTTCCCAACCTTTTTTGACCAGGGACCACTTTGACCAGGGACCAAGTTGACCAGGGACTGCTTTGACCAGAGACCGATTTGACCAGGGACTGCTTTGACCAGGGACCAAGTTGACCAGGGACCAAGTTGACCAGGGACCACTTGGACCAGGGACCTGGTCAAGTGGACCAGGGACCACTTGACCAGGGACCACTTGGACCAGGGACCTGGTCAAGTGGACCAGGGACCACTTGACCAGGGACCAAGATGACCAGGGACCAAGTTGACCAGGGACTGCTTTGACCAGGGACCGCTTTGACCAGGGACCACTTGGACCAGGGACCACTTGGACCAGGGAGCACTGTGACCAGGGACCAATTTGACCAGGGACCACTTGACCAGGGACCAAGTTGACCAGGGACCAAGTTGACCAGGGACCAAGTTGACCAGGGACCACTGTGACCAGGGACCACTGTGACCAGGGACCACTGTGACCAGGGACCAATTTGACCAGGGACCAATTTGACCAGGGACCAAGTTGACCAGGGACCAAGTTGACCAGGGACCACTTGGACCAGGGACCACTCTCCAACATTAGTACCAATAGTGTTACTAATCAGTTTTTGGTCAACTTTGTATTCAGTTGAGTTATTTGGGGTGCTGATTCAGAAAATTGCACTGGATAGACCACATCAGCTCTATTTTTTGATACAGGGCATATGCCATCCAGTATTCACCATCTGCCCGCCCACAGAAAACCGTATTTTATAAGTCTTGGCACCATAAGAGTGGTTAAATTAACCATGTTTTCCTCTGTCCACAATAAGCTCAGAAGTGTATCCCTTGTGGATATAGGAGATGTACCATCTTGGGACGCTGATGTTTCATTGATGCACTTATATATTATTACTCATTGTAAATATATATTAAAAAGAGAAAAACAAGGAGGATGGGGAAGGAGAAGAGGAGAAGAATGAAAAATTGGAGGAGGAGGAGGAGGAGGAGGAGGAGGAGAGAAATACAAGGAGGAGAAAGGGAAGGAATGGGAGGAGAGGGAGAGGAGGAGGAGCAATATAAGGGGGATTGGGGAGGACAAGGAGGAGAGAAGGAGGAAAATGGAAGGAAAGAAGGGAAGTGTAGGAAAATGAGAAAGAAGGAGAAGAGGGCATTAGCAGAAGATAAGGGCGTGCCTCTTCCTCCGCCTTACCTGCTACTACCCGACAGAACAATTTCACTTTGCCTCTGAGACAATGTTTACATAAGTGTTTCTCAACCTGGGGGTCGGGACCCCTGGGGGGGTCGCAAGGGGGTGTCAGAGGGGTCACCAAAGACCATCAGGAAACAGTATTTTCTGTTGGTTATGATAGTTCTGTGTGCTAGGTTTGGTTCAATTCCATCATTGGTGGAGTTCAGAATCAGGCCCGTAGCCAGTTCAGAATGCTCTTTGATTGTAGGTGAACTATAAATCCCAGGAACTACAACTCCCAAATGTCAAGATCTAGTTTTCCCAAACTCCACCAGTTGATCACATTTGGGCATATTGAGTATTTGTGCCAAATTTGTGCCAGATCCATCATTGTTTGAGTCCACTGTGGTTTTTGGATATAGGTAAACTAAAACTCCAAAACTCAAGGTCAATGCCCACCAAACCCTTCCAGTATTTTCTGTTGGTCATGATAGTTCTGTGTGCCAAGTTTAGTTCAATTCCATCATTGGTGGAGTCAGAATGCTCTTTGATTGTAGGTGAACTATAAACCCCAGCAACTACATCTCCCAAATGACAAAATCAATCCTTCCAACCTAGTATTCAAATTTGGGCATACTGGGTATTTGTGCCAAATTTGGTCCAGTGAATGAAAACACATCCTGCATATCAGATATTTACATTACGATTACATTACGATTACATTACGATTCATAACAGTAGAAAAATAACAGTTATGAATTAGCAAAAAAATGTTATGGTTGGGGGTCACCACAACATGAGGAACTGTATTGAGGAGTCACGGCATTAGGAAGGTTGAGAACCTGCTAGACCAACAAGTAAACCATATAATTATATTTGGAGACTTTAATGGTACTATGGATAAGAAAATAGACTCCACGAAATACCAAAGGAAGCACCATAAGGCCAACCAAAGTACACTACCGAAAAAATTTTTGTCACTCAAAGAAGAATTTGACTTGGATGACACATGGAGGGTACACCACCCACAAGAGAAAGATTTTACTTATTACTCTAACAGACATGTAAGCTGGTCCCGGATTGACATGGTGTGGACAACAAAATCGCTAACAGTTAAAGTAGATGAAATAAAAATCTTAACAAGAGATCTCTCTGACCACTGCCCTCTGAAAATGTCTATTAATTATAAAAGACCAATGAGGAGATGGAGGCTTAATGAAAACTTGTTAAAAACACAAGAAGATATAAACAATTACAAAACAAAATCAAGAGAATACTTTGAGCTAAATGATATAGGGGATACTACAACACAGACAGTTTGGGATGCCTATAAAGCTGTAATGAGGGGCTTACTGATCCAACAAAACGCGGAATGCAATAGATGTAAAAATCTGAAACAAAAAGAATTACAGAAGAAAATCACTAATAAAGAGAGAGACTTAAAAAGAGACCCAGAAAATTGTAAATTAGATGAAGAACTGAAATTACTTAAGAAAGAGAAGCATAACTTAGAGCTAGAAAATATAGCAAAACAACTAAAATTTGCTAGACAAACAACTTTTGAAAACGCTAATAAAGCTGGTAGGTGGCTGGCAAGGAAATTAAGGAAAAAGAAACAAGCTCAAATTATCAATAAGATTAAAATAGAAGGCCGAAGTATTTTCAAAGAAAATGAAATCATAAAGGAATTCCAAAAATATTACCAAAATCTTTTTTCGAAAGAAAACATTGATAAGGAGAAAATCACAAATTATTTAAGCAAACACAAATTCGAAAAAATTACAGAAGAACAAAGGGAAAAATTAAACAGACCTATCTCGGCCCTAGAAATCAAAAAAGCCATACAAAACTTGAATAATAATAAAGCGCCAGGGCCAGACGGCTTCTCAGCTGCTTTTTATAAAACAACACAAGAAGAAATCACCCCAATGCTTCAAAAAGTAATGAATAGGGCGCTCTCAAACCGGGAAATACCAGATACATGGAAAAGTGCAGATATAATACTAATTCATAAAGATGGAACTGATGTGGAGGAACTGAAGAATTACCGCCCAATTTCGCTTCTAAATTCGGATTACAAAATTTTTGCGAGTATTCTGGCCAGTAGATTCAAAGAGTTTTTGACAGATTGGATTGGAGAAGACCAAAACGGCTTTTTACCAAATAGAAATATCAAAGACAATGTGAGAACGATTATAGATGCTTTAGAATATTACGAACATTATCACCAAAAAGAATTAGCACTCCTTGCTGTCGACGCTGAGAAAGCGTTCGACAACATGAACTGGGACTTTTTTAAGCTACTATTCCGCGAAGTTGATATAGGCTTCCACTTTCAGAATGCAATCGAGGCGATCTATGAAGATCAAAAAGCTAAATTGATAATCAATGGGAATATTTCAGAGGAAATAACAATAGGAAAGGGTACGAGGCAAGGATGTCCCCTATCCCCTCTGGTGTTTATATTCGCGCTCGAGGTGCTATTAAAAGGCATTAGAGAAGATGAAGCTTTAAAAGGACTCAGAATAGATAAACAAGAATATAAGATTAGAGCCTTCGCAGACGACTTAATTTGCATAGTCGAAAACCCAAGAGACAATATTAAGAAATGGCTCCAAAAATTAGAAGACTATGGGGAAGTGGCTGGCTTTAAAATAAACAAAACTAAAACAATGATATTAACAAAAAATATTTCAGGTAAAAACCAAAATCATCTCCAAGAAACATCAGGTATAAAAACAACCACAAAAATTAAATATTTAGGCATTTGGATAATGGCAAGGAACCTCCACCTTCTGGAAAACAATTATACAAATAAATGGAAAGAAATTAAAAAAGACTTGGACAATTGGAGAAGCCTAAATTTATCACTGCTAGGCAGAATTGCGACGATTAAAATGAACGTATTACCAAAGATGCTCTATCTTTTCCAAAACCTCCCAGTAATCAGAAGCAATAATATCTTCAAAACTTGGAACAAAGATATTAGTAAATTTATATGGAACAATAAAAAACCGAGAATTAAATGGATAACAATGACAATGCCTAAGGACAAAGGTGGATTTGGTGTACCAGACTTGAAGTTGTACTATGAAGCGGCCGTACTGTCTTGGATTAGAGACTGGTGTAACTTAACTAAGATCAAAACCTTGACTTTGGAAGGGTTTGACTTGCGAAAAGGGTGGCACAACTATATATGGTATGAGGGGGAAAAAAAAGAAAAAAACTTTGGGAATCATTTTGTCCGGTCATCATTGATGAAGGTCTGGAAAAAATATAAAAATCACTTATATCAAAAGACTCCGTTATGGGTTTCGCCCTTAGAAGCGAACCAAAGACGTTTACTAGGATGGAATGTTTGGCCGAAATATGGAGACATATTGGAGAAAAAGGGGGACATATATACCTTGAAGAAACAGGAAGAAATTGCAACTAAATTTAGAAACGTATCATGGTTTCAATATGCTCAAATTAAAGAAGTATATAATTTAGATAAAGATAAGGGTTTTGGAGACAAAGATGGTTTTTGGGAAAATATTTTGGGAAGTGGAAAAAAGGTTATTACAAAAATCTACAATAGACTATTAAATTGGGCAACAGAGTGTGATGTAATTAAAGATACAATGATTAAATGGGCGAGGAATATTGGAAGAACTATTATGCTAGAAGAATGGGAAATAATATGGAAAAAAAGGTTAAAATATACATATGCATCAGACCTACAGGAAAATTGGTTGAAAATGATACATAGATGGTACATGACGCCAGAAAAATTGGGAAGAATGTATAAAGATATGAATAACAATTGTTGGAAATGCAAAGTGCACGAGGGGTCCTACTACCACATGTGGTGGTCCTGTACAATGGCAAAAAAATTCTGGAAAATGATCCATTTAGAATGTGAAAAAATCTTAAAGGTAGAAATTCCACTGAAACCAGAGATATATCTTCTGGGAATGTGGGAGGTCGATTTTCTTAAAGATCAAAATAAGGAAAAACTTTTTACCTTCCTTTCCACAGCCGCGAGAATGGTGTATGCCAAAGTATGGAAGCAGGAGGTAATACCCAAGAGAGGAGATTGGATTGGAAAAATAATGGACATTAAAAATATGGATGAGCTTACATACTGGTTAAGACAACATAATGGACGAGCAGTTAACCCAACAGATTGGACAATAGTACAAGACTATTTAGAGAATAAGTAACGGCAAGTTGTAGGAAAAAAAGAGAGGTAGTTAGAACACTATGTTTACTTTCCCTCCAAATAAGTCAGAGACAGTTGTAATATGGTTTGGTAAGGAGAGAAAGGAAACCAAATTGGGTTATGGGCAAAGTAAGAAGAATGGAGGTCACGGTGTAGGGGACATTAAGTGGTGATATTCCTTTTTCTGTTATTTTTGACTTTTCCATATGCCTGTGTTCTCTTTTTTTTTTTTTTTTTTTCTCTCTTTCTTTCTTTTCTCCTATGTTGCTTTCTTCTTTTTATTAATAATGTATGTTAAAAAACCAATAAAAATTATTATAAAAAAAAAAAAAAAAAGGAAGGTTGAGAACCACTGGTTTACATCTTACTCCTTTTATGAACATCAGGTGCATAAACATGGTTGGCATGAATAGTTGGCAGAATTAAGTGTAATTCAATCGCTTCATGTTGATCTCTTTCTTTCAGATCCATTAGTATACAGACTGTTCCAATGGATCCCCAAACATCTTATGCATCTCTAGTGAAAGGCATTCAGTCTCTGGATGTAACAGGGGATTTTAATCCCTGTCAGCTCCTGCTTACTGGAGACCGGTCTTTCCCGGTGCTTCTTGATTCGAAGGATGAAGTCCTCATTGCCGCGTCTCAGTACGGAAAAGGCCGCATGGTGGTCCTCGCCCATGAAGCCATGGTAATCCTTCCCCAGTTTTTGCCATTTATTGAAAATGCTCTGGAGTGGCTGAAGCCATCCTCCACAGCAGAAGTGTGGGTTGAACAAGGCATGGCTGTCCTCTCTGAGATGCTCCTTAGAAATGGGGTCAAAGTTAATCCTGGAGCACCCGTTGGAGACTCTCTAGGGGTCTACTGCTCGGATGCCTACAATAGCAACCAGAGAGAGGACCTGGTGCCATTTGTCAAAAGAGGTGGGGGGCTGCTGATTGGAGGACAGGCCTGGAGCTGGGCATATCAACACGGTGAAGAGAATGTTCTGGTGGAATTTCCTGGCAACCGGTGGACCAGTGTGGCTGGCGTGTATTTCACTGCCAAGGTGGGAGAGAATGGGATCTTTCCCGTACCCATGGAAATGCCAAGGGTCCCCCAGATTGATGAGTAAGTATTTCTATTTCTCTTCCTTATTTCTGTGTTGTTGTTGTATACTTCCAGTTTGTATCCTGTTTCAGTGATGCACTGAAATATCCCTAAAGCATATAAAGAGAGAGAGAGAGAAGGAAAATATAATACTATTTCCATATGTCTCAGGGTTCAAAAGAAACTCACTCAAAAGCGGCAATAAAAATTTGGAAATGGTGTCAGGAATGCCCAGAAAATAATCTGCAATAATAGAAACTTATTTGGATTATTTTGGGGGGAAAATCCCTGGGAATGATCGCAATAAAGAGTGAAATCTCCACTAATTTCCTAAACACCTTTGCCCTGAAGTACAGAAGGGAGAAGGGGAGAAGATGAAGAAGGTGGGTGAGAAGGAGGGAGAGAGGGAGGAGGAGGAGGAGGAAGAAGAAGTTAGAAGGAGGAGGAGGAGGAGGAGGAGGAGGAGGAGGAGGAGGAGAAATGGGGAGGAGGGCATTCGGGACCTCATCACATGAACCTTGAGAAGCATTGGGGACCCCCAGTCTAGTAAAGGGAATTGCATTGTTAGATCCCCAATCATCCTGTTTCAAGTTCTGTCTTCCCATCACACATGTTTCTCTCTCCAGGTTTTCGCCCGTTGTCGCCGACATATGGAACCATCACAGGGGAATCCTTTTTTCTGCCCTCTCCATATTACTTTAAAAAAATAGGAAAACTTCAGTATCTGAAAGCCAAGGTTACAATGGACCTCATCCCATTTGGGGGTTGGGGAGGAAGCAAGGGAATTTTTAACCCCTTTGTCATGATAAGTCTTTCCCATGCCTTCCTTCCCTCCATTCCAGTGTAATCATAAACCCCTTTGCTATGATCCCCTCTTGCAAGGATTTGCTTCCCTCCATCAGACCAGTATTATGTTCAAAAGGGTCATGATGCCAGGGCTCTGCCTGTATTTAGGCAGAGGGGAATCAAACAAACACCTAGTTTGTATCAAGCAGTTTAATTATTACTTTCTGACGGTTTTAATAGTCCAAAATATAAAACATAAAGATAGCACTCAGCCACAGAATAAACAAAAACTGACAGCAAACACTGTTGCAGGTTCAAGATAACATCATAGTCAAAAGATCCAGTCAAGTGGTCAAATGACAAGAGTTCAATGAGCAAGTCCAGGGATCAAGAGTCTATACTGTAGTCAAAAGCCAGTCCAAAAATTCAAGGTTCCAGGGTTACAAGGGTTCAGGAGACAGGTCAGGATACTGAAAATCCACAAACCTGGGGGAAAACCAGGAGCATCTACCACCACCAAGATAAGAAAAATACTTTTCTCCTGAAGATCAGTCCCAAGGCTAGCTCATTATGTGCAGAAAAACCCAGCTGCATCCCATATCTTGCATACCTCTACCCTTAATTCTTTTCACCCATGAACTCTCACTTACAGATTACTCAACCCTTTAGTACTAAGACTTACATTAACGCTTCCATCACCAACTGCTAGGCCTACCACCACCAACCACCATCAACTGCAGAACATGATACATGACAAAAAGCTAGCAAGAGCACAATTTTAAGCCTAGATTAAGGAGAAAATGCAGTGACAGCAAAGTGGTGAGAAATGTCAATTCCTCCAAATCACTGAAATGATTCAACATGGGTGAATCTGCCAGATCTAATCACATGTGTTTTTCAGTGTTAGCAACAGTTCTGCCAGAATTTCTCTCCTGTGTTCTGAAATCTCTCCTTTCAGCACACTTCAACTCCATTTCAAGGATGAAAGGCAATGAATGACTGCCAGAAGTAGGCAAGTGTCATCTGATGGTCCCCAGGCCACTTCTTCCTTGAAATTGACCTAAAGTGTTCTACAACAAGGAAAATGCTCCCTGTGGTGAAGTCCTAGGAGAAGATGAAGAGATCCTCTTAATTAACTGCTGCTACCAGGCAGAACTATGTCACCTTGCCTCTGAGACAGTTAAAATGTACTCTTTTTCTGAACCTTTGAAGAAGAAAAGTGGTTGACAGGCAGGTTGACAGAATTCAGTGCCTGGCAGAAATCAATAGCTTCATGTTGATCTCTCTCTTTCAGATCCAACAGTACACTGATCTTTCCAAATAGTTCCCAAGCGTTTTATGCATCTCTAGTGAAAGGCATTCAGTCTCTTGATGTAACAGGGGATTTTAGTCCCTGTCAGCTCCTACTCGCCGGAGACCGGTCTTTCCCAGTGCTTCTTGATTCGAAGGATGAAGTCCTCATTGCTGCATCTCAGTACGGAGAAGGCCGCATGGTGGTCTTCGCCCATGAAGCAATGGTGGCCCTTCCCCAATTTTTGCTATTGATTAAAAATGTTCTGGAGTGGCTGAAGCCATCCTCCACAGCCCAAGTGGGGGTCCACCAAAGCATGGATGCCCTCTCCCAGATGCTCCTTAGCAATGGGGTCAATGTGCATCCCGGAGTGCCCCTTGGAGACTCCCTAGGGGTCTACTGTTTGGATGCCTACAGTAGTGACCAGACAGAGGACCTGGTGCGGTTTGTCAAAAGAGGTGGGGGGCTGCTGATTGGAGGACAAGCCTGGAATTGGTCATATCAACACGGTGAAGAGAACGTTCTGGTGGAATTTCCTGGCAACCGGGTGACCAGTGTGGCTGGTGTGTATTTCACTGCCAATACGGGACAGAATGGGATCTTTCCCATACCCATGGAAATGCCAAGGGTCCCCCTAATCACTAAGTAAGTATTTATCTTTATCTGCCTTATTTCTGTGGTGTTATAGTGTGTCTCCAGTTTTTGTTGTGTTCCTATAGTTTGTTTCTGTCATTTGCAGTGGTGGAAAGACAATCATATCCCAGAGATATCTTTGGAAGGTTTCTTGCCTAAAGTCACCTGATGGACTTCCATGCCCTTGTTCAAACCACAGTACCTTAGGGTGACTATAGATCCGAAATGACTGTGAAGACATACCACAGCAAATACTGTGGTTGAGACCCATCTTTTAAGTTTGCACAGTTAAAACTTGTGCACCAGCTGCGCCCGTACCTTGGGAAGTCTAATCTGGCCACAGTGGTCCACGCTCTGGTTACATCCCAAATAGATTACTGTAACGCACTCTACGTGGGGCTGCCTTTGAAGACGGTTCAGAAACTTCAGCTAGTCCAGAGGGCAGCAGCCAGATTACTAACAGATTACTAACTGGGGCGGCATACAGGGAGCATACCACCCCCTTGTTATGCCAGCTCCACTGGCTGCCGGTCCATCTCCGAGCCCAATTCAAAGTGCTGGTTTTGACCTATAAAGCTGTATATGGTTCTGGCCCAGCTTACTTGTCCAAACGCATCCACCCCTATGTCCCACCTCGTAATCTAAGATCATCCAGGGAGGCCCTGCTCTCGCTCCCGTCAACAGCGCAAATGTGCCTGGTGGGGATGAGAGACAGGGCCTTCTCGGCTGTGGCCCCCTGCCTAAGGAACACTCTCCCAAATGAGTTAAGATCTGCTCCCTCCCTCCTGGCTTTTAGGAAAAAATTAAAAACATGGTTTTGGGACCAGGCCTTCGGGCAGTAGAAACAAATCTGCGCAGCATTTCGGAAAGACAATGACTGGAACAGCGATTCGACAGATGAGACTATTTTACTGTTTATGGATGTATTTTAATTTGATTTATGTCTAACTGTAATTGTACAATTGTAATTGTTTGTGCCGACATTGAATTTTGCCATTACCTATGTGGAAACCGCTTTGAGTCCCCTTCGGGGTGAGAAAAGCGGTATACAAATGTTGTAAATAAGTAAATAAATAAACTAAGGCCCTGGGGCTGGATGTGTCCATCCAAGGTCATTTACCCAGCCCTCGCTCAGGGTCAACCTAAGTCTGAAACGACTTGAAAGCACACAACAACAACAACAACAATCCTATCTCATCAGCCAAAAGCAGGCCCACACTTACCATTGCAATACTAATAAATGTATATTTGTTTAAATTGTTCTTCATTTTAATTATTGTATTAAAATTATTGTGGTCCACGCTCTCGTTACATCCCGAATAGACTACTGCAATGCGCTCTATGTGGGGTTGCCCTTGAAGACTGTTCGGAAACTTCAACTAGTCCAGCGAGCGGCAGCCAGATTGCTCACCGGAGCGACATACAGGGAGCATACCACCCCCCTGCTGTGCCAGCTCCACTGGCTGCCGATTCAGTTCCGAGCACAATTCAAGGTGCTGGTTTTGACCTACAAAACCCTGTACGGTTCCAGTCCAGTGTATCTGTCCGAACGTATCTCCCTCTACGTCCCACCTCGGAGTCTGAGATCATCTGGGGAGGCCCTGCTATCGACCCCATCACTGTCACAAGTGAGGCTGGTGGGGACGAGGAGCAGGGCTTTCTCAGTGGTGGCCCCTCACCTGTGGAACTCACTCCCGGGGGAAATCAGGGCATCATCATCCCTCCTCGCCTTTAGGAGAAGGGTGAAGACTTGGTTATGGGACCAGGCCTTTGGGCACTCCGGCAATTAAATCAGACAACCAGGCGAGTAAGACCAGCAGGATTGATGAAGTCGAACGTAAAACTAGATCTATGAGTAGCCAACGCTGACCATGTAAGAGGAGGAACTGGGTTTGTATTTGGTTTTATTGATTTTATTGATTTTATGGTTATAATGTATATTTGGTGTTAACTGTGTATTGATGTAATTTTGTGTTTGATTGTTTTTATGATGCAGGCATCAAATTGTGCCTTTGCTTTTGTAGGCCGCCCTGAGTCCCCTTCGGGGTGAGAAGGGCGGGGTAAAAGAACCCCAAATAAATAAATAAATAAATATTGTTTTTAAGTGTTTTTTGCACTACAAATAAGATATGTGCATTATGCATAGGTATTCATGTTTTTTTCAAATTATAATCCAACCCTCCAATACTACTGATCATCTCTTGTTTCAACAGGTCTGGATTAGACATCCAAAGAGACTTAAATTCTCTTCTAAGCGGAGTGGTTCAGTTTGACATGCACGATAAGACCCCCTCTCCCCTGCTCATCCATGGGAATTTGGCATTTCCAGTTGCCGTATCCGATTCTGATGAGACATTCATTGGAGCCGCATACTATGGCAGGGGACGCGTTGTGGTTGCCTCCCATGAAAGGCTATTGGACACCGATTCAATGCAGACATTTCTGCTCAATGCCATCCAGTGGCTTATGGCTGGAAAAGGAGGAAATGTTGGAGTTGGAAGCGATATCCAAGGGCTTCATTCTATATTACTCCAGGCCATGATCCCATGCGAACTCACCAGTCTTAAGGAAGGCCTCAGTGTATACTGTTGCTCAGCATACAGCGATGAAGAGATGGAAAAAATCCACGAATTTGTCTCTGAAGGTGGTGGTCTCCTCATCGGGGGTCAGGCTTGGTATTGGGCTTCCACCCATCCCAACAGCAGTGTCTTTGCCCAGTTTCCAGGAAACAAGATCCTTAACAAGTTTGGAATAGGGATCTTTGGGAAATCAATCTATTACTCTAACGAAATCTTCCCAGCAAGGCAGGTTGGAGATGAATCTTTGAATTACAACTTTCGTAAAATGCTCTCCCATTTCAAGGAACAGGTTGAGAACAATCAACCTCTACATCCGCCATATTCCCTGTGGTGTAAGAAACTGGCAAAAGATTCAGCCGCGTTCCTACAGATCCCAGCTGCCAAGTCCTCTGTTTTCTCCTCTGTTCACAAGCATATGATGGAAATGGTCCAGCACTGTGGGATTCCCAACATTGATGCAAACATCCCGATCAATTCCAACTCAGACAAAGCTGTTTTACTCTACTTGTCTTGGGATCTCTATAATGCGGTGCCGGAATTCCAGAGTTTAGTCCCCAGCCTGAATCAACATTTCACAAAATACTTCCCTGTTGAAACCCAAACCATCTGGATTAATGGAACAAATAATGGTGAGAAGGTTTAGGGGTTATGTTGTTTTGAATCCAGATCAATGCGTTTATTGATCTTTTCTGTGTAATCTTTCAGATGCCCAGTTATTAATTGAGATGTGTGACTAGGAATAGCCCTCCTTGCATAGAGTTGCCTTAACCCAAGGGTTGTGAAGTGCATCCCATAAGTAATATGTGCCTTCGATGGGCTTTAATGTTTTGTAGGGATGACTCCCCCACTTTTTGCCCCTAAAATGTAGGGTATTTAGCTGGGGAGGGGTAAAAACATGCCCTAAGAGAGCATTTTGAGACAGTGATTTATAACCTGGGGGGGAGGGTGCTGTGAAAGCAAAGAAGCCTTTAAGGCAGTGGTTCTCAACCTGAGGTCCCCAGATGTTTTTGGCCTACAACTCCCAGAAATCACAGCTACTTTACCTGCTGTTAGGATTTCTGGGAGTTGTAGGCTAAAAACATATGGGGATTCCAGGTTGAGAACCACTGCTTTAAGGTCTCCTGGGAGGACTAATTTGGCATCTATCCCTGCCATAAGTGTGTATTTTTAGGAAGATGTGGGGAAGATGACAGTTATTCTTAGCATGTCTAGAATCAGAGGCATGGGTCCTGACCCCACCAGCTGTTGAACTTCAACTCCCAGCATTGCACACCATTGGCTATTCTGATCAAGGATGCCGGGATCTGGAGACCAACATTTGAACAGTCATGTGGTTTCTACTTCAACTTAGATGCTTAGTAGGGTTCTTCTCCAATACATATCTGTAATGAGTGGATTGAATGAAATTGTATGATTTGAGTATGATTGAGACGAATATAAGGCTGGAGACATCATTCTGGGAATGAAGCCTGGAAAACTGCAAAGGAGATGAACATGTAAACATGTTGTTTTCAACCATAGGTCTACAGGTCAGCAATGTCAGCAGTTCCCATCAGCAACTTTTTATCACAGTTCAGCAGTTCATGAACTGTGATAAAAAGTTGCTGATGAGAACTGCTGACATTGCTGACCTGTAGAACTCATATTTATTTATTTATTTATTTACTATATACCGCTTTTCTCAGCCCTTGGGTGACTCAAAGCGGTTTACAGCAGCAAAAATTCAATGCTCAAGACATCATAGAACAGTTAAATTAAAATATAAAGCATAAAAAACAATCATTACAAAATCTATAAATCATATATCTACTATGGTTGAAAACAACATGTTTACATGGCCAGAGACAATGATTCTTCAAGTTAAAGAAGTCAAATAATGATTCTTTACTTAAGGAAGAAAAATAAATCTGTCCAGAAAATGATGGAGTCAGCAAGTTTTAGCAGAATAGCAGGTTGTCAGTCATTTACAACTTCAACAACAACAGAAATGTTATATATAAGAGTCATTCTTACTTTCCAAAAGTGTGGCAGACTGCAGTAACACAGGATCTATACATCTGCCTCTTTCTCCAAGGAATAGAGAAAGTTGGCATATTAGCAGAATTGCAGATTTGCAGGGACCGCAAACTGTCCCATGCGTGGGTCTCTTCTCCAGGAAGAAGGGATGGCAATGTATGCATGTAGAGTAAATCTGTATGTAATATCCTCTTTGTTGTGTAACCAATGTGTGTCTACCTTTTTCTCTGTAAAGTATCTAATGCAACCTGTCTCACTGAAGGTCAAAAAGTATTCACGACATATCCCTCTATCATAAAAACTGTGTTAAAGCAATATTGGAAAAGCCTCATCCTGCAAGAGGAAGTCAGATTTGATATCTATCACAGAGCCCTGAACCTATTGCTATACTACAATTTTTGGTCTTACAGGAAAGGAAGCATGGAGAAGCTCTGGCATGTATGTTCCTCCAGCCAAGACTGCCACCTTGGTCTTTTCATCAACTGTCCTTGATGCTAATTTGCAGGTGAAATTACTAAACTATGTGTTATATAAATGTAAAACAAATCTACCTCAGCCTAAAGAGATCAGGCGGTGGAACCATACCTGTTTCGATACCACCAGGCTCTTAAGTCCGGTATCCTTTTATTCCAGGTGCAGATTGGTTGCCATTCTGATGATCTGAGTAATGCTGATCAGCTGCAACGTCCTCCAGTGATGGTCAGACGATTTCAGGTTAAGAGTCGAAGAGTGGAGGTCTCCAGCCTGTGGGGAGGCCTCTTGTACATCATCGTGCCGGAGAACTCTTCCATGGGTTCCATATCTGTCACCATAGAAGGGGCCACCATGGCTCCTTACTTCACGCATGGTAAGCAAAGCTCTTCTTCCTACATAAACCAAGTGACTGTGGGATATTTTGTAAACTAAAAATATATATTGGGATACAGGTAGCTAGTAGGATAGAAAAGTAAGCATTTACAGGGCATTCTGGTTATACCATTGACTGATTGGCACTTACTACTAATATTATTTATTTATTTATTTAGGACATTTATATCCCGTCCTATCTCGACCTCCGCAGAGGGACTCAGGGCAGCTAACAACAAACCATAAATATCTATATTAAGTAAAAACATTATAAAACATTATAAAATCATTAAAACAAACGCCAATTTAAGTCGTCATCCGAAAAGCAGTCCATCAGAGTCCATTAAAACCATAGCTTTGCCATCAAGTTCGTCTAGTCCGCAAAGGCTTGATCCCACAGCAAGGATTTCACTTTTTTTCAGAAGGTCACGAGAGATGGAGCAGATCTGATTTCGTTAGGGAGGGAATTCCATAGCCGAGGGGCCACCACGGAGAAGGTCCTGTCTCTTGTCCCCACCAACAGCGATTGTGATGGTGGGGGGACAGTGAGCAGGGCCTCCTAGGTGGTTCGTAGCAGGAGATACTTTCAGACAATCTGAAATGAAAAGGAAAAATTCAATTTTCAGTAACCTCCCATGATTTCCATGTCACTGTGTATCTCTAAGCCAGTGGTTCCCAACCTGGGGTCCCCAGATGTTTTTGGCCTTCAACTCCCAGAAATCCTAACAGCTGGTAAACTGGCTGGGATTTCTGGGAGTTATAGGCCAAAACACCTGGGGACCCACAGGGTGAGAACTACTGCTCTAAGTTTTGGCAAACCTATCACCATTTTTTCTGGGACTGAGAACTTGCAGAAAGTCACCCAGTGGATTTTCACGGCCAAGTGAGCATTCAATCCTTGGTCTCCAGATCTATAGTCCATTACTCAAACGACTACACCATGTTGGCTCTCCATGGTTTTCTATACGTTACTTTATGGTGGAAGCCCTTTCCTTGGAAGCTTTGTGGTCTATCCAATGCAGTTTTCAGAATCAGCACCCCAAATAACGAAACTGAATCTAAAGTTGACCAAAAACTGATTCGTAACCCTTTTGTTATTAATGTTGGAGAGTGGTCCCTGGTCAAAATGGTCCCTGGCCAAAAAAGGTTGGGAACCACTGGTCTATTCCTACCCAGCTCTTTCTTTCCCATACATCTTTATATTATTATTATTATTATTATTATTATTATTATTATTATTATTGCTCAAGGACTGTTGCTCGGAGATCTGAGATGGAGTGTCCACGAATACTGAAATGTTCCGATCCTTGATTTTGTGTATTCCTATTCCTGATGTCTGTTTTGTCAGAGTGTGACAGAAGCTTTGAAGCTTAGAAGAATGGACACTTTGAGACTTCAGTAAAAGCAAACGTATAGCTTTACTGAGTAGAGCAAATATACAGCACACACTCGCATTGACACTCAACCAAAAAGAGACAAAAACAAGACAAAAGCACCGAAGTAAGAAGGGCGAATGAAATCTTATCTCTGGATCCTCCCTACGTGTTCCAGGCACACTCAGGGTCACAACTTCACAGGTCATTAGAGGCTTGACTGATTAACCCTTTCAGAGTCAATACACTCTCTGCTAATGCAATCAAGTTACATTCACAGGCATTACACAAAATTACATTTAAACATTCACATTACATTAATCTTACATTAACATGTTTTTTGTCCACTGCCACAGAGCCTGGGCTGTTTGTTCAATGTAGTCTTATATATATATAGATATAATTTTTATTGTGTGTTTTCTAAAGTTACAGGGAAAGTGGGGGGAATATTTGCAAGGAGATAGGACAGTAGGAAAAGACAGTAATAACAAGAGGGAGAAAGAAAAAAAAGGATATAAAATAAAAGTGGATATAAAAATTTGAGTTCTTCATGACTTCCTGGCTTATCGTCGTTTGGGGTGTCTTCCTTTTCCTTTTCTTCTTTTTTGTTTATACTCTTTCTCTCCTTCTTTCATTTGAGGTCCAGTCCGGTTATTTTAAACTATTGTCTTATAGTTCTTCTTCAAGTATTCTGTTACTTTTTCCCAATTTGTTTCTTTCATCGTTCCAGTTTTTGAGGTATTTTTATGTCTAGCATTTCCTGTATTGTCACTTTTACCTCCTTCCAATAAGTTCCTGCTTTTTCGCAGGTCCACCACATATGGTAGAAAGTTCCTTCTTTTTTCCTGCACTTCCAGCATTCTGTATTTACATTTCTATAACATTTTCCTAATTTATGCGGTGTTATATACCATCTATAAGAGATTTTAATCCAATTTTCCTTTAGATCGGTTGCATATGAATATTTTAGTTTTTTAGTCCAGATTTCTTCCCACTCCTCTTTCTTTATTTTCCTTCCTATGTTTTCGTTCCATCTCTTCATATAGTCATTTTCTTCTTTTCTTTCACTATTCCATTCTTGTATCTTTTTATATATCTTTTTTCTGTTTGTATTATCGAGTCCCAAAAGGTCTTTTGTTCTGCAAATCCTAATCTTTCATCTTTTTTGAAATGGAGTCTTAACGCATTTTTCCTTTCTCAAAATGTTGGATCAGGTGAAACCAGCATCTATGCCTGGCAGGACACCATACGCCACTATGCGTCACCCTGGGCTGAGCTAGAAACTGAGAACATCATCTTGACGGTGCCCTCAGATGATGCGCGTAAAATAGATGATCCTGAGAGCTTGCTCACCACCTGGGCCCAGATGATGAATGCCATAACTGAGTTGGCAGCCATTCCTCCTGTTTTTCCCAGACCAGAAAGAATTGTGACCGATGTTCAAATATCCGCTGGTAAGTAGAAGCCACTTCATATCATGTGCATGTCCGTGAAATACAGAACAGGTCCTATAACTGTAGGGAAAATGTTCTGGATCATTGGATCATAAAGGGTAAGTTTTATCCAGTCATGGATGGGATTCACTCAGCTCATCCTCTATAAATCTCCTCCCAAATCCTTCAACTCTGCTGCATTTGAGTTCCACTGCTGAACAGCTCTCACAGTTAGGAAATTCTTCCTAATGTTCAGGTGGGGAAAGCTTCCAGTATTTTAAGGGTAGGTTCGTGATCTAAGGGGCCGGGCTTTAGCACAGGAGGTTAATTACCAGCTGCAATAAATCTTGCCAACCAGAAGGCTGACAGTTCGAAGCACAGGTCAGGGTGATCTCCTGACTTTTAGCCCAACTTCTGCCTACCTAGAAGTTTGAAAACAAATGTGAGTAGATAAATAGGTGCCACATTAAATCAGGGAGGTATTTAGATATGGGGTTTTGATCAGAGAAAGGAGGAAGTTTACAAACAAAGAAAGCTCTTTAGCAAGGAGATAGAGCAACAGCACCCCCTGTGGCCAGAACTGAGCACATTCTCCAAGACGCCCAAAAGATGGGAAAGCCTATATATAACTCTTTCTGTTGTCTGTCTTATTGTATAATAGACACTGAATGTTTGCAGTATGTGTGTTGTGTGATGCGCCATGAGTCCCCTCCAAGGTGAGAAGGGTGAAATATAAATACTGCAAATAAATAAATAAGTTTTATCCAGATCTGTCTTGGATGGGCTTCACTCAGCTCGTCCTCTAGAAGTCTCCTCCCAAACCCTCCAACTCTGAGTCATTGGTACACCTCTCATTTTACAGTTACTACTTCAGACTTTTATCTATTCATATAGATCTATCTATCTATCTATCTATCTATCTATCTATCTATCTCTAACCCTAACTCTTACCCATGCTCTTTCTATAGGTTGGATGCATGCTGGTTATCCAATTATGTCTAATATAGGGGCAATGCAGAGTATTGTGGATGTGGACACTATCCAAATTGAAGGGTGCTGGGGTCCTATCCATGAGTTGGGTCACAACCAGCAGCAAAGCGGGTGGGAATTCCCTCCCCATACCACTGAAGCCACTTGCAACCTCTGGTCTGTTTACGTCAATGAGACGGTCCTGAACATCCCAAGGAACCGAGCTCATCCAGAACTCCAACCGAACCTGAGAAAGCAGAGAATTGAAGACTATCTCCAGAAGGGAGCTCAGCTGAAGGACTTTGAAGTATTCACTGCGCTGGAACCCTATTTACAGGTAACAGGAGAGCATGAGTTTGAGATATGTATCTGGAGACAAGTCCCATGGAATGGTCGAAATCTTTCATGTCTGGAATCACTGGGTTGTTGTAGGTATTTTCAGGCTATATGGCCATGTTCTAGAGGCATTATCTCTTGATGTTTCGCCTGCATCTATGGCAAGCATCCTCAGATGTAGTGTGGATGCTTGCCTCTGAGGATGCTTGCCATAGATGCAGGCGAAACATCAGGAGATAATGCCTCTCTAGAACATGGCCATATCGCCTGAAAAACCCTACAACAACCCAAGTCCCATGGAACTTAGTGGGGAACTTACTCCCAAGGCAGCTGCAAACATCTAACCCAGGTGTATCCAACACAGAAGATCCTTGCATTTGCTATGCACATATTTTGCATTTCCGAGAATCCCAATACAATCAAAAACAATATTTTGCCCGTGTAGAGGATCACAGTAGCCTGAAGGCACCAAATCTGGTCTGATCTTGGAAGTCAAGTAGGATCAGCCCTTAAAGCCTCTGGTGGCTCAACAGGTCGGAGGTTCAAATCCAAGGAGAGTGTGGATGAGCTCCCTCTGTCAGCTCCAGCTCCCCATGTGGGGACATGAGAGAAGAGTTCTTCTTCTTAGGTGATCCCTCATAGTCCGAGGATGATGGTCCTCCAAAAGTGGTAACCTGGGGGTGGATCCGTAGGTGGCTGTGGAGCCCTATTCTTGATCTGCATCTTCTCCCACAGTGAGGGCATCGGTTTCCAGATGGGAGGCGGTCCCGGTCGGGGTTGGCTTGATGCGCCTTCCTCTTGGCACGTTTCTCTCTTTCGCCCTCCATTTGTGCCTCTTCAAAATCTGCAGCACTACAGCACATGAGAGAAGCCTCCCACAAGGATGGTAAAACATCTGGGCATCCCCTTGGCAACGTCCTTGCAGATAGCCAATTCAAATGGTTGCCTTCTATTTACTGTCCACATGGAAAATAATTTCACTTGACTCTCTATCTAATCCAATAAGTACTATGACCTGATAAATTTGTAATGAACTTCAGACTGGGAAAACTTGGAATGTAAATAGTTATCGATGCAGCTTCGTGTTTATCCCTGGTTTAATGTATTAGGGCAGGTGTGTTTATGTGTGTCTTCAGGTTACCTGCTGGCATCAATTCCTACTTGTATGGGGTCTTCACAGGCAAGGAGTACTCAGAGAGGGTTGACTACTGCTTTGAAGAACTTAGCTAATGAAATGTATACTTTCCCCCCAGCTCCAGGAAGCATTTGGATGGGACTCCTACAAACACATCTTTGCCGAGTACCAAAGAATGACCAATCTCCCCAGCGACAACAAATCCAAGATGAATCTCTGGGCAGAAACATTTTCTCAAACAGTGCACAAAAACCTGGCTCCTTTCTTTAAAGCCTGGGGGTGGCCGATTGAGGATGAAGTCTCTTGGAAGTTGGCCAACGCTTTCCCTCCCTGGGAAGAGGATCCAATGAAGTAGAGTTGCCCGGAGAGATACAAGAGAGGGTTCCTCTATTTTTAGTGGATTTATATACCTACCAACCAACTCTCCCAATAGTCCTGATTAATTCTCTGTCTTCCCACTTTTCATGTGCTTTTGAAATGTCCCAGTTTATTTCTCCTTTCTCCCCTTTGTCCTAAATCTATTTCAATTGCTGCAAATTGAGGAGGAGATCAGCACGTATCCTAATTATATCGTATGTGCTGAGGATTACACTATGTAACACAATTTTTGTTCCTGGGTTATAACATTACTTCCTAATTGGTTCTGTCATAAGCACATGGAAAAGGTTTATTAAACTACAAAAAGTCTGGGTTGTTGTAGGTTTTTTCGGGCTATATGACCATGTTCTAGAGGCATTCTCTCCTGACGTTTCGCCTGCATCTATGGCAAGCATCCTCATATGAAAGCCTTCGACAATACATACAAAAAGTCTATTTTTGTGGGACATCCTGTAGCACATTTTGCTATAGTCTTTCAACAAATATCTCACTGAGTCTCAACCAATTCAACCTAGTTTGTAGCAGCAACAGAAACAAAATTTCTGAAGTGTAACAACTACTTTCAAAATAAGTACAGAAGAATTAAACAGGAAATAACGCCTTTAAACTAGGAATGATTTCTACAAATTTTGTTACACAGTGTAACCAATCTCAGGCTTACTTGAAGAATACATCTTATATAATTTTACCATTAGCACATTCAACCTTTGTATTAATCTTTAAACCTGTGCATAAACCAGTGCTTCTCATGCTGACTAATATGGTAGACTCGTTATTTTTGAATGTGCAAGAAAGCTAAATTTGGATCCAATTCTTTCTTCCTTTCCTAGAAACTTGCCACTTTGAGTAGCCGTGCTCTAGTGCTAAACTACTTAAACTGTGGGTCATCACCCCATTTGGGGCCCCCTAACTCAGTGTTTCTCAACCTTCCTAATGCCGTGGCCCCTTAATAAAGTTCCTCATGTGAGAGCCGTTCAGCAGTGGAACTCTCTGCCCCGGAGTGTGGTGGAGGCTCCTTCTTTGGAAGCTTTTAAACAGAGGCTGAATGGCCATCTGTCAGGGGTGATTTGAATGCAATATTCCTGCTTCTTGGCAGAATGGGGTTGGACTGGATGGCCCATGAGGTCCCTTCCAACTCTTTGATTCTATGATTCTATGTTGTGGTGACCCCGAACCATAAAATTATATTCGTCGCGACTTCGTAACTGTAATTTTACTACTGTTATGAATTGTCATGAAAATATCTGACATGCAGGATGTATTTTCATTCACTGGACCAAATTTGGCACAAATACCCGAAACGCTCAAATTTCAATGCTGGGGTTGCGTCGGAGAGGGAGGATTGATTTTGTTATTTGGGTATTGTAGCTGCTGGGATTTATAGTTCACCTGTGGAACTCTCTGCCCCGGAGTGTGGTGGAGGCTCCTTCTTTGGAAGCTTTTAAACAGAGGCTGGATGGCCATCTGTCAGGGGTGATTTGAATGCAAAATTCCTGCTTCTTGGCAGAAGGGGGTTGGACTGGATGGCCCATGAGGTCTCTTCCAACTCTTTGATTTTATGACTCTACCTACAAATATGTGTTTTCTGATGGCGACCCCTCTGAAACCCCCCTTGCGACCCCCAGGTTGAGAAATGCTGCCCTAACTGAATCTGAGGGGTTATGAAGCCTGTGTGTATCTTGGCCCCTAATGACTGTTTTAGACATTTATATTAATCCAAGAGGGAAAAAAAGAAGAGCCAATAGAGTACAATCTGCAAATCAAATATTCACACAAGATTTCATTCTTTTTGAAGGAAAAAAAACCAAGCACATCTGTCTCGTCAATGTGCAAAATTTCTTTCATCTTTAACAAATGGTAATATTCTGTGCATACCAAATAAATTAAAAAAATGTCTTTATGATTTATTATCGGTTAATGTTTGACTGGTTTACTTATTTTACGTACCTGTATATCTGGGGCCGTGTACAATTTTTCAAGCAAAAAAAGCGTCGTGAGTAGAAAACATTTTAGTGCATGGCTTCTTAAACTGTGAGTGCTGACCCCGAATAGGGTTCCCTTAGCTCAATGCCCTGACCTACAAGAAGCACTGCCTGACTATCAAGCAAAAAGTGAACACTAGAAACAATATCATACGTAAGCTGACTGGCACAACCTGGGGATCACAACCAGACACAGTGAAGACATATGCCCTTGTGCTATGCTACTCTGCTGCTGAGTACGCATGCCCAGTGTGGAACACATCTCACCACGCTAAAACAGTGGATGTGGCTCTGAATGAGACATGCCGCATTATCACGGGGTGTCTGGGCCCTACACCACTGGAGAAATTACACTGTCTAGCCGGTATCGCACCACCTGACATCCGCCAGGAAGTAGCAGCCAATAGTGAAAAGACCAAGGCAGAGACATCTCCAGCTCATCCCTTGTTTGGGTATCAGCCAGCACGTCAATGACTTAAATCAAGATAATAGTTTTCTAAGATCTACAGAGACACTCGCTGGAACACCCCAGCAAGGGAGAGTCCAAAAGTGGCAGGCTCAAACCCAGAACCTCAATCAATGGCTGATACCAAATGAGAGACTCCCTCCTTAGCACATAGAGGACTGGGCTACTTGGAAGTTGCTGAACAGACTGCGCTCTGGCATCATGAGATGCAGAGCCAACTTTCAGAAATGGGGCTACAAAGTGGAATCCTCGACATGCGAGTGTGGAGAAGAGCAAACCACTGACCACCTGCTGCAATGCAACCTGAGCCCTGCCACATGCACCATGGAGGACCTTCTTGCGGCAACACCAGAGGCACTCCAAGTGGCCAGATACTGGTTAAAGGACATTTAACCAACTACCAAACTCACACATTTTGTAACTTGCTTGTTTTCTTTGTTTCTGTTAGAAATGTAATATAATTTCACTGGTTGTTCTGACACGACAAATAAATAAGTGCATGGCTTCTTAAACTGTGAGTGCTGACCCCGAATAGGGTCCCCTTAGCTCAATGCCCTGACCTACAAGAAGCATTGCCTGAATATCAAGCAAAAAGTGGGTGCTAGAAACAATATCATACGAAAGCTGGCTGGCACAACCTGGGAATCACAACCAGACACAGTGAAGACATCTGCCCTTGCGCTATGCTACTCTGCTGCTGAATATGCATGCCCAGTGTGGAACACATCTCACCACACTAAAACTGGATGTGGCTCTTAATGAGACATGCCGCATTATCTCGGGGTGTCTGCGCCCTACACCACTGGAGAAATTACACTGCTTAGCCGGTATTGCACCACCTGACATTCGCTGGGAAGTAGCAGCCAATAGTGAAAGGACCAAGGCAGTGACATCTCCAGCTCATCCCTTGTTTGGGTACCAGCCAGCACGACTTAAATCAAGAAATAGTTTTCTAAGATCTACAGAGACACTCGCTGGAACACCCCAGCAAGCGAGAGTCCAAAAGTGGCAGGCTCAAACCCAGAATCTCAATCAATGGCTGATACCAAATGAGAGACTCCCTGCTGGGCACACAGAGGACTGGGCGACTTGGAAGGCGCTGAACAGACTGCGCTCTGGCACCACGAGATGCAGAGCCAACCTTAAGAAATGAGGCTGCAAAGTGGAATCCACGACATGCGAGTGTGGAAAAGAGCAAACTACAGACCACCTGCTGCAAGGCACCCTGAGCCCTGCCACATGCACAATGGAGGACCTTCTTGCGGCAACACCAGAAGCACTCCAAGTGGCCAGATACTGGTCAAAGGACATTTAATCAACTATCAAGCTTGCAAATTTTGTGTTTTGTCTGTTTGTTTGTTTTGTTAAAAATGTAATACAACTGTCTGGTTGCTCCTGACACGATAAATAAAAATAAATAGCTCAATATTGGGTTTATGAAAAGTTTGGCAACAAGAAAAGGTGACAGAATGCCACTGAATTTTCCACATATCAGTTAGCAACACCGTGCTGTGTTTACAGTGGATTCTGCAGAAAAGGCGTTGACTGTACTCTACAAAAAAGGAATGGAACCTATTTTGCAAGCCTTGCAAATGCGGTTTCATTATCGGTAAATGTTTAATTTTTCATACCTATTTTATACACGTAAATTCCTAATACCTATTTTATGTACTTAAATACCTTGGGCCACATAAAAAATTCTCTGGAGGAAAAAGGATTGTGGGTGGACATGGTTTAAGAAATCCTGCTCTAGTATATACAGTAATCCCTCGCTACTTCGCAGTTTGCTTTTTGCGGACTCCATACACCCACATTTGAATACTGGTGAGGTGGGAGGGATTGATTTTGTCATTTGGGAGGTTTATTTGCTGGGATTTATAGTTCACCTACAATCAAAGAGCACTCTGAACCTCACTAACGATGGAATTGAACCAAACTTGGCACACAGAACTCTCATGACCAACAGAAAATACTGGAAGGATTTGGTGGGCATTGACCTTGTGTTTTGGAGTTGTAGTTCACCTACATCCAGAGAGCACTGTGGACTCAAACAATGATGGCTCTAGACCAAACTTGGCACAAATACTCAATATGCCCAAATGTGAAAACTGGCGGAGTTTGGGGAAAATAGACCTTGACATTTGGGAGTTGTAGTTGTTGGGATTTATAGTTCACATACAAAGAGCATTCTGAACCCCACCAACAATAGAATTGGTCCAAACTTCTCACACAGAGACCCCCATGACCAACAGAAAATACTGGAGGGATTAAGTATTAATTGACAGTGATTTAGGAGAGATGTAGTTCACCTACATCCAGAGAGCACTGTGTACCCAAACTACTATGCCTAAGACCATCAGAAATATGTGTTTCCTGGTGGTCCTTGGCGACCCCTCTGAAACCAGACACCCAAACACAGAATTTGCAAGCTTGGTAGTTGATTAAATGTCCTTTGACCAGTAGCTGGCCACTTGGAGTGCCTCTGGTGTTGCCGCAAGGAGGTCCTCCATTGTGCATGTGGCAGGGCTTAGGGTGCATTGCAGCAGGTGGTCAGTGGTTTGCTCTTCTCCACACTCGCATGTTGTGGATTCCACTTTGCAGCCCCATTTCTTGAGGTTGGCTCTGCATCTCGTGGTGCCAGAGCGCAGTCTGTTCAGTGCCTTCCAAGTCGCCCAGTCTTCTGTGTGCCCAGGGGGGAGTCTCTCATTTGGTATCAGCCATTGATTGAGGTTCTGGGTTTGAGCCTGCCACTTTTGGACTCTCGCTTGCTGGGGTGTTCCATCGAGTGTCTCTGTAGATCTTAGAAAACTATTTCTTGATTTAAGTCATTGACGTGCTGGCTGATACCCAAACAAGGGATGAGCTGGAGATGTCACTGCCTTGGTCCTTTCACTATTGGCTGCTACTTCCCTACGGATGTGAAGTGGTGCGATACCGACTAGACAGTGTAATTTCTCCAGTGGTGTAGGGCGCAGACACCCTGTGATAATGTGGCATGTCTCATTAAGAGCCACATCCACTGTTAGTGTGGTGAGATGTGTTCCACACCGGGCATGCATACTCAGCAGCAGAGTAGCATAGCGCAAGGGCAGATGTCTTCACTGTGTCTGGTTGTGATCCCCAGGTTGTTCCAGTCCGCTTTCGTATGATATTGTTTCTAGCACCCCCTTGCGACTCCCCCAGGGGTCCCACCCCCAGGTTGAGAAACACTGAATTATTGGATATTCTATTAGCCATTATCAAAGGCCTCTTTGAAAAGCCTACCTGATCTCCCCGGGGAGGGAGTTCCAGAGATGTGGGGCCACAATTGAGAAGGCCCTCTCCCTCGTCCCCACCTACCGCACTTGTGACGGAGGCAGGACCGAGAGGAGGACCTCTCCAGCGGATCTTAGAGCGCGTGCAGGTTCATAGGAGGAGATGCGGTGTCATAAACAGGCTGGACCCGAATTGTATAGGGCTTTGTAGGTAATGACCTACACTTTGAATTGGGATCAGAAACATATGGGCAACCAGTGGAGCTGCTTTAATAGGGGCGTGGTATGCTCCCTATAGCTTGCTTGCTCCCGTAAGGAGTCTGTCTTCTGATCTTTGTACTAATTGCAATTTCCAAGCCGTCTTCAAAGGCAGCCCCACTTACAGTGCATAAGCCAGTTCCTTGGAATCGTGTGATTTCTATGAGCACTCAACATTGTTCTGTGGAAGTGGACACTGCCCATGAAGTCACTTGTGATTAGTCACTACCTTTCAGTTTTTCCAGAGAAGGGTAAATGACCTTGAGTATTGATTCATTCTCATTGTTTGCTCATCTAAAGCCATGCCTACATTATACTCCTGCTGCCCCGTCAAAACATGTTGACACCAGCAGGCAATGGGTTTGCTGGATGGTGGGTTTCCAGTGTAAGAGCACCCTGCATGACCAACCAAAAATACTGGAGGGGTTGGTTGGGGGAGATTGACCCTGGATTTTGGGAGTTGTAGTTCACCCACATCCAGAGAACCCTGTGAGCCCCACCAATGATGGATCTCTACCAAACTTGACACATATCCCATACATGATGAACAGGGGGAAAATGGGAGGAAATTATAGTTCACGTCACATCTAGAGGGCTCTGTGACTTTCATCAACAATAGATCTTGGCCAAACTTGGCACACAGACCCCTCATGAGCAACAGAAAATTATGGAGGGTTGTTGTAGTTTTTTGGGGCTGTATGGCCATGTTCTAGAGGCATTCTCTCCTGATGTTTCGCCTGCATCTATGGCAAGCATCCTCAGTGGTTGTGACTATGGGACCAAGCCTTCAGGCAGTAAAGTACAGCAGTACAAGAATGAATAGGAATATATGCAATCTATATAAATAAATATGTAATGTTCGTTTGTGGAATTAACATAACTCAAAAACCACTGGACGAATTGACACAAAATTTGGGCACAAGACACATATTAGCCTAACGAGTGTCCTTCACTTATAAAAACACTGAAAAACACAGTGGAAGAGACTTTAAAGGCCAAAAACCAAAACCTACATTACAATGCATGCACAAAACCACATATAAACACATATTTACACATATACACAGACTGGGCCACAGCAACACATGGCAGAGGATGGCTAGTTGACAATAAGAATGACTTCAGATTATAGTTCTGGATTATGGGATTTTAATGTTATGTCCTAAAATTTTAAATGTTTGTTTATGTTCTATGTTTAACATGATTTTAATGGTTTTAATTTATAGTTATGTTATTGTTTTAGTTATTATGCTTTGGTTTTGTATCTATGTTGGCATTGAATCTGATGTACACTGCTTTGAGCCCTCCCCCAAGAGTGAGAAAAGCTGTATATAAATGCAGTACATAACAAATAAATAAATGACTAACTTTGAATGCTGATGAAGTTTGCGGGAAATTCACCCATGAGTTGCAGTTCACTCTCACGTCGTTATGCATTTTCTAATGGGAATTTTCATAAAAGCAAAAGCAAACAAATGATGATCTATATAAATAAAAATGTAATGTTCGTGTGTGGGATTAACATAACTCAAAAACCACTGGACGAATTGACACAAAATTTGGACACAATACACCTAACAGTCCAATGAGGGTTCATCACCCATAAACACTCTGCCGGGAAGTAGCAGCCAATAGTGAAAGGACCAAGGCAGAGACATCTCCAGCCCATCCCTTGTTTGGGCATCAGCCAGCACGCCAACAACTTAAATCAAGAAATAGTTTTTTTAGGTCTACAGAGACACTCGCTGGAACACCTCAGCAAGCAAGAGTTCAAAAGTGGCAGGCTCAAACCCAGCACCTCAATCCGTGGGTGATACCAGATGAGAGACTCCCCCTGGGCACACAGAAGACTGGGCGACTTGGAAGGCGCTGAACAGACTGCACTCTGGCACCACAAGATGCAGAGCCAATCTTAAGAAATGGGGCTACAAAGTTGTATCCACGACATGCGTGTGTGGAGAGGAGCAAACCACTGACCACCTGCTGCAATGCAACCTGAGCCTTGCCACATGCACAATGGAGGACCTTCTTGCGGCAACACCAGAGGCACTCCAAGTGGCCAGATACTGGTCAAAGGACATTTAAGCAACTACCAAGTTTGCAAAATGTGTGTGTTTTTTTTATCTGTTTGTTTGCTTTGTTCTGTTAGAAATGTGGTACAGTGTTCTGGTTGCGGATGACACGATAAATAAACCCATAAACACACACACACACAAAACCCCAGCGGAACAGACTTAAATACCCCAAAATACACCATATATACATATACACATACACTCATACATATGCAAATGCACACATTCATACACACACATATGTGTGCATAAACACACACAGATATACACATATACATGCATACATATACATACACACATATATACATATACACATGCACACACATACATATCCACATGCATACATATATACACACAAACATGCATAGACAAGCACACACATATACACAATATGCATGTACACATAAACACACACATATATACACACATATATATACACCCATATATGTGTGTGTGTGTGCGTGCAAAAACAAATATATACACACATATTGTCGAAGGCTTTCATGGCTGGAATCACTAGGTTCTTGTGGGTTTTTTTCGGGCTATAGGGCCATGTTCTAGAGGCATTTCTCCTGACGTTTCGCCTGCATCTATAGCAAGCATCCTCAGAGGTAGTGAGGTCTGTGAGGTAGTGACCTCACTACCTCTGACGATGCTTGCCATAGATGCAGGCGAAACGTCAGGAGAAATGCCTCTAGAACATGGCCCTATAGCCCGAAAAAACCCACAAGAACCTTATACACACATATATATATACACACAAAACACATATACACAGACTGGGCCACAGCAACATGTGGCAGGGGATGGCTAGTTTCTTATAAATAGCATTCCAAAAGTCCTAACTCAGCATTGTCGGGTACTAAAGCTAATTTAGGCCATAAAAATGAAATGGAGAGGCTTGAATTGGCAGTAGTCCATATGAAGGTGACCTAGGAATCCCTTAATAGATCACAAACTAAACACTGTGATGTAGCAGCTATAAAAAAAACCAATGCAGTTTTAGGTTGCATCAACAGGAGAATAGTGCTTAGATTGAGGGAAATAACAGTAGCATTGGAAATGGTTGGACTGGATGGCCCTGAGGGTTGCTTCCAACAATTGTATGATTTATGATATGCCATCCTTTATGTTTTATGACAATAATTGTCTTTCAGAGTCTGGGGTTTTGAGACCACAATAAAAGCATGAAGTAGAAGTCTGTGGTGCATCCACATTGGAGAATGGGAATGTCATAGAATCATAGAATCAAAGAGTTGGAAGAGACCTCATGGGCCATCCAGTCCAACCCCATTCTGCCAAGAAGCAGGAATATTGCATTCAAATCACCCCTGACAGATGGCCATCCAGCCCCTGTTTAAAAGCTTCCAAAGAAGGAGCCTCCACCACACTTCGGGGCAGAGAGTTCCACTGCTGAATGGCTCTCGCAATCAGGAAGTTCTTCCTCATGTTCAGATGGAATCTCCTCTCTTGTAGTTTGAAGACATTGTTCCCTTGTGTCCTAGTCTCCAAGGAAGCAGAAAACAAGCTTGCTCCCTCCTCCCTGTGGCTTCCTCTCACATATTTATACATGGCTATCATATCTCCTCTCAGTCTTCTCTTCTTCAGGCTAAACATGCCCAGCTCCTTAAGCCGCTCCTCATAGGGCTTGTTCTCCAGACCCTTGATCAGCTTGTCAATATCTCTCTTGAATTGTGGTGCCCAGAATTGGACACAATACTCCAGGTGTGATCTAACCAGAGCAGAATAGAGGGGTAGCATTACTTCCCTAGATCTAGACACTATGCTCCTATTGATGCAGGCCAAAATCTCATTGGCTTTTTTTGCCACCACATCACATTGTTGGCTCATGTTTAACTTGTTGTCCACGAGGACTCCAAGATCTTTTTCACACGTACTGCTCTCGAGCCAGGCATCCCCCATTCTATATCTTTGCATTTCGTTTCCCAATATCTCTTTATCTGCTCTGGCTCCATTTTATTGAATCCTAGGATTTATAGTTTGGTCAACATGTCAAAGAAGCACAACTAGTCAAGAGCAACTTTAACTATCTGGCCGCTTTATGCATTGAAAGTGATTTCCCTGAGAAGGGATTTAAATGAAGTTATTGAAAAATCTGCTCTGAGAAAGCACGGTTCCTGCATCCTGCTTATCACCAGATATGTGGATTAAAGTAGGTGAGGCAAATGGCTCAAGAAAGTACAAAGTCCAGATATTAAGAAAGGACCTCCCAGGACTGTGATTTAAGAACCACGTCTCTCTGTGTGTAGTAAATACTCCAGTTTTTGCAATATTTTAGGAAGCAATGGATTTCTTCTATCCAAACATATGAACAGTAAGTTCCTCTTCCATGCTGCGTTTTGTTTTTCTTACAGTCTTTAAAAAATTCAGTAGCTCTTTGTGATTTCTAATGAATTTAGAAAATGCTAGCAGTCTTTGTTTTATGATTCTGTGGATGAGTGCTATCTTTATGTTTTATATTTTGGACTATGAAAACAGCCAGAAAGTAAGCTGCTTTAGTTAAACACTTCGTGTGCTGGTACGGCTGTACCAGGAGCTCCAACTTTATTTTCTTTCTGTTATCTGTTTGCAGTCATAGGGCAGGCCTCCTGTCCATCATAATTAAGCTTTGGTTCCGCCCCTTGTTCAGGGCTCTGGGAGGGAAAGGAGCCATTTTTTGGCAGTCTCTCATAAGGAAGCTAAACTATAGGATGTAGACCAGCTCATCCTGTAGAAAAGCAAGAACATCCGGGGAAACAGAAACAGAAATTCCAGGGAAAAGGTCCCAAGGCTCTGGCTGAAAGCTCACAGCCTCTCAGCCTCACAGCAATCAGAGGGAAAACAACCCTGAGGTTTCAAAGAATTATCTGAGGGAGGACAGCACTACAGATCCACAGAACTCCATCTGAAATATCTGCAAGCCTCGGCTGGTAGGTCTACTCAATACCCAGACGCATTTGGAATCGGTAGTAGGACCCACACCGATGAGGCATAGATAGTAAACAGCCTGGGAGAGGTTCAATAGGGCTTTTTCCTACAGAGAAAGTACAGTTAATTAAAGTCAGGTACCAGTCCATTGAGGACTAGACTAAGAAAGCCTTGAAGTGTTGTTTGAACCATTGAAGATTTGTTGTTTGTTCCATAATAAAGACTTTGTTGTATCATTAAAGACCATTACTTCAGAAAAATCCTTGAGAACCTCTCTTTGAGGCGCCCTGGCTTCTCGCTGGGCTTAAAGTATACGTCCTATAGAAAAGACAGCTGTTACAGGCCCAGCGTGTGACAGAACTGGATGTTGTTTTGGTTCATCTCTGCCTGTGTACCGGCAGAGCCCTGGCATCGTGACAGGCTATCCTTTTGACATTAGGCCAGGAGGAAGGCGAGACAGTGGGGGCTGAGAATTCTCCAGAGGGCTCTCAGCCACCACGTGCTTTCCTTGAGTTGTCCTCCTGGCATAAGTATGGGGCCACTCGCACCGTCCTTATGCCAGGAGAAGGGCGAGACAGTGGGGGCTGAGAATTCTCCAGAGGGCTCTCAGCCACCACGTGCTTTCCTTGAGTTGTCCTCCTGGCATAAGTATGGGGCCACTCGCACCGTCCTTATGCCAGGAGAAGGGCGAGACATGCGGTTGCTGAGCCCGCTTGAGAGGGCTCTCAGCTGCTGTGGGCTGCCGTGTCCTTATGCCCAAATGACAGGGTAACTGAGGAGGGCCTGGGGTAAGCACCCCAGGGGCTACATCTGCCCCCCAGGCCTTAGTTTGCCCATGCCTGGAGTAGATTTTGGAATACCTGCATTTGCATATACATGAAGTATCTTGGACATGGGAGCCAAGTCTAAACATGAAGTTCATGGATGGATGGAATGCACCTTACACACAAAGCCTTAAGGTCATTGTATACATAATATGTTTAATCCTTGTGTGTATGAAACAAAAGTTTCTGCAAACTGGACCAATCAGAAAACACTGGTCTCACAATCTCAGGCAACCAGTTCTGGATTTTGGAGTATTTTAGATTTTGGCATTCTGGATAAGGGATACAAGTCAACCTGTATATATTTTAGTTAAGCTCAATAGGTTTGATGTATTGTCGAAGGCTTTCATGGCTGGGATCACTGGGTTGTTGTAGGTTTTTCCGGGCTATATGGCCATATTCTGGAGGCAATTTTTCTCCTGACGTTTCGCCTACATCTATGGCAAACATCCTCAGAGGTAGTGAGGTCTGTTGGAAGTAGGAAAAATGGCTTTGATTTCAATAGGTTTGATTTCCACCTGGATCGATCCACAGCTCTTATTATACGTTTTCCGAACCGAACCGAACCTAAATTAACATATTCATTAATAACTTTAAAATAGTTTGGACTACCTACCGTCTAACAAACCTTATGAGAATATTTTACCGTCCAGCTCCATTTTCAGTTGATTCTTTAAGTAAACAGTCTTTGTCCAAATACATTTCCATATGTTTATTTTTCCAAGACGAAGGGCAGAAGCAAAATTCCAGTTCCGGTTTCTTTTTTGTTTGCCTGAACTCCTAAGTACCTTTCTAGGAAGTTTGGTTCCTGTTTCTAAAAAAAAATCACTTTAAAAGGGTTACTAATAGTTCATATGGTTTCCTCTGAAATGAACTGATGAAATATCTACTTTCCTTTTACAGAAAACGAATGTATAAACTTATGACCTGCTTGTGATTCACCAACATCCTTCATTCAAGCCATATATAAGATACTCCAAACTGCCTAGCATCGTTTTGCAAGCAGATACTGAAGAGATCGTAACCCGTTTGGAAGGTGAACTTCTGAAAACAGTAAGTTATTTACTTATTTCTTTTTTTCCTTATTGAAAATTTAGTTTGATTGAATGAATTGTAAGCGGGATATCCTCAAACGATCAGATCCCACCTGATCTTGGAAGCTAAGAAGGGCCAGCCCTGGTTAGTACTTGGATGGGAAGTCACCAATGAGCACCAATTTCTGTAGTCTCATTAATTCTACAGTATCTATAATGTAGAATTAATGCAGTTCAGCACCACTTTAATCGCCATGGCTCAATGCTATGCATTCCTAGGAGTCGTAGTTTGATGAGGCACCAGGGAGAGAAAGTGTGAGACCTTGCAGAACTCCCAGGATTCCATAGCATCAAACCATGCAGATGCACACTGATCCAGTCTCTGAATGCAGATTATCTGCTTTGAACTGGGTTATAGGGCAGTGTAGACTAACATAATCCAGTTCTAAGCAAGTATTTGGATTCAGGAACTGGATTATATAACAGTATAGATTCAGCCCAAGATTATTTTGTGTAAATGAGTGGGGCTAAAATAAGTTCTGTTGAAACAGGCATTACAAGTGTATGTAACCACCAATGTTTATTCTTATGAGGTTGTTGCTCTTCTTCTTCTTCTTCTTCCCTTTCTTCCCCTTCTTCTTCTTCCCTTTCTTCCCCTTCTTCCTCTTCTTCTTCCCCTTTTTCCCCTTCTTCTTTTTCTTCCTCTTCCTCTTCCCCTTCTTCCTCTTCCTCTTCCTCTTCTTCTTCTTCTTCTTCTTCTTCCTCTTCTTCTTCTTCTTCTTCCTCTTCTTCTTCCCCTTTTTCCCCTTCTTCTTTTTCTTCCTCTTCCCCCTCTTCCTCTTCCTCTTCTTCTTCTTCTTCTTCTTCTTCTTCTTCTTCTTCTTCTTCTTCTTCTTCTTCTTCTTCTTCTTCCTGTTCTTCCCCTTCTTCTTCTTCCTGTTCTTCCCCTTCTTCTTCTTCTTCCTGTTCTTCCCCTTCTTCTTCTTCCTGTTCTTCCCCTTCTTCTTCTTCTTCTTGCTTTCCAGTAATGGGACTCAAAAGTGTTTAACAACGTATTTAATGCAATGCAAGTTAAAAGCAATTCAGAACTCAAAATTAACAGTAAAATGCAATTAAACAGTGTGTGTGTGTGTATATGTATGTGTGTGTGTATATATATGTGTGTGTATATATATATGTGTGTGTGTGTGTATATATATGTGTGTGTGTGTGTGTGTATATATATATGAATGCATTAAAATCTGTACAGATCCTTTAAAAAAAACAGCACCCCAAAGTATTAAAAACCCAACCTTGTCATTTTGTAAAGTCCTAGCAGCATGTAAATGTGGAAAGAGTGCAAGGATTGAGCCTTAAGGAAACGTGGGCTTCTCTCCAGCTTCTCTGATGAACCAGCACACTAGTCATTAATAAGCTTCCTAGCTGTCTTTGGAGGACAACAAGTCATCTTGTGAGTTCCAAAGTGAAAAATATAACTCCTCCTCAAAGAAATCCATGCCCAGAGTTCCCAGCTTTTAAAGAAATCCAATTGTACTCTTGTTTTAATTGAATTGTTTTAATTCAATATTCTCATTGTACATTTTGTACAAAGTTGTGATGAAGGCATGATGAAAATAATATATATTGGGTATAACCATATTAGAAATAGGAATTAGAATATATATATGAAATCACAAAGGGATATGTATGCATGAACATTCACTTGGGAAGATATGCTCTTCCTAAAAGCTGCAAATTAGATGCCACAAGAGGCCAGGGCCTAGGAAGGGAATGTCTAAGGCAGGGGTCCTCAAACTAAGGCCCGAGGGCCGAATGCGGCCCTCCAAGGTCATTTTCCCGGCCCTTGCTCAGGTTCAACCTAAGTCTGAAACGACTTGAAAGCACACAACAACAACAACAACAACACTATCTCAACAGCCAAAAGCAGGCTCATACTTCTCACTGAAATATTAATAAGTTTATATTTGTTAAAAATGTTCTTCCTTTTAATTATTGTATTGTTTTTAAGTGTTTTTTGCACTACAAATAAGATATGTGCAGTGTGCATAGAAGTTTATTCATTTTTTTCAAATTATAATCTGGCCCTCCAACAGTTTGAGGGACATGGCCCTCTGTTTAAAAAGTTTGAAGACCCCTGGTCTAAGGCATCTGACAAGAGACCCGTACCAAGCAGGGTTTATCGTAACATTAATGATGTAGCCTTGCCATCAAGAGGCTTCATTTCAGAAAGGACTTAGATGGATGGAAGTTCTTGCTATCAGTAGCTGGTGGTAGACACTCTGGCGCTATGGGGTACAGGATGGTTTAATAGCAACTCTTTAGAATAGATAAAGGTGCTTAATGAAAGATTAAAGGTATTGGAGTGTAAAATATGCTATTGAAGACAATGTAAAAGTGGAATTTTGTGACACACATTGTGATACTTGTATGATGTAGGCATATTATTACAAAGGGTATATAAACCAAGGCAATTCCTTCGTTCATCACCCTGTTACCTGGAATACCAGCAGGGTCCATATCCGGTTGGCACAACCGAGACTAAACTGTACTTTTGCAGACCTCGGGGACTCTCTTTTGTCTCTTTTCCTCAAGTCTTGCCATTTCAGTTGTATCAGAACCATTTAGGAGCCCCCGGTGGCGCAGTGGGTTAAAGCACTGAGCTGCTGAGTTTGTTGATCGAAAGGTCGCAGGTTCAATTCCGGGGAGCGGCGTGAGCTTCCGCTGTCAGCCCTAGCTTCTGCCAACCTAGCAGTTCGAAAACATGCAAATGTGAGTAGATCAATAGGTACTGCTCTGGCGGGAAGGTAACGGCGCTCCATGCAGTCATGCCGGCCACATGACCTTGGAGGTGTCTACGGACAATGCTGGCTCTTCGGCTTAGAAATGGAGATGAGCACCACACCACAGAGTCAGACATGACTGGACTTAATGTCAGGAGACTACCTTTACCTTTACCTTTAGACCAAAGCTAGCACTTTGAATTGGCCCCAATAGCAACTGGCAGCCAGGAAAGCTGACGCAACAGGGGGGTTGTATGCTCCCTGTACACCGCTCCAGTGAGGAACCAGACTCCACTCCCGGCTCAAATTGCTTCTAGTTACCCGAGTAGACCTAACAGTCAAGGCTCTGTAGATTCTCCAGCTGGAGTTCTTTTGGCTCTTTTCCACGAAAGATGTGGAGCTGTTTTCCCCGGATGCTTTAGGGCTGTTTCCCCCAGATGTTGTTAGAAACTAAGCTTGTCTACAGATGGAGCTGATCCACATCCTGTAGCTAAGCTTTCCAGTATAAGACTGAACTAAAAATGGTTCCCTTTCCCTCCCAGAGCCCTGGAAAAAGGGGCGGAACCAAAACTTAACAATGATAGACAGGTCATTGGCCCTATAATTGCAAACCAAGGGAAGTCACCTTACTGCAAATGCATGGAATCTTGGAATATATGCAAACACTCAATAGAAAGGAAATGAAGCTGAAGCTCCTGGTACAGCCATACGAGCACAAGGTAACAGGATAAATAAGAGTATACTTGTTTCTTCTCCTTATCTGCTGTTACCTGATAGATCTCAGTCTGCCTCTGAGACAATGTTAAAATGCAGGACGGTTAATCTGATTGGAAATTTTGTTGACATGGAGTTGTCAGAATTCAGTAGGCTTCTATTGATATCTCTTACTTCTCTTTCAGATCAGGGGCTGTTCCAATGGATCCCCAAACATCTTATGCAGCTCTAGTGAAAGACATCCAGTCTCTGGATGTAACAGGAGATTATAATCCTTGTCAACTCCTTCTCACCGGAGACCGGGCTTTTCCATTGCTTCTGAGTTCGAAGGATGAAGTCCTCATTGCTGCATCTCAGTACGGAGAAGGCCGCATGGTGGTCTTTGCCCATGAAGTAATGCTGATGCTTCCCCATTTTTTGCCATTGATTAGAAATGCTCTGGAGTGGCTGAAGCCATCCTCCACAGCCCAAGTGGGGGCCCACCAAAGCATGGATGCCCTCTCCAAGATGCTCCTTAGCAATGGGGTCAAAGTGCATCCCGGAGTGTCCCTTGGAGACTCCCTAGGGGTCTACTGCCTGGATGCGTACAATGGCGACCAGACGGAGGACCTCGTACGGTTTGTCAAAAGAGGTGGGGGGCTTCTGATCGGAGGACAGGCCTGGCATTGGTCATATCAACATGGTGAGGAGAACGTTCTGGTGGAATTCCCTGGCAACCGGGTGACCAGTGTGGCTGGTGTGTATTTCACTGCCAATGTGGGAGAGAATGGGATCTTTCCTGTACCCAAGGAAATGCCAAGGGTCCCCCTGATCACTAAGTAAGCATTTCTCTTTATCTGTCTTATTTCAGTGTTGTTATTGTGTGTCTCCAGTTTTTGTTTCTGTAAGTTGAGGTGGTTGAAAGGCCATTGTATCAAAGAGAATTCTTTGCAAGGTTTCTTCAGATATTCTTTGGACTTTGAGAATGTATGACTTACCTAAGGTCACCCAATGGACTTCCATGCCCTTGTTCAAACCACAATACCTTAGAGTGACTATAGATCAGAAATCACAGGAAGACATACCAAAGCAAATACTGTGGTTGAGACCTATCTTTAAGTTAGACTGCAGTTTCACCCAGGATCATTTACTTGATTTTAATGATCACCTTTTCTGGCTGCATTACATCAAAAAATGAAATGTGCATTAGATTTGGTGGCACATTAGAATCACCCACATAATGCCGTCTACTACCTGATCTCTTACTCGTTCTTTGTTGGTGCCGCCCTGAGAGTCACAGGCACATTGCAACCACTGCCATCACTACCACCACCTACCTCCTCCTCTTTCTTCCTTGTCAGATCAGGGGAGGCTAATTTACGATGTCATAAAAATATCCAGCAAGCATGCAAAGAATGAGGAAGTACTCCATCAGTGTCACAAATGGATGGTGAAGCAACAGCTCCCCTGGTGGCCAGAATACTCTCATGAAGCTGTTAAATGGCCTCTGTGTATCTGTCTATATATGTTGTGTGTCTATAGCATTGAATGTTTGTCATGCATATATACACTGTAATCCACCCTGAGTGCAGGGTGAGAAGGGCAGAATATAAATATAGTAAATAATAAATAAACTGGCCTCATTCACAAGGCCTTCAAAACCTCTGTGAATGAGGCCAATTGGGAACTGAATGAAATTTCCAAAGGTACGTGGTTTCTTGTTCACATATGGGGGCCTCATCAAACGGGGTAAATTTAGCATCCTAGGATGCTTCCACACTGTCTTGTGGACAGAGCCCCATGCTGGCCATCACACAACATCGTGCAACTTCTGGCAGAGATTCTGCCTCCAACCAGGGTGGAAGCATTGGCAAAGGCTTCTGCTACAACATGGGAGCCTGCAAAACCAGGCAAAGTGGTTGACAGATTCACCTTGCTGCCCCTTCTGTCCGCCAGCAAAACCAGGCAAAGCGCAATACTTTGCTTGGCCTTTGTGATGAGGTCCTAAGCCTAATAAACTGGGTGCATTGCATTCAACATCAAATCCTTTTTTAGTAATGTGCATCTACAACACTGAAGTGCGCATTACATTTGATGGTGCATTTTAACCAAGTAAATATAGTAGTCTGGAGACCACATCTACCCCAGTCTGTCACTGGAAAATTCTGGAAGGAAAACCCTTGCAACCCTACAAACAAGGAGAAGGACAATTTTGTTAGGCCCTGCTGTTGTAATTATAACCTGAAACGTCCTTCCACCCCTTAAAAAAAGCCTGGAGGTGACCAGACATAATTACTGGTTGTCTCACCATCCCTTATCCCAAATCCCTCTACAACAGTGTTTCTCAACCTGGGGGTCGGGACCCCTGGGGGGGGTCACAAGGTGGTGTCAGAGGGGTCACCAAAGACCATCAGAAAACAGTATTTTCTGCTGGTCATGGGGGTTCTGGGTGGGAAGATTGGCCCAATTCTATCATTGGTGAGGTTCAGAATGCTCTTTGATTGTAGGTGAACTATAAATCCCAGCAACTACAACTCCCAAATGTCAAGGTCTATTGTCCCCAAATTCCACCAGTGTTCACATTTGGGCATATTGAGTATTTATGCCAAGTTTGGTCCAGATCCATCATTGTTGCAGTCCACTCTCTGGATGTAGATGAACTATAACTCCCAAACTCAAACTCTTCCAGTATTTTTTGTTGGTCATGGGAGTTCTGTGTGCCAGGTTTAGTTCAGTTCCATCGTTGGTGGAGTTCAGAATGCTCTTTGATTATAGATGAACTATAAATCCCTGCAACTACAATTCCCAACCCCCCAAGCCCACCAGTGTTCAAATTTGGGTGTATTGCATATCTGTGCCAAATTTGGTCCAGTGAATGAGAGGACATCCTGCAAATCAGATATTTACATTATGATTCATAACAGTAGCAATATTACAGTTGTGAAGTAGCAACGAAAATAATTTTATGATTGGAGGTCATCACAACATAAGGAACCATGTTAAGGGGTCACGACACTAGGAAGGTTGAGAACCACTGCTCTACAATCTGGCAGTGTGACACCACCTTTTAGATCCTTCAATGTGAGAAATCATTTTGCACCTTTTGGGATGTGAATACTTTCATGGATTCATCTCTTGTTTCATCAGGTCTGGATTAGACATCCAAAGAGACTTAAATTTTCTTCTAAACGGAGTGGTTCAGTTTGACATGGGCGATAAGGTCCCCTCTCCCCTGCTCATCCATGGGAATTTGGCATTTCCAGTTGCCGTATCCGATTCTGATGAGACGTTCATTGGAGCCGCATACTATGGGAGGGGACGCGTTGTGGTTGCCTCCCATGAAGGGTTATTGGACACAGATTCAATGCAGACATTTTTGCTCAATGCAATCCAGTGGCTTTTGGCTGGAAAAGAAGGAAAAGTTGGTGTTGGAAGCTATTTCCATGGGCTTCATTCTATGTTACTCCAGGCCATGATCCCATGCGAACTCACCAGTCTTAAGGAAGGCCTCAGTGTATACTGCTGCTCAGCATACAGCGATGAAGAGATGGAAAAAATCCACGAGTTTGTCTCTGAAGGAGGTGGTCTCTTCATCGGGGGTCATGCTTGGTATTGGACTTACAACCATCCCAACAGCAGTGTCTTTGCCTATTTTCCAGGAAACAAGATCCTTAACAAGTTTGGAATAGGAATCTTTGGGGAAACGTGCAACTCTAACATCTACCCAGTGAGGCAGGCTGGAGACCCATCTTTGAATTACAACTTTCGTAAAATGCTCTCCCATTTCAAGGAACAGGTTGAGAACAATCATCCCCTACATCCGCCATATTCCTTGTGGTGTAAGAAACTGGCGCAAGATTCAGCCGCATTCCTACAGATCCCAGCTGCCAAGTCCCCTGTTTTCTCCTCTGTTCACAAGCATATGTTGGAACTGGTTCAGCGCTGTGGGATTCCCGACATCGATACAAACAATCCAATCAATTCCAACTCAGACAAAGCTGTTTTACTCTACTTGTCTTGGGATCTCTATAACGCGATGCCAGAATTCCAGTGTTTAGTCCCGAGCCTGAATCAACATTTCACAAAACACTTTCCTATAGCATCTCCCCAAACCATCTGGATTAATGGAACAAATAACGGTAAGAGAATACTTCAAAAGGTTGATATATTTGGAGGGGTGCTATGAGTTCATAGAGGTCTCCTGGGAGGACTAATATGGTCTCCATCTTTCCACAGTCATCCACCATTGCAATAAGTATATGTTAGCAATTGTTGTATTCCAGAGTAGGATCCCCTGTGTGTTTAACCCACACAGATGGGTTAAAATAGCAAGCAGTTTATTGAAGATAATATAAGCCAAAGCAATAAAAACAATCCACAGTAAAAGGTAATCCAATTAGTTAGGAAGAAACAGGAACAAACTGTCCAAAGAAAAATAGCCCAACAACAGTCCGTGAAACTAGATATTTGATTTCCCTGCCAAGAAGCAGGAATATTGCATTCAAATCACCCCTGACAGATGGCCATCCAGCCTCTGCTTAAAAGCTTCCAAAGAAGGAGCCTCCACCACACTCCGGGGCAGAGAGTTCCACTGCTGAATGGCTCTCACAGTCAGGAAGTTCTTCCTCATGTTCAGATGGAATCTCCTCTCTTGTAGTTTGAAGCCATTGTTCCGCGTCCTACTCTCCAAGGAAGCAGAAAACAAGCTTGCTCCCTCCTCCCTGTGGCTTCCTCTCACATATTTATACATGGCTATCATATCTCCTGTCAGCCTTCTCTTCTTCAGGCTAAACATGCCCAGTTCCCTAAGCCGCTCCTCATAGGGCTTGTTCTCCAGACCCTTGATCATTTTAGTCGCCCTCCTCTGGACACATTCCAGCTTGTCAATATCTCGCTTGAGTTGTGGTGCCCAGAATTGGACACAATATTCCAGATGTGGTCTAACCAAAGCGGAATAGAGGGGTAGCATTACTTCCTTAGATCTAGACACTATGCTCCTATTGATGCAGGCCAAAATCCCATTGGCTTTTTTTGCCGCCACATCACATTGTTGGCTCATGTTTAACTTGTTGTCCACGAGGACTCCAAGATCTTTTTCACACGTACTGCTCTCGAGCCAGGCGTCACCCATTCTGTATCTTTGCATTTCATTTTTTCTGCCAAAGTGGAGTATCTTGCATTTGTCACTGTTGAACTTCATTTTGTTAGTTTTGGCCCATCTAATACATACAACAGCAAAGAGTTGGGGCAATTGGTAGATACCCTTAGCAGTGAAGTCAGCATGTCTTACAACAGGGACATCAATCACAATGCCATCCAGCTATTGAACTATAGCTCCCAGCATTACATATAATTGGCTATGCTGATTTAAGGATGCTAGGGCATGGGATCCAACATTTGGACAGTCACATGGATTCCACTGTTGTTTAGATGCTTAGCAAGGTTCTTCTCTAATGAATAACCTATCTATCATAAAATTCAGTTAAAGCAATTTCAGAAAATTCTCTTTCTCCAAGAAGAAGTCAAATATATATATATAGCCTAGATACTTATAACCTATCACTATATTGCAAATTCCATCTGTCTATTTGTTATTATAGGAAATGAAGCATGGAGAAGCTCTGGCATGTATGTTCCTCCAGCCAAGACTGTCACCTTGGTCTTTCCATCAACTGTCCTAGATGCTAATTTGGAGGTGAAGTTTCTAAAATCTGAGTCACATCGTATTATAATTATATAATTATATTACATGTAATATTACTAATAATTTTACAATATAATGGTATAGTGCAATATAGTAATATTTAATACTGATATTGTACTATGCTAATAATATAATATTATAATAATACAATATATATTGTGTGTGTATATAAATGTGTGTGTGTGTGTGTATATATATATATATATGCCGTCCCCTGCCACGCGTTGCTGTGGCTCACTCTGGTGGTCATGGGGGTTCTGTGTGGGAGGTCTGGCCCAATTCTATAGTTGGTGGGGTTCAGAATGCTCTGTGATTGTAGGTGAACTACAAATCCCGGCAACTACAACTCCCAAATGTCAAGATTCTATTTTCCCCAAACTCCACCAGTGTTCACATTTGGACATATTGAGTATTCGTGTAGAGTTTGGTCCAGATCCATCATTGTTTGAGTCCACAGTACTCTCTGGATGTAGGTGAACTACAACTTCTCGGTGGTGGCCCCTCACTTGTGGCACTCACTCCCCGGGGAGATTAGATCGGCGAATTCCCTTTTTTCTTTTAGAGAAAAACTGAAGATCTGGATGTGGGACCAGGCATTTGGACATTCTGGCAGCTAAAGAAAGACCTTGATGATGAGCAGGAACGGACGAAACGGAATGGATTTACAGAACTCTGAGCGCTGAGCATAGGATTAGTTTACTATTGTATTAGTGTATTGTTATGTACTGATGATTTTAATTTGTTAACTGTTTAAGTGCTGTATGTATATTTGATATAGGCATCGAATTGTGCCTCCCTTTGTAAGCCGCCCTGAGTCCCCCCTCGGGGGTGAGAAGGGCGGGGTATAAGTAACTGAAATAAATAACTCCAAAACCAAAGGACACTGCCCACCAAACCCTTCCAATATTTTCTGTTGGTCAAGGGAGAACTGTGTGCCAAGTTTGGTTCAAACTTGTGTGAGTCCTTTGTCTCACCCTGGTCATTCCACAGATATATAAACCCTTTTTCCTAGTTCCAACAGACCTCACTACCTCTGAGGAACCTTGCCATAGATGCAGGCAAAACGTCAGGAGAGAATGCCCCTAGAACATGGCCATATAGCCCGAAACAATAATTTGGAGATTTGGGGGAGATATAAAAAATGCCAGGTATTTCTCCTAGCATGCCAGTTTTAATGACAGAAAACTTCTCAGTAAATTTGAAAAAAGAACTTGAAGTAGAACTTAAAGGAAGAGGTTTAATGAAAGTAAAAGACTGGGATTTGAAAATGGTAAATATGGAAAGGATAAAAGAGGAATTAAGGGACTTAGATTGGTCCAAGTATCTACAAATTGGGTAAATGGTCAAGTGAAATAAGGAAAATGTATAATAGAGGTAGGGAAAAAAACAAAAATAGAAAAGATGATAACTCAAAGGGAGATAAAAGAAGAGAAGTACAGTAAGTGATATCTATAAATTATTATTAACGGACGAACAAGAACAAATTTATTTGAAGGAAGTATGGGAAGCAGATTTGGGGGGGAAAGTGAATAATCAGGAATGGGCAAAGATGTGGAGTATGAGATTACTAAAAATGTCTATAAGAATTAAGGAAAATTACTATAAAATGGTATGGAGGTGATATTTAACTCCCATTAGATTAAATCAGATTGATTAAAACATACTCAGATCAGTGTTGGAGAGGCTGTCAGGAAATATTGATATACCTTCACATTTGGTGGTCACGTAAAACTATACAAAATATTTGGGAAAGTATACCTAAAGAAATAAGAGCAATAATAAAAATAGAGATTGAGATTACACCAACATTAGCATTATTACTTATGCATGATAATATAATTCCCTTACAAGAGGAGAAATTATTGGTTTCTAATTTGATAACAGCAGCTAAATTGCTAATAGCAAAAAAAACTGGAAAGAAAAAAAAGAAATTCAATTAGAAGAATGGTATAGGGAAATTTGGAATAAAGCGATTAATGATAAGCTAACTTGCAATATTAAAATTAAAAGCGGAAAATAGAAACAAACAGGGTTTTGGAAAATATGGGGGAAATGTATTAAATATGTCTTTAATTCAATGTATTAAATATGTCTTTAATTCAAAATTCCAGCGAGCTTAAAACAAGCTGTAATAAAACCTTCTGGGACGCCTCGTGGGAATAGGCCTTGGTGGCACTGTTCTGCAGTGGCTCAGGTCCTTCCTAGAGGATCGTACCCAGAAGGTGTTGCTGGGGGACAACTGCTCAACCTCGCAACCATTGTCTTGTGGGGTCCCGCAGGGCTCTATATTGTCCCCCATGTTGTTTAACATCTACATGAAGCCGCTGGAGAAGATCATCCGGAGTTTTGGGGTGCGGTGTCATCTGTACGCGGATGATGTCCAACTCTGTTACTCCTTTCCACATGCTACTAAGGATGCTGTCCAGGTCCTGAACCGGTGCTAGGCCGCTGTATCGGACTGGATGAGGGCTAACAAATTGAAACTGAATCCAGACAAGACAGAGGCACTCCTGGTCAGTCAAAAGGCCGAACAGGGCATAGGGTTACAGCCTGTGTTGGATGGGGTCGCACTCCCCCTGAAGACGCAGGTTCGCAGTTTGGGTGTGACCCTGGTGTGACCCTGGACTCATCGCTGAGCCTGGAAACCCAGGTTTCGGCGGTGACCAGGGGAGCATTTGCACAACTAAAACTTGTGCGCCAGCTGCGCCCGTACCTTGGGAAGTCTTACTTGGCCACGGTAGTCCATGCTCTGGTTACATCCCGCATAGACTACTGCAACACGCTCTACGTGGGGTTCCCTTTGAAGATGGCCCAGAAGCTTCAAATGGTCCAGCGTGCAGCAGCCAGGTTGCTAACAGGAGCGGCGCTCAGGGAGCACACAACTCCTCTGCTGCATCAGCTCCACTGGCTGCCAGTTTGCTACCGGGCCCAATTCAAAGTGCTGGCTTTAGCCTATAAAGCCCTAAACGGTTCTGGCCCAGCCTACCTATCCGAACGCATCTCTTCCTACAAACCCTCCAGGAAGTTAAGATCATCTGAGGAGGCCCTGCTCTCGATCCCGTCTGCTTCGCAAGCACGCTTGGCGGGGACGAGAGACAGGGCCTTCTCTGTGGTGGCCCCTCGGCTGTGGAACTCCTTGCCTAGGGATATTAGATCAGCCCCCTCCCTCCTGACCTTTCGTAAGAGAGTGAAAACCTGGCTCTTTGAGCAGGTATTCGGAACCCCGGAATAGTCAAGCTTGAGATGGGGAATGACCCAGGAACGGCCAAGACGATGAAACGGATGAGGATTGGAATGAGAGGATATAGCTCTTTTTAAATTGTTATTGCACTGTCTTTTTTTGTCTAAATGCACTTAATTGTTTTTGCTTTTGTATTGTATTGATGGCATCGAATTGTGCCGATATGTAGACCGCCCTGAGTCTCCTGCGGGCTGATATGGGCGGGATATAAGTGATGTAAATAAATAAATAAATAATAAAATTTAATGAGGGAAAGGGGTATAAGCCAGCAATAGAAACAATGACGTCTTGGAATTGTGAAACAACATGAGTTGGTTGGATCTGGTGAAGGGGGCACAAACTTTTTCTAAACAAAACAAAAACAAAAAAGTAAATAATCTGAGATTCCTATATTTAGGAGTGCTTAAGTGGACTATTGGTGGTTGATCTCTGCTGTGGTTTATGAGTTGGGAGCCCAGGCAAGAAGATGATGATATCAACCTCTATTCCAGTGGTTCCCAACCTCTCTAATGCCGCAATCCCTTAATACAATTCTCTCATATTGTGGTGACCCCCAACCATAACATTATTTTTGTTGCTACTTCACAACTGTAATTTTGCTGTTGTTATGAATCATCATGTAAGTATCTGATATGCAAGGTTGTATTTTCATTCACTGGACCAAATTTGGTACAAATGCCGGATATGCCTAAATTTGAATTCTAGTGAGGTTGAAGGGGAGTTTGATGCTGTCATTTGGGAGTTGTAGTTGCTGACATTTATAGTTCACATACAATCAAAGAGCATTCTGAACTCCAGCAATGACTGAATTGAACCAGTCTTGGCACAAAGAATTCCTATGACCAACAGTAAATACTGGAAGGGTTTGATAGGCATTGAGTTTTGGAATTGTAGTTCACCTACATCCAGAGAGCACTGTGGACTCAATGATGGATCTGGACTAAACTTGGCACGAATACTCAACATGTCCAAATGTGAACACTGGTGGAGGTTGGGGGAAATAGACCTTGACATTTGGGAGTTGTAGTTGGTGGGATTTATAGTTCATCTACAATCAAAGAGCATTCTGAACTCCAACAATGAGAGAATTGGGCTAAACTTCGTACACAGAACCCCCATGACCAATAGAAAATACTGTGTTTTCTGATGCTCTTTGGCAACCCCTCTCATACACCCTCACGACCCCCCCAAGACCCCCCCCCCAGGGATCCCGACCCCCAGATTGAGAAACACTGCTCTATTCAAATGTGGATTTGAGCAACAGATGACAAAGAATCCCTAATCCCTAAGACTAAAGAAACCAGGAGAGGAACTTCACCTGTCGCAATACCATCAGGCTCTTAAATCCAATATCCTTTTCTCCCAGGTACAGATTGGCTGCCATTCTGATGACTTGAGCAAGGCTGGTGAGCTGCAACGTCCTCCGGTGGTGGTCAGACGATTTCAGGTTAAGAGTCCAAGAGTGGAAGTCTCCAGCCTGTGGGGAGGCCTCTTATACATCATCGTGCCGGAGAAATCTTCAATGGGCTTCATGTATGTCACCATAGAAGGGGCCACCATGGCTCCTTACTTCAAGCATGGCAAGTGATCCACACACACACAAATCAAATAATGGTGGGATAGTTGGAAAACTCAAAAATTATTTGAATATAAATGGTTGCAAGGTACAAGAGGTTCATCTGCACCTAGGTGTCCATTGAAAAAGCAATGCACAATTCACTACTGGAACTTTGTTACCCATCATTCCAACTAGGTAAAGGCTAGGTAAAGGGTTTATTTATTTAGTATACTTGTATACCGGCCTTCTCAGCCCTCAGGCAACTCAGTTTTCCACTGACATTAAGTCCAGTCGTGTCTGACTCTGGAGGTTGGTGCTAATCTCCATTTCCAAGCTGAAGAGCCAGCATTGTCCACAGACACCTACTAGATCACGTGGCCAGCATGACTGCATGGAGCGCCATTACCTTCCCACCGATAACTTGCAACTACGAGGGTTGAATGAAAAGTAATGTCTCCACCTTCGTAACTCGTGTCCAATTCTGGGCACCACAATTCAAGACAGATATTGACAAGCTGGAATGTGTCCAGAGGAGGGCGACCAGAATGATCAAGGGTCTGGAGAACAAGCCCTATGAGGAGCGGCTTAAGGAGCTGGGCATGTTTAGCCTGAAGAAGAGAAGGCTGAGAGGGGATATGATAGCCATGTATAAATATGTGAGAGGAAGCCACAGGGAGGAGGGAGCAAGCTTGTTTTCTGCTTCCCTGGAGACTAGGATGCGAAACTATGGCTTCAAACTACAAGAAAGGAGATTCCATCTGAACATGAGGAAGAACTTCCTGACTGTGAGAGCCGTTCAGCAGTGGAACTTTCTGCCCCGGAGTGTGGTGGAGGCTCCTTCTTTGGAAGCTTTTAAACAGAGGCTGGATGGCCATCTGTCAGATGGCTGGATGGCCATCTGTCTTCTTGGCAGGGGGTTGGACTGGATGGCCCATGAGGTCTCTTCCAACTCTGATTCTATGATTCTATGATTCTATCCTCAACAGATGGCAGTACTGGTATGCGGCAGGTACTGGCTTGTTCGGTAGACTCTCCTCTACAGTTCCATTTTGGTAGTAAGCCTTAGCACTGAACAGTTGTGTTGTTAAAGTGCAAAGTATGGAACCCTGCACAGTCGGTCAATGAGACTTAAGCAACGTGCAGTCATTGAATTCTTAACAGAAAGTGTCATCCCAAAGGAGATTCGTCAGAGAATACAAGCTGTTTATGATGATTGTGTTGATGTGAGTACTGGGTGTCATTGGGCGAGTAAGGTGATTGTGTTGATGTGAGTACTGTGTATCGTTGGGCGAGTAAGTTTAAAGATGTTGTGGTGGGAACATCTGACTTGCGTAACAAACAAAGAGTTGGATGTCCTGTAACAGCAGCCACCGAGTTTCACAAGCAAAGGGTTGACAGATTGATTCAGGATGATCGTCGTATCACTCAAAGAGAAATTTCAAGCATAATTGGCATTTCACAAGAACATATGGGTCACATTTTTGCTTTGCTTGGCTATCGGAAGATCTGTGCACAATGGGTTGCAGAAACACAGTGTTGACTTCTTCCGTGATGGCTTCAGAAAACTTGTTCTTCGTTGACAGAAATATATCCAATTGTCTGGTGATTATGTGGAAAAGTGGATAGTGGTAGTTCAAGAGCACATTCTAAGGATTATTTCTGCATTTGATTTATTAAAATACTCCCATCCAAACCCAAGTAAGGAAGGTGGAGGCATTACTTTTCATTCAACCCTCGTACATACATGAATCACACTCTCTCCCTGTTCCCAGTAAGACACGAAATACCAGGAAAACTGCTGGTGAACCCCTCTAAGTAAGGTGGTTATTTGGAGGCCTTATTAGAATACCGTGTGACACTGACTGTTAACCAGAAAGGAGATGTCATAAACTATCCAAGAAGTCCTCATGCAACTGGTGTGTTAACTGATGTTATGTGCTGTGTGCCAAAGAACCATTGTCTCTGTTCAATCCACTGTTGATAAGACTGGAATTGGTGAAACTATTCCTGTCCAGCTGATTCTTTCCCAACTTCCTATCATCTATCTATCTATCTATCTATCTATCTATCTACTTACCTACCTACCTACCTACCTATCTACCTACCTACTTATCTACCTACCTACCTACCTAACTATCTACCTACCTATCTATCTACCTATTTATCTACCTACCTATCTACCTGTCTGTCTGTCTATCTCTCTCTATCTATCTATCTATCTATCTATCTACCTGTCTAGCTACCTATCTATCTATCTACCTACCGATCTATCTATCTATCTACCTACCGATCTATCTATCTATCTATCTATCTATCTATCTATCTATCGACCTAACTATCTATCTACCAACCTATCTATCTACCTACCTATCTATCTATCTATCTATCTATCTATCTATCCATCCATCCATCCATCCATCCATCCATCTATCTATCTATCTATCTATCTATCTATCGACCTATCTATCGACCTATCTATCGACCTATCTATCGACCTATCTATCTATCTATCTATCTATCTATCTATCTATCTATCGACCTATCTATCTATCTATCTATCTATCGACCTAACTATCTATCTACCGACCTATCTATCTATCTATCTATCTATCCATCCATCCATCCATCCATCCATCCATCCATCTATCTATCTATCTATCGACCTATCTATCGACCTATCTATCGACCTATCTATCGACCTATCTATCGACCTATCTATCGACCTATCTATCGACCTATCTATCTATCTATCTATCTATCTATCTATCTATCTATCGACCTATCTATCTATCTATCTATCGACCTATCTATCGACCTATCTATCTATCTATCTATCTATCTATCTATCAACCTATCTATCTATCTACCGGCCTATCTATCTACCTATCTATCTACCTATCTACCTATCTGTCTATCTATTTATCTATCATCTATCTATCTATCTATCTATCTATCTATCTATCTACCTGTCTAGCTACCTATCTATCTACCTACCTACCGATCTATCTGTCTGTCTATCTGTCTATCTATCTATCTATCTATCTATCTATCTATCTATCTATCTATCAAGCTATCTATGAATGTATCTATCTATCTATCTATCTATCTATCTATCTATCTATCTACCTACCTACCTACCTATCTATCTATCTATCTATCTATCTATCTACCTACCTACCTACCTACCTACCTACCTACCTACCTATCTATCTATCTATCTACCTACCTACCTACCTACCTACCTACCTATCTATCTATCTACCTATCTACTTATCTACCTATCTACCTGAGCGAAGGCTGAGCGAAGGAAGATAGATGCTTTTGAGCTGTGGTGTTGGAGGAAAGTTCTGAGAGTGCCTTGGACTCTCAGAACCAACCAGTCCATCCTCCAGGAAAAAAGCCCGGCTGCTCACTGGAGGGAAGGAGACTAGAGACAAAGTTGAAGTCCTTTGGCCACATCATGAGGAGACAGCAAAGCCTAGAGAAGACAATGATGCTGGGGAAAGTGGAAAGTAAAAGGAAGAGGGGCCGACCAAGGGCAAGATGGCTGGATGGCATCCTTGAAGTGACTGGACTGACCTTGAAGGAGCTGGGGGTGGTGACGGCCGACAGGGAGCTCTGGCGTGGGCTGGTCCATGAGGTTACGAAGAGTTGGAGACGACAGAACAAATGAACAACAACAACACCTATCTACCTATCTATCTACGTATCTACCCATCTACCCATCTATCTATCTATCTATCTATCTATCTATCTATCTATCTATCTATCTATCTATATTGTTCAAGTACTGCTATTTGAGCTCTGAAGTGGAGTGTCCAGTAAGTGTTCTGCAACTGGGTTTTGTGTATTCTTTCGTTTATCCTCTGGTACAGAGCCTAGCATGTCTGCCCAATGTGGTTCTAATGAATGTTTCCTTTCTTAAAATGTTGGATCAGGTGAAACCAGTATCCGGGCCTGGCAAAATACCATACGCCACTATCCTGCTCCCTGGGCTGAGCTAGAAACTGAGAATATCATCTTGACGCTGCCCTCCGATGATGCGTGCAAAATAGATGATCCTGAGACCCTGCTCACTACCTGGGCCCAGATGATGAATGCCGTGACCGAGTTGGCATTCTTTCCTCCCGTTTTTCCCAGACCAGAAAGAATTGTGACTGATGTTCAAATATCTGCTGGTAAGTAGATGCCACTTCATACCATATGTATAATAGTGACAATTGTCAAGATACATTATACCTCCACACCCACTGGGGATACGTTCCAGGATTTCATGTGAATATGCGAAACCTTACTTACTTTGACTTGGGCAATCCCTCATTGTCTAAGTAGGATGGCCTTCCAAGTGTAGTCTCTTGGTGGTGGCATTCAGTCCAGCGGAGACGGTGGTTGGGCATTCAGACAATGTGGCCAGTCCAGCAGAGTTGATGACTTAGGAACATCGCTTCAGTGCTGGTGGTCTTTGCTTCTTCCAGCATGCTAACATTTGTCCACCTGTCTTCCCAAGAGATTTGCAGGATTTTTCAGACGCAATGCTGATGGAATCGTTCCACGAGTTGAGTGTGACATCTGTAGACAGTCCACATTTCATAGGCGTATCACAGGGTTGGGAGGACACTTACTTCCTTACTTACTCAGACGATCCCTCATAGCTCAAGGATGATGGTCCTCCAAGTGCAGTGTCTTGGCAATGGGTCCGTAGGTGACTGTGGAGCCCTATTCTTGACCTGCATCTTCTCCTACAGTAAGAGCATTGGTTTCTAGGTGGAAGGTGGTCCCGGTAAGGGTTGGCTTGACGTGCCTTCCGCTTTGCACATTTCTCCTTTTCACCCTCCATTTGTGCCTCTTTAAATTCTGCAGCACTGCTGGTCACACCTGACCTCCAGTTAGAGCGCTCAAGGGCCAGGGCTTCCCAGTTCTCAGCGTCTACGCCATAGTTTTTAAGGTTAGGTTAGCTTGAAGTCCATCTTTAAGTCTCTTTTCCTGTCCACCAACATTAGATTTTCTGTTCTTGAGTTGAGGGTATAGTAACTGCTTTGGGAGACGGTGATCCAGAATTCAGACAATGTGGCCAGTCCACGGAGTTGATGACGTAGGAGCATCGCTTGTTTATAATTAAATAAATAGCTTTATAAACAAGCAACTTTGTCTCCCTACGGACAGAGGCGGCCCTAGGTAATTTTCAATGGTAAGCAAGCAGTATTTTGGCGCCCCCCCCCCAACCAATCACTGATATATATTTTCTGTTCATCGTGGGAGTTCTGTATGCCATATTTGGTTCAATTCCATCATTGGTGGAGTTCAGAATGCTATTTGATTGTAGGTGAACTATACATCCCAGTAACTACAACTCGCATATGTCAAGGTCTATTTTCCCCCAAGAGCGCCTCAAGAGCGCCCCTTGGCAAAATCAACTATACTGCAAATGCTTACTTTGCGTAATGGGTTGAGCCGCCCTTGCCTACGGATGTCCCAATCCTCAACACTCTCTGCTTCATTCAGAAGAATGCTGAACTTGCAGAGCTCAGGCAGAGTTGTATTTCAGTGTCAATACTGACTTTTGTGGAGAAGTGACTGAAAGGGAGCGGAAATGGTCAATATTTTCTAATGTTACACCATTAAGCTGCATTTCTGGCATTGCAGAGGGATTGGCTGGTGACTACTGGAAGAGAACTTTGGCTTTCACCGTTTTTAATGTAAAACACGGTGGTCCACGTTCTGGTTACATCCCGTATAGACTACTGCAACACTCTCTATGTGGGGTTGCCTCTGAAGACTGCCCGGAAGCTGCAATTAGTCCAACGAGCGGCAGCCAGATGACTAACAGGAGCGGGGTACAGGGAGCATGCTACTCCTCTGTTGCGCCAGCTCCACTGGCTGCCAATTAGCTTCCGAGCATAATTCAGAGTGCTGGTGTTGACCTATAAATCCCTAAACTACTCCGGCCCAATTTACCTGTCCAAACGGATTCTCCCCTATGAACCATCAAGGTTGCTAAGATCTTCTGGAAGGGCCCTGCTCTCGGTCCCACCACCCTCGCAATCATGTCTGGTGGGGACGAGGGACAGGGCCTTCTCGGTGGTGGCCCCTCAGCTCGGAACTCTCTCCCATTGGAGATTAGAACTGCCCCTTCCCTCCTGACCTTTAGAAAGCTGGTGAAAACCTGGCTCTGGAACCTGGCATTTGATGAGTGAGTCAATAACCCTTGATCACACGGACGGATGGTGATGAATTGTGATTTTATTTGGACAACTTGGCCTTATGTAATTATATGATTGTATTGGAATGTGTTTTATATTAGATTTTTATAGGATGTGGTGTCTTTAACTATTGTGTATGAACTCCTCTGTTGTAAACCGGCCTGAGTCCCTCGTCGGAAGTGAGAAGACCGGTATATAAAAGTTCTAAATAAATAAATAAATAAAACTACAGATAATAGCAAATCCTATTGAATGAATAGCATTTGGTGGAAGCATACCAGAGTCACAACGGAGGTCCAAGTAAATGTCTAGGCATCATTAAATTCTTCAGTATGATTCTTCAGTCAATTCTGGTGGAAGCGTATTATAGAATTGCCTGGGGACCTAAAAATTAAATTTTGGGTAAATTCAACCTCTAGTTCTGCTGCATTTGGATACCTCTAATTTTAGTTTATTACTTCTGATATTTATCTCTTCATATGAATCTCTCTCTCTCTCTCTCTATGTATGTGTGTATGTGTGTGTATACACACACGCACACACACACACACACACACACATATATATATATCTTCTCCTATGCCAACTCTGTTCCTTAGGTTGGATGCATTCTGGTTACCCAGTCATGTCTAATGTAGGGGGAATGGAGGAAATTGTGGACATGGAGGCCTTCAAAACCAAAGGGACCTGGGGTCCTATCCATGAGTTGGGTCACAACCAGCAGCAAAGTGGGTGGGAATTCCCTCCTCATACCACTGAAGCCACTTGCAACCTCTGGTCTGTTTACGTCAACGAGACAGTCCTGAACATCCCAAGGGACCGAGCTCATCCAGAACTCCAACCACACCTGAGAAAGCAGAGAATTGAAGACTATCTCCAAAATGGAGCTCAGCTGAAGGACTTTGAAGTATTCACTGCGCTGGAACCCTATTTACAGGTAACGGAGGGCATTAGATACTTATCTAGAAACAAGTCCCATGGAGCTTAGTGTGGGACTTATTATTTCCAAGTAAATATGCCTTGATTAGCCTGCAGAAAGTCTAATCCAGGTTTGTCGAACACAGGAGATACATGAAGCTGTAATACCCACATTTTGCATTTCCAAGAACCCCAGCAGCATCCACCACCAAATTATGAATGGTTTGAAGCTTGTAGAGGACCTCAATATCTTAAGGGCACCAGACCTAGTCTTATCTTGGAAGCTAAGTAGTGTCAACTTTAGTTAGTACTTAGACGACACGAAATTGGGAGGTTTAGCCAATACTCCAGAGGACAAGAGCAGGATTCAAAACCATCTTGACAGATTAGAGAGCTGATGGGCCAAAACTAACAAAATGAAGTTCAACGGGGACAAATGTAAGATACTCCACTTAGGCAGAAAAAACGAAATGCAAAGATACAGAATGGGGGACAATGCCTGGCTCGAGAGCAGTACATGTGAAAAAGATCTTGGAGTCCTCGTGGACAACAAGTTAAACATGAGCCAACGATGTGATGTGGCGGCAAAAAAAGCCAATGGGATTTTGGCCTGCATCAATAGGAGCATAGTGTCTAGATCTAGGGAAGTCATGCTACCCGTCTATTCCGCTTTGGTTAAACCACACCTGGAATATTGTGTCCAATTCTGGGCACCACAATTCAAGAGAGATATTGACAAGCTGGAATGTGTCCAGAGGAGGGTGACTAAAATGATAAAAGGTCTGGAGAACAAGCCCTATGAGGAGCGGCTTAAGGAGCTGGGCATGTTTAGCCTGAAGAAGAGAAGGCTGAGAGGAGATATGATAGCCATGTATAAATATGTGAGAGGAAGCCACAGGGAGGAGGGAGCAAGCTTGTTTTCTGCTTCCTTGGAGACTAGGACGCGGAACAATGGCTTCAAACTACAAGAGAGGAGATTCCATCTGAACATGAGGAAGAAGTTCCTGACTGTGAGAGCCATTCAGCAGTGGAACTCTCTGCCCCGGAGTGTGGTGGAAGCTCCTTCTTTGGAAGCTTTTAAACAGAGGCTGGATGGCCATCTGTCAGGGGTGATTTAAATGCAATATTCTTGCTTCTTGGTGGGGGTTGGACTGGATGGCCCATGAGGTCTTTTCCAACTCTTTGATTCTATGATTCTATACTGTCTGCATGAAAAAGCTAAGGGAATAAATATATGCCTTTTTTACCCCAGCTACAGGAAGCATTTGGATGGGAACCCTATATCCACATCTTTGCTGAGTACCAAAGCATGTCCACTATCCCTGATGACAACAAATCCAAGATGAATCTGTGGGCAGAAGCATTTTCACGAAGAGTAAACAGAAATCTAGGCCCTTTCTTTAAAGCCTGGGGGTGGCCGATTGAGGATGAAATCTCTCGGAAGTTGGCCAAAACGTTTCCTCCCTGGGAAGAGGATCCAATGAAGCAGAACTGTCACTGTAAGGAACTGAAAGTGAAATAAATTGAAGCTGCATTTCATAGAACTGTGCACCTGCATTGGAATTAAGGATATCAGGTGAAATATGAGAAGACACCTCTATTTTTAATAGGTTTACATACCCTCCAATTGTCCCAATATGACAGGGACAGTCCTGATTAATGCTTCGCCTTATCACTTTTCAGATTTTTAAATTTTTTTACGATTGTCACATTAAACCTATAATCTTCTAGCGCTAGTATTAATCTTGGAAGTTCTGTTGAGTTTAGGTACGGTTCTTTCTGTTGAGTTTAGGTACGGTTGAGTTTAGATACGGTTTACCTTCCGAACGTATTCTCCCCCTATGAACCATCAAGGATGTTAAGATCTTCCAGAGAGGACCTGCTCTCAATTCCACCACCTTCGCAAGCGCGTTTGGTGAGAACGAGAGACAGGGCCTTCTCGGTGGTGGCCCCTCAGCTATGGAACTCTCTCCCGAATGAGATTAGATCTGCCCCCTCCCTCTTGTCCTTCAGGAGGCTACTGAAATCCTGGTTGTGGAACAAAGCATTCCCAGAATAATGGCTGAGACTGGTTACAGACCAAAGTGAGTGACCACATATGCGGACTGAGTTGAACATGATTTTACCTTGGCGATTTGGTATATATGTATTTTATCTATATGTATTTTAATCTTGTATTGTTGTATGATGTTTTAACTTGCATTAGTAGCATTGAATCCTTGCTGTAAGCCGGTCTGAGTCCCTCTACGGAGGTGAGAAAATTGGGATATAAATTTTAAATAAATAAATAAATAAATTCTTCTTTTCTTGGAAACCTAGCCTAGACAATCACTTTGAGTAGCCCTGCTCTAGGGCAAACCTCTTTATACTGTTGTCCGTGACCCCATTTGAGGTCCCTTAACTCAATCTGGGGGGTCATAGAAATTTGTGTAACTTGCCGTCCATTGGCTGCTTTGGACATTTGCCTGATTCTAGGAGGGAAAAAGAGTCAAGAGTAGTCTGCCACTCGAGGCTGCAAACCAAATATACCAGCATGGCACAAAAGATGAAGATGCTCTATGTCCTCCAGTATCAAATATTCATATTTAATAAACAGTAAAAATTATATATATGTGAAAGAATTATTTTAAAATAAATATACGAGTGGCATTTTTTAAGTAAGGTCCGTTTTGTTGTAGACACTAGTAGTTCACGCACATACCGCAACGAGCGTGTGCATCATGTACCGGCATTCCTCGGGAACAACTGTGCTCAGTTTCTGCTCTGTAGCTAACCTGTACAGTTCTGTTCTGTGCTTTAAAAATGTTTAAGACATTTTTACCTGTCCGAACGTATCCTCCCCTATGACCCATCAAGATTACTAAGATCGTCTGGACGGGCCCTGCTCTTGATCCCACCGGCCTCACAGGCGTGGTTGGTGGGGACGAGAGACAGGGCCTTCTCGGTGGTGGCCCCTCGACTCTGGAACTCCCTTCCACTGGAGATCAGAACTGCCCCTTCAATCTTAACGTTCAGGAAACAGGTGAAAACCTGGCTTTGGGGATTGGCATTCAACGAATGAGCCATGATCCTGTGATATGGATGGATGACGACGAATAAATGATTTCTTATGACGCCTGACCACTGTAATCATATGATTGTATTTTTGCCATTTTAATTGTTTCAATGTTTTAATGTTTTAGTGTGATTTAGAAATATGATGTTTTAATGACGATCTGTAATATTGATGTTGGAAACCGGCCCGAGTCCCTTGAATGGAAGTGAGAAGACCGGTATACAAAACTACCAAATAAATAAATAAATAAATAAAGACTATCAACTCACCCGCCGCATGTGAGGTTCGCTCAGTGATACGGTTTTTGTCAGCAAGGAACCTGCCTGCTGCAGAAATTCATCGACAGATTTGTGACGTGTACGGTGATACTGTTATGAGTGAAAGCAAAGTGCGTAAGTGGGTACGACAATTCAAAGATGGCCGTGAGATGAGAACCGCTCCGGTCGCCCTTCTTTGATTCCAGACGATTTGGTGGCTTCAGCTGAAGCGAGGATTCGTGAGAACAGGCGCTTCACAATAACAATAAAAATCTTTGAATTGTCGTACCCACTTACGCACTTTGCGTATGATAGTGACAAATCGGTCATATATAACCACGTAGTAATTTCAGCAATTACTACTAATGTATCTTAAATGTTATATTTATGATTTTTTCATCTAAACTTTTGGTTCCTCTTTTCAAAAGTACCGTATATACTTGAATATAAGCCGAATTTTTCAGCCCTTTTTAAGCTGCTGCTTCATCAGCTTCCAAAGGAGGAAGGAGCCTCCACCGCTGCCATGTCCTCTTCCTTTCCTTCCTCTTCCTTAGAAGCAACAGCCGCTGTAAGCTGAGCATTGTCCTCTTCCTCCCCTTTCTTTCGAAGCGGCACTCGCCACCACCACCACTTAAGGAGAGGAAGAGAACGATGCTTAGCCCGCAGCCACTGACACTGCATTGGAAGAGGAGGAAGAGGATGACTTTCAGCCTTTAGCCATGCCATTTTGGAAGAGGTAGAGGATGAAGCAGCGGCAAGGCGCAGCTGAGGGCTGAACGTCATCCTGTTCCTCTCCTTCTTTTGGAAGTGGAAAGGAAGAGGATGATGCTCAGCCTTTCTCCTCTTGGCTGCTCCCTGGCCTTTCTCACCTCCTCCTTGGCAGGTAAATTTTTTGAAATTTACCAGTAGCTGCTGCATTTCTCACCATCGGCTTTATACTCAAGTCAATAAGTTGTCCCGGTTTTTGTGGCAAAAATCCCACTCTCGGCTTATATTCGGGTCAGTTTATACTCTAGTATATACGGTATATATTAGACATTATTTAACAATGTCTGTCTGATGGGATCAGCAGCAAAAGAAATGCCACATACTGTATAGAAAAACATTTCAGTTAAAATTTTGCAGTTTTTGAAAATTGGGGTCTGAAGGAAAACATCATTCAGGGCAGAATTCCTAGATGATTTGTACTGTTACAATGCTCTCATTCAGCAAAACCCTGAAAAATTAGGAAATCACAAAATTCAAACTGCATAAACAAGAAAATTCAGTTCCAACATTTCCTTCCTCCAAGAAACCACACAATGACATTTTAGTGCATTCTCAGCCCATGCTGCTTTATTGCTAAAAAAATCGTATACAGGTGCAGAGTTTCCAAGTTCATTGTCGAATAATTGTTTTACAGTCTCAAAAGAATCAATTGAACGCCCCTCTTTCCCTCCCCCAAGGATGCATAGATACAAAAAGCAAGCTGCCTTCTGGAAAACTTCAGATATAGATATATACACAGGGTAAGATTATTTGTACGGTTACACAATTTGTGCAGTGGAGTATAATATGTGTAGCATACACACCTTCCTCATCTTTCCCTCGTTGTTCAGATGAAATATACCAATAAGTGCTATTTCTGTAATAAGAGTCAACATTTCCTAGGTTTCCCCCAAGGATTGAAGCTTTGCTACTCTTTAATTTTGGTTCATTTTTTGCACATTTTCAATCACCTCCCAACACAGGATGCCTCCAGGAAGGAAGCAGCCAGGCTTTAAAGCTGCAAGGCCATTAAATGGAAATCAATGTGGGCAACTGTGACATTCACACTTGCCTCCAATGGACAATACTTCTTTGTCCCACCCTGGACATTCCACAGATATCTAAACCACACTTGCCTAGTTTGCAACAGACCTCAAACACCTCTGAGGATACCTGTCCTAGATGTGGGTGAAACACCAGAAGAGAATGCTTCTGGAACATGGCCAGACAGCATGGAAAGCTCACAGAAACCCATTGATTCTGCCCATGAAAGCCTTCAACAACACACTCTAGATAACCTTATTCTATTAAGTGAGAGGTTGGTAAGTAGCACATACCTAAATTCCACCCTTGACTAGGTGCAACCAGCAAAACACATACAGCCAACAAGAGGAGGAGGAATTTAGAGATAATTTAAACCTATTTTATTTAGCCTGTCAACATGAAATCAGAGGGGCAGCCAAGCTTAAGTCCATACTACAAGTCTACTCAAAACTATAAATACATTTGGCAGATACTCATTGCAGATAATGGCAGTATACATATGGCATCAGCAATAGGCTCAGGAAAAGAGGTATTCTTGAACATCGTTTCATAGGCAAGGAAAAGGTCAATGAAACCACGAGGAAATGTTTATATTAGCTACAGCAGGTCTGGGAAAACTTTGGCCCTCCGGGTGTTTTGGATTTCAACTCCCACAATTCCTAACAGCCTACCCTTTGTGACTCTGTTCAGATAATCTCATGGGAATGGAAAAGGTTGGGCAAATCTTCTGGCTATTTCCCAAGCCAGGTAATTATCAGATTCATGGTGTATATGCAAAGATAGGTGATTTCCTTTGTTAGCCAAATAAGCCCAAAATGTTTGTACAATTCACGTAAAGTTGAGAGTCTGCCGCTCCTACCGGCTGTTAAGAATTGTGGGAGTTGAAGTCCAAAACACCTGGAGGGCCAACATTTTCCCAGGCCTGAGCTACAGTTTCCCTTCAGAAATGAGTACATACAGAATGCAATTAAAAGGGATTTCAAATCTAAGTTTCACATAAACAAAACCAATTTCCAATCCAGGATGAGCGACAAGATCTAAGCTTGCCTAATGTTTTCTATGTAACTAACTATATTTTCCATGAAAGGCACCCAATTTTTAATGCTTAGTATTTCTTTTAGTTTAACTGTAGCAAAACACAAGGATGAGGTAAAAGGAAAATGCTGCCCCTCTGATTTAGTAAGCTTCAATTTGAGTTGAGTGCATACAGCACACTTTTCTAATGTATAGATTTTTTGTTAGGTACATTATTGCTGGCTTGAAATCGGTTCACCTTGCCATGGTGCTGAAAGATACCTGAAATTCAGACCTGTCCTCAATGCCAGAAGAGTGCAGACTGCCTCCTGACTTCATTCACTCCATGTATTTGCTGATACGTAGTTTTATCTACTTACTACCTGAAGAATCACCAAAAGTCCTCTTTGACTTAGGCCCACTCCCATTTCTGAATTTGGCTTTTCCCTATTGACTTTTCTGGACTCTGAAACTCTGCACCCTTTTCTATTTGTACAAGAAACCCATCTTGCCACCCACCACGCTCATACAATGCAGGGCCAAGGGACCACAGTGAACCTGGTAAGAGGTTAAAAAAGGGCTCAATTTCAGCTGATTTTTTCTTTCCAACACACAGTTTTGGCGTCATGCTTCTTCCCTTATTTATATGCTCTGCCCCTTTTTATTTTACTCGAGAGGCAGCGCGTTCGCTACAGAAAAGAAAAAATAAATCCCAAGAATCAAAGCAGTTAAAATTCAAGCTATTGGTATATTAGTTCCTATTGCTTCATAATGTATAAATGCATATATCAATTTACTGGTAGTAATAATAACGATAACACCAGACATCTCAATCATGCATAATTAGAATACTAGCTCTATAAAAGACGGTTTGCGCGCCTGTGTGCTTGTGTCACTGTCATTGTCCCGCGCAAGCTTTCAAGTGCTTACACGGAGGAAACAAGTGAGTAAATTGCAGCAACATCCTGTCCTTAAGAAATGCTAAGCCTTGTGGATATGTTTATTGTGCTATGACTTAGAAACATTAAGACATCTACCTAAAACGAACGATCAAAGCTAACTCCGTTACCATTCTACCTATCTCTCCTTCCTCCTTCCCTTAAAGAGTCCATTTTTGATGTGCACCAGGGTTGAGCAAACTTGGGCCCTCCAGGTGTTTTGGACTTCAACTCCCACAATTCCTAACAGCCTACCGGCTGTTAGGAATTGTGGGAGTTGAAGTCCAAAACACCTGGAGGGCCCATGTTTGCCCACGCCTGATGTAGAGAAACCTTTCAGTCATATCCCACCAGATGTAATTCTCATTTTTCATCCTTCTACTTCTCAAACTCTAGCTACAATGAGACCCAATTACAGGGTTACAAATGCCATCCGAAGTGCCCCGACTCCATCCTAATGCAATCTGGGATTTGTGGTTGAGAGCCAGAGAGCTTGAATACTTCACCAAACTTTAATATATCCCACCTTTAGATACAGATGTGGCCAGAATCATAGTGCTATAACTGCATAGCGCAAAAGGGCCCTTATTGTCTCACTCTACAACAGTGGTTCTCAGATGTTTTGCCCTTCAACACGCAGAAATCCTAACTGGTAAACTTGCTGGGATTTCTGGGAGTTGTAGGCCAAAACACCTGGGGACCCACAGGTTGAGAAACACTTCTCTACAAAGCAGAGTCTAATAGCTTCTTGCCGAAGTCTTTCTTCAATGACACAAAGGCTCCCACGCTGCTGGGCACTCGCTTACGTTTGAGATCACACTGCCCCTCTATCAAAATACGGTAAATATGCCTCCATCCATCCTATACAAATTACTCATGTCATGATAAGCAAATTCAGTTCAGCTTAGCCTCTAGAAGTTGCAAGGTCGTCCCCATTCCCCCCCCCCAAAAAAAATAAAAACTACCACTTACAAGTCTGCTATGTGTAAACTGGAAGCCTATGTGAGAGACATACTCATTGGCACCTTTGTATATATTTTTTTGTATTGTGCTTGGACTCCTGCTCATTGCAGAGCAAAGAGAAAGGGAAGAAATGAGTCTGAAAGGAAGAAGTAGGAAAGATAGTTTCTCCACTAAACTGGGGAAGTTATAAACTAGATTTGTCACATCACCACAAGGGCTGAGCGACAAAGTACCGCAAGACCAAGACACTGCATTGCTCAGTGCAGGGTAAGACCAAGACACTGCATTGCTCAGTGCAGGGTAAGAGTTCTGCTATTATTCCCAACTCACTAAATCCAGGACTTTGGGAGACCTCTGGAACAAGTCATTCAGAGGCTGGTGGAGCAAGAGGGCCACCACAAACCCTTAATGGATTGCGTCATTGTCCTGTGCCCAGCTATGGGACATATCTAGACACTTCTCTGGAGCCCCATGCTTTCCACTAACCCTACAAGGGAGGTTAGTATAGCAAAACTGAGACACTTTGGCCATTGCAGAAGGTAGAAAAGAATACATATCTCTGCAATGACAACAAAATGCACAAATGCGGGTGAGGGTCAGCATGCTTGCGCATGTTACTAAGAAAACATTGGCCTCCTGGTTATCAAAAATAGCATCAATGTGCTTTTAATAAACCTTGATCTTAAGCTGAGTAAGAGCTAAAAAGAGAATCACTTCAGTGCAAAGAAGAAAAGGAAGCATGTATAGGATGGGCTACCAGTTCCCATGAATAGCTGAAAAACTCTCTTCACCCGTTATGTGATTATAGATACAAACTTCAGTGCTAGATTAATAATGAGTTTAGACACAACTCCTTAAGTACATGCTTCCTACAGGACTCACTGATCAAAACTACATTTCTTTCCATTGGGAAACTGTGCAAGTGCATCTATAAGCCACGAACTAGATTGTAACTTTCTAAACAGCTGTCAAACCAATCTCAATGAATACAGCGGTCATGAAGCAAATACCCTTAAGGCAGTGGTTCTCACCCTGTGGGTCCCCAGGTGTTTTGGACTACAACTCCCAGAAATCCCAGCCAGTTTACCAGCTGTTAGGATTTCTGGGAGTTGAAGGCCAAAAACATCTGGGGACCCCAGGTTGAGAACCACTGTCTTAAGGTCATGATCAAAACACGGAAGCTGAAGTTTCATTTCATATGGAATTGAGCAACAGCACTGTGGTGTCTAGCACCAGTTTCACTATGAAAAGTATTTGCAAAGCATAGGCCTACAAGGTTTGGAATAATGCAAGTTCTACTGACACTAAGTATGTGACCCTTTTAACAGTCGACCTATGTCTGCTTCAAATAAATTCCTAGTCCTGGAAAATGCTGCTATATATTCTGTGTGAGGAAAACTGGTGATCAGCTATTTGTTAACTATCTTTGCATGTGCCTTTTCTAAAATAAGTTTCCAAACATGATTTTGGAAACTATTGCTAACTTAGAAGAATGTATGTGTTTTCACACAGAATACATGTGAAACAGGACTTTCCTCCTTAAACACAAAGTGGTGTTAATCCAACTGTTGGTGGCGAATGGATAAATTAATGTTAAGAATAGAAATAAAGGTAACATCCCTTTCGTCAAGCACACACTCCAATTTTCAAGGTGAATCTGGTCTATATTCTTCAGCTGAATACTGCTTAAGGCAGAATTACATATTAGACTTACAGTTTCCTTGGTCTTCAGTATGCGCGCGCATACAAGGTTAGTGCAAACTACATTTTAAGGAGGTATTACTACACTCTCTAGAGTGATGGGGGGGGGGGGGTAAGAGATTGCTAGGCCTACTCAACTGAATCTTCCCTTTTTAAGTCCAAAAGTATTTGTGTTAAATTAAGAAAAAATGAATTAACAACACAGGATCTCCATGACAGAAAGGTGAAGTACATCTCTTAAGAGACATCAACAGCTCTTGGTGGAGGTATCTGGATGATCTATACTTTGCTAGAATTCTTCAAGAAATTTGACACAGCTAAGCAGTTTTATGAAATGACAAGATTCCACAATTAAACATTATACCATACACTGATGGATAGAAAGACTTAGATAATGACCGCAACGCACAGATCTTTTATACCACTTTCAATGCCGTAGGTGTATCCTACAGAAACCAGAGATTTCTTGCTTAGAGAAATGCTAGAGTTTTCTGGCAAGGGGGTCTAGATACCTCACAAAATGACATACTCCAAGAATACCATAGGATAGAGCCATAGCAACTAAAGTGGCATCAATGTGCTGTAATTATGTAATGTGAAAGAGATCCTACACCTGCTACCAGTTCTATAAGGTCTCCCTTTCACCACAGCGTATGCTTTCTAGAGACAAGCAGTGTAAGAGTTCATCCACTTCTTCTCACATAGCAAAGTTGCAAAAAATTGGATAAACACTCTAGCTAAAACCTGGACCAGCTCTGGGGCATTCATGCCATGTTCCTTTAAGGAGAGGAATATTCCACCTTTCCAATTGAGACTCATCTTGTCAAGCAACTCCCTGTGACACAGAGCACCACAAACCTATTTGGTTAATACCATTTATTCTACTGTACAGTTCTTGCTACTGCAAGTTAGTTCCTAAGACATGCAAACAGTTATTGCTACTAAAGTTCTATTTATTAAGTCATCTTATGGCTTTATTTGCATTGGGGATTCTTCCCCCTACATACTGTGCTATTTTGCATTCCAGTTTCAGAGGTATTTTTCCATCAATTGATTCTCCCAAGCACTAAAATCTACTTCTCTTACCGGTACAGATACATTTGTTCACACAAGAATGTGGACAAAGCTCTGGTCTTACGGCTCTTCTATAAACAGCCCACCTTCTTGGTTTACAAGAGAGAATGGGTAGAATCCTATAAACAGCTACTAATTTCACAAGATTTCATCTTCTGCAATCTGAATCTTTCCTTTGAATTTCAGCCAACTCAAATGCAGAAACATCTCTTCCTTCACCAAGGCAGCCATTTATAGAAAAGACCAAGAAATAAAATGCAGTGTCCTCTTTAAGCTAAAAGTAGTGCTTTGGTTACATACACATACACACAAAATAGAATTGCAGATCTGCAAAGAACAACATGTATGAATTAATAGTGAGCAATCCGACTTGTATGAACTTAAAAGAAAATAAATGATTTCTTGGAGTAGTATTCTCAGATTTTTTTTTTAAAAAAATCAATAACTAAAATGCAAGTGGTACTTGGACTGTAAGAAAAAAAAATGATCCAAAAGCTAAAATTGTAAGCAAACTCCTACAACTGCTTTTCCTACAGATCTATGTGATAAAAAAAATTAAGATCATTGTTTTTAACAACATATCTTGAATAGCAGTAATGGGAAAACCATTCTGAACAAAAGTTACACTGATGTGTCAATAAAATAATTTTTAAGGGTATATTCCCCCACTTAACTATATTAACCTTCAATAAAAATTATTTCAAAAAAATTAATATTTAAGGGGATATATGCTAAATAATTGAATGTATGTGGGCCTTCTCAATGCGAAACATAATCACATATTAAGTAAGAATTTGTCAAGGGAGAGATTAGCCCGATGTCAACTGTTCATCACTTGAAACTGAAAAAAGTACAGGTAATCAGTTATTTTCCCTATTAATAACAAATTATTTGCTCAGAGAGCAAGGGCTTTGTTCAGCATTCTGTCCTGGTTTTACTTGAAGTTTCTTTTAGTGTGTCTAAATGTAACTGGCTGCATGGAGGCTGTTAATGGTAAACACCCCTCAATTCATACGGCTGTCTTTCTGCTACCATTTGCCTAGAGAGGACACTGCATCTTTAGACCATAACTGTACCAGTTTATGAGATACACCATCAGCACTATTAATTTGTCACTCTGAAATTGTTATTTTTCTTTTAATAAAAAGATACTACTAGGCTCATGCACCGATCCTAAAATGGCACTACAGTTTTGCTACAAAGCACTAATGCTTATGGAACTATACACATCTCAAAATGGAAGACATTGGTGATTTTGTTGTTCTCAAACAACTTGCAACGTTTTGTCCACAAGTATTAAAATATATTTATATTGTATATATTATACTATTGCACGTGCCCCGTATTTGTTTGATCTTTCATATGGGAAAGATTTCCTGCCAATGAGGAGGAAAAAAAATGCAATTCAACATGTAAAAACAAAGATTAAGGCAGCATTGCCTTTTTCACAGTACTGCTAAGGGTATGCTACAGGGTAAGTACTGCAACAGGATGTCCTGGCCATATTTAGCAGACTTTTCTCTCCAGGATAACTAAAATTCACTCCTAATGTAGTCTTATGGAGTTTAAGTAAATACATGGCTAGGAGATGATTTATGAGGGGAAATGGGTGGAGGGACAAACTTCCTTGCTGGACATTTGGGTGAATGGCATGGCTGCTCTCGATTTTGTCTATTATGAAAATGTGAAAAATCCAAATAATATTGGGTTGTTGTAGGTTTTTGGAAGTAGGAAAATTGGGTTTATATATCTGTGGAATGGCCAGGGTGGGGCAAAGAACTCTTGTCTGTTGGAGCTAGGTGTGAATGTTTCAACTGACCACCTTGAATAGCATATAATGGCCTGGGAGACCTGGAAAGACCAGGGTGGGACAAAAACATTCACACCTGGCTCCAACAGACAAGAGTCCTTTGTCCCACCCTGATCATTCCACAGATATATAAACCCATTTTCCTAGTTCCAACAGACCTCACTACCTGTGAGGATGCTTGCCATAGTTGCAGGCGAAACATCAGGAGAAAATGCCTCTAGAACATGGCCATATAGCCCAGAAAAACCTACAACAACCCAGTGATTCCGGCCATGAAAGCCTTCGACAACACACCAAATAATATTTCTAAGGGTCAAGTAACTAAGGCCCCTTCCACACAGCTGAATAAAATCCCACATTATCTGCTTTGCACTGGCAGTGTGGACTCAAGATATTCCAATTCAAAGCAGATATTTTGGGTTATTCAGCCTTGATATCCTGGGTTATATGACTGCGTGGAAGGGCCAGAAGACATAAAAAAATCCCACTGACTGGTGAAACATCTTCTACATTTTTAGTATCAATTATGAAGAAAAAGAAAGACATCTGGAACTACATTTCAAATTTTGATTTTCAATAGATGTTCCCTCAAAACCTTTGAAAAAGATATGCAATTATTTTAAATTTGGAACTTCCATCCGGCTTGGGATCCCAATATACTGAAAAATCAATCTGAATAACAAGCTAATGAGCTGGCCAGACATTTTCTGCAGCTACATATTTTCACCAGTTTTAGAGAGTTATCATAAATGTTCCTTTCTTTGGAATTGATTTTCAATGGAGGAAAACAGCAGAATAAAATTATACCAAGTACTCTCTGTGCATCCATTTATCACAAAGAAATAAGATGAGAAGTGGTGAGAGCATACAAGCGCTTAGACTGGCATGCTCCTCGTAAAATTATTTTTAAATCACAGGACAGAGAACTGGCTCTCCAAAGGAGAATCACTGCTTTCCCTTGTATAAAATAACCCTATTGCCAATGCTAACCAGACCATCAAATAGCATTCAGAATTTGGTTAACCACAACCAATTGCTATTTACAGTATATGTCATCCCATTTTAACCCAGATTTAGGAATTAAAAAATAAAAAGTTGGCATTCACATTTTGATGATCTATGTAAGGTGCGCTACTTAGGTTCCAAGAATCCAGCATAAAAGGGTACATTGCCAGGAAACTACTCGCCCTGGCAAACTGTGGCGAAAGATAGCTATTATCCAAAAAAAGATCATGTATAAATCACACACAACAGAGAAAAGGAATAATCTGTAAACATGTCAAAATTATAATGTCCACCTTAACTGTGGATTACACTCACTAGGAAAGTAGTGAAGAAGCCCTTTCCTGAGCATGTCTACTCTTTTGTTCGCCTAAGCAGTGGAAAATAGTATGTATACCTTTATATTTGTTGTTGTTCCCTTTGGGTAAGAGCTTGACTTGGAGGAAGCTATTGCTCCTTTGGCTGCTGAATCTCCCTCGGGAACCTGGGGTCACTTTTAGGTCCCTCAAGGCTTCGCCCCTTTGGGAAAGGACTTGCCAGAGAAGCAACAACTTTTAGCAACATTTCCCGTTTCTATCCTTTAGGCAGATTGAGACATGGGGATGATTTTGTTCATTTGCTTTGATTTACAAAAGGAGGATGCTCTCCAACACAGTGGACTATTTGCTGCTGGACGTCAGCTGCTAAATAGAGATGCCAAGATGGCTATCTGTAAACTGAAAATCCCTGCTGAGGAATTTTCAAAGGGTTTTTAATTTATTTGAAAGGCTACTCTCTTTTTTTAGAATACACATATCATATCTTGATTATTCTACCAGGATCTTTCATACACTAAGATCCACTTGCTCAAAGGACATCAATTGCTAGGTTTTCCATAATGCAATGTAAGGAGTAAGCCTTTCCTTAACTATGGCAACTATCAGCCAGAACAGTTGTTAGTCTTTGGATGGATGGATAATTATTATTATTTCGGTTGCTTTTGTAGTGTGCCAAAACAGTGAAAAGCAGGCTGTCACTATTGACACTTCTACAAAATGTCAACTATTTTAAAGGGCAAGATTATCTTTTCCCCTCTACTATAAAAGTTCACATTTATGTTAAGGAAATAGAGCAGAAAGAGAGCAATGGTTCTTCATTTTCTTTTATGGTGATGATGAGGGATTTTTCTTCGCTGGAAGTGCCTTCACAACCAGGCAAAGCTTCACAATCCGTCTTCATTTGTTGGGACAGGGAAGAACCTGGAAATGAACACAATGAACATAATTAAAGGGTTTTTTTTGTTTGTTTTTGTCGTGTCAGGAGCGACTTGAGAAACTGCAAGTCGCTTCTGGTGTGAGAGAATTGGCCGCCTGCAAGGACGTTGCCCATGGAACGCCCGGATGAATTGATGTTTTTATCATCCTTGTGTCCCCTTGTGTCATGTCCCCGCACGAGCAGCTGGAGCTGATAGAGGGAACTTATCCGCCTCTCCCCGGATTCGAACCTGAGACCTGTCGGTCATCAGTCCTGCCGGCACAGCGGTTTAAACCCACTGCGCCACCGCAGTACACACATTTTATAAATATTCAGTATACGGATGTGCACTATGGCGCAAATGTGTCAGGAGTTTAGTATAGTTGTTGATGTCTTTGGCACTTTTGAAAAAATCCATATGTTTGTCTTGTCTCAAACTATTTCCTGGCAATTATCGGCAACAGTGGATAAAATTTATTTCTATTCGTGACTCTTGTTGTTTTTGAAATGTATCCGAGAGAAAAAAATTACTTTTCTTTTCTCCTTTCTTCTTCCCCTTCAAAATATCTGGAGAGTTACAGTGCATCAGTGAATTGGCACTTTTGCATTCTAAAACAACATCTCTAAGAATGCTTTTTAAAAGTCAGAGGAAAACAATGCCTTTAAAAGGGCATTAGGAATTTCAATTTCATTTAAATACATTTAAATAAAACTTACAGTGCAATAGAAAAACAGTAGGAAAAGATTCCAATAGAAAAGAAATAGAAATGACAGAATACATTTAAAAAGGTGGTAATATTGCTTTTTTAATGCATAGGAGGAGCTCCCGGTGGCACAGTGGTTAAACCACTGAACTGCTGAACTTGCTGACCAAAAGGTCGCAGGTTCGAACCCGGAGAGTGGGGTGAGCTCCCGCTGTTAGCCCCAGCTCCTGCCAATCTAGCAGTTCGAAAACATGGAAATGTGAGTAGATCAATAGGCATCACTTCAGCTGGAAGGTAATGCTGCTCCAAGCAGTCATGCTGGCCACAAACCTTGGAGGCATCTACAGAAAATGCCAGCTCTTTGGCTTATAAATTGAGATGAGCATCACACCCCAGAGTCAGATTCAACTAGACTTAATGTCAAGAAGAACCCTTTACCTTTAATGCATAGGACCACCTCAGCAAATCAGGCTTTAAAAAACACTGGAAAAGCCTCTAGAGTACTGTTTAACGCACCTACGTGGAAAGCATTTTGCAGATGAATTCCAGGATGCTGTCAAAAGATGGAACACTGCTTTTTCTATTTATCCCAAAAACATTGTGCCATTCATAGCAATAGTCTTGCTCACTTTGGAATCCATTAAATTGCATGCATTTGATAATAAACTCGATTACTAAAGAAAATTATTCCTATTTCCATTCACAATAAAACGTCTTATGCTGTGTAAGTTGATGAAATAAATGAAAATCTTTGCCAGGGAAGAAAGATATGCATGGAAGAGAAGAGAAGCCCCCATTTTGTGTTTGTTGTGCCTGAAAGAATGTTATTAACTCTCTAGCAATGTAAACCACTGATTAAGAAAGAACATATCTGTTTTCTATTTCAGAGCATACAAAGGAGATTTCTACTTCAGGGATCAATGTGAATTGACTCAAAGATTTCAATTATAACTATCAGGAAAACATCAGTGTTTTATGAAGCTGCTAAAATACATACTGATTTTCAGTCATTTCAGTACAGAGAAGACGAAGCAAAGATCTCATGAAGGCACAGTGGGATTTCTAACAGATTACATTTCTATGCTAATTCTTATATTTCATCAAGAAACCTAAAAACCTGATTATTAAGCATTATCAGTTATAAAGTTTAATCCATGTTTTTCATACTTACAGTTATATAAGACCACAATTGTTTCTCAGCTTCTAATTGTTTAATTGAAACCATAAGAATGTTCCCTGTGTAAAAAAAGAGATTCAAGAGCAATTAAAGCTCATAGTCGGCATATGCAAAATCAAACCAGATAAACAAAACATTACAAAAGTTGTCTCACAATTATCTGAATTAAGGTGATTCTTGTTACTGCTGTAGGATTATATGAGAATGAAAACTATATAATCATGGGATATGTAGTCTGATAAGGCATTAGAGCTCTCTAATAATTAGATCTACTGCTAACAGATCAGGCTATTTTTGCCCTGGGAAAAAATGAAGCAAATTGGAAATTGAACAATTCCACCATCTACCACCTGCTAACATTTCTGCATCTTCTTGATGTAGGATGTGCATTATTTTCGTGGCATGCTCTAACCAGATTAAAGCATAACATGGATTAGGATCCTGCATTGCACTAGTCGATCAAAAATGGGCTGCCACACATAGCTAAATTTTATCCCCTGCCCACCTATTGTTGATCTACCACTCATAGAGGGAGCTGCAGGAGATGAAGTTAGTGGACTCCTCCATCTATCATGACCAAAAAGGTACATATGCAGAATATATTTCAATTAGATCTGCACGTTTCACCAACAAGATACTAAACATAAATTCTATTCCGAGGATGTCAGCAAGCATATAGTTTTTAGCTATCAAGCAGAAGGGCAAACAATTCCAAGAGGGAAAGACAATTACCTTTTGTATCATAGCTGCACAAATCATTTATCTCCATGAACTCTTGACCATCACGTTACAGTAATCCAGTTTTCTTCTTCGGACTATCAATCAATATGGTGCAAACGTGGGCCTGGGGATAAGCAAGGACAAAATGAGAAAAATCAAAGTTCAAACTGCTTTCGACAAAGATAATAGCTTTCTTCTACCTCTAAACTACTGAAGAGCTCCATATTAAACCGGGACACTTTTGTTTCCCTAGGTTCTGGAACCACTTCCTAGGAAAGGTCTATTTTTATTGGTAAGCATGTTTTTTTCATTTTTAAAATTTATTTTGACAGTATTTTAAAGGGCAGGCCATTTGAGAGCATGCTGTACTATTTTCTGTTTTAAAGTGTTTTTAATTCCATTTTAAATATTTTCTTTGTATGTTTCCAATATTTAGGAATAATTTTAATTTGTAAGTCACCATGAGTTTAATTTTTCAGGGAAAGGTGGAATATAAATACTGTATACTTCAAAACAACAACAAAATAATATTAAACAGTTGAAAGACTTATAACCTAAACCTGTGTCTCTGGCCTTTGTTGCTGTTGTCAACTGACGCTGTCACTTTATAATATGTAACATATAGTTTACATACTTTCTCCTCCCTTCATGCAAAACAATCAGAAGCTTCTAATTGTGGTCAGTAGTAAAACACAGCAAGCATACGCCTCTCAGTCTGTGAACACCAGTTTTTATCTCAATATCATATGCATCTAAAAGAGCCATGTGCTCCCAACACCCGGGGACATAAACAAAAGCCTTGCAGTTGATCATAATTTCCAGCCAAATTTCCACAGTGTTTGGAGACATACCAATCTTCTTCTTTCTACCTCATCTTTATCCATGCAGGCCATCACATATATCATGAAATAGCTCTTCTCTTTAAGAAAATACAAGTAACATGATGGCAAAAATCAGCAAGCTCCATCACTTAAGAATTCCCAGAAACACAGTGTTCAAATAAAAGTATTTTTCATGCACAGTCTTTGACTATTGCAAGTTAAGTTTATCTATTTATTTGCTACCTTTCCCCAAGCCAACTTACAGAAATTAAAACAGATACAGCCAAACGTTAAAATATAATTACACTAAAAATAGAATTTAAAACAATATGAAAACATACCCTTTAAAATGGATGGGGAAAATCCAAGCAGTATAATATTATACAAGCAATCCTCAAATGCTTGCTGGGGGGGGGGGGGGAGACTTCACCTATTTATAAACTAGAGTTTCAATCTAAATAATGGAATTCTAGAATCTGGTATCATCCACTGAGAAGGCCCTCTCCTGTGTTTCCAAAAGATGTACATGTGAAGGAGATGAAACAGAAGATCTGAAAACATAGGCAGACTGTTATGGAAGAATGCAGTTCTTCAGAGAAGCTTCCAAGCTCGAGGCTGAATCCAAAAGCACATCCACAAGACCTGTGTCTTCAAGCCGAGAGTAACCCTATCCAGCATTTAAGACCATTTATCCTTACTGAAATGAATGCAGCCACAAATGAAGAAATACATGCCTTTGCATGCAATCCCATTCTCATAAAGTAATTTTAATTCTTGATAAAAGAATGAGGTAAAATCTGAGCGTTTCTCCCTTCAGCTCCATTGAAGAAGGAGTGGAGTCAGGTCTCAAGAATGCAAAGCTGACAAACCCAGTAGCAGAATGATGGATCACCTGCAAGCAAGGCCGCTTCATTATACATACACTGCTTGCACAATTAAACACACACATCCCTAGTATATACGAACCAGAGCATTCTGGTCCTTATTATCTTGCTCCTGCAATGCGGAATTATTTTCAAAGGCAAAGGGGAAAAAATCAGCACACTCAGCAAGACTTAGCTCTCTAGGTTTATTGCAGATTCCAACCCCGTACGATCAAGATTGTCCTTAAATTTTCACAACATCCTGCTCAGTGAGTTTACATGTCAAATCAAATTGCAATGACTCCTCATTAAATGGTTTTTAAAGCCAACACCATAGAATGTACATTTGTTTACAATTCCTGTTATAAATTACTATAAACAGGTCTAAGATACTTAACTAATGAAAGAGCAGCAAGGAAAGTACTGGGAAGATAGACAACCTCCATTCTAGTCCCGTTTACATCTCCAGAGTATTTTATTTCAGAACAAAATTTTGCATTGATGTTGAATGACACCAATACCAACAACTCCCATCAAACACTCTCAGAAGATACGGATTTTGTCAGCCAATGAATAGAATAGAAAGGAACCTTAAAATCAGTCAGCACTGTGAAAATGATTATAGGTCATGTATCCCTTATCTGAAATGCTTGGAATTTGATGTGATTTGGATTTTGGAATGCCTGTATTTGCATATACAGACAGTCCCCAAGCAACAAAAAAGTAGGCTCGTTATATTCTTTTTATATATATATATATTCTTAAGTTGAATTTAAATGCAAGTCAGAACAGATACGTTTTTTAAAGTGTAACTCCATATGTATATGTAAGCTTTGAGTGCATAGGGAAGAATTGTCACCGCTGTGGTGTTTGTTTTGCTGTCTGTGCCTCTGTTCAGAAGATTTCACCTCACTTGCTGACCAAGTGATAATTGGATTATGAAAAATTTGGCTGGCTGTGGAAACAAGGAATGATTATAAAGCTTCAGTGGACCCCCCTTTTCTCATTCCAGGAGTGGATTTGCCTTCCAAGGGGCACAATTCTCCCACTTCCTGTTGTCTCACCCTTGTCTTAAACTATGAGCCGTTTGTAAGTCAGATGTTTGTACCTCTGGGACTGTCTATATGTACATAATGAGGTATCTCAAAGATGGAATCCAAGTTAAACTTGAAATTTATTTATGTTTTATATGTGCATTATACACATGATTTTATACATTTCTGAAAACAACTTTGTGTATTCATCTGCTGCCAAAAGTCCCCATCTTAACTGGAAACATTTGCTAGGAGTCACCTACCTCACCTTATTTGGCAAAGACCCTCTTCAGTCACAGAACCCACTGGGTAACCCTTGGCAAGTAACACCCTCTCAGCTTAAGAGGAAGGCAATGGCAAATCTAAAGCCACTTTGCCAACAAAACCCTAGGAGGGTCACCATAAGCCAGAGTAAACCTAGAGAAACATAACAGCAATAAATATGGGTGCAGATTTTTAACAGAAAAAAATGAGATAAAGATTAGATACAAACAACACAACTCAGCAGGACCTTCTCCTTACAGGACAAGCAGGAAAAGCAGATGGCAAAGTATTAGGTGAGCCAGCAAGCTATAGTACTTTCAATTTCTATTCAACCTTGAAAACTCACTGGATCTCTGTAAAGTCATATTATCTCATTCTTGGAAGAAGGCAATGGCAAACAACTCTTACCAAAAACATCTTCTGATAGGATTGCCTTAGGATTGTCATAAGTCAGAAATGACTCGAAGACACAAAACAAAAATAAACAAAGTGTTATGAATCACAACAGTAGAGATTCAGGACACCTCCACCTGCTTCATCCAGCCCAGCATTCAAGGAAGGCAGGTGAAGGGGTATCAATTATGAACTATTCATTATTATTATTTTGTTAATTTATTTCTAATCTCATCCCCAACACTGGAACTCAAGGAGGCTTACAAAATATTAAAACCAATCGGGAGACAAAAACCTACGTGCAAATATAAGGAAGTTATTTTAAAAATGCAATTAAGTAATCCACATAATTAAAACGTTATAAAATCTATTTAAAGGTAATAAAAATGAAGAAGACAGCATACCATTGCAAGCTTATTGTAGTCAATCCCGAAAATACTGTTAGAATACGAAAGCTTTCACTTGTCAAAGGAAGAGGAGCAAGGAGAGATTTCATTAAATCCTACCTAGAGAAGAAGCCCCAAAGTCTGCAAAAAGACACCAAGAAGGCCCTCTCTTCCCACCACATGCCTGGGAAGGTGATGACTGAGAGATGGCATCCCATAAAGAGCTCAGTTAAGATCATATAGGGTTATGCAGTCCTTCAAATAGCTACTTATATATCCTGCTGCTCAATCCTTTACAAAAAGGAGGGAGGAATGATGTAATTGGGTGCTACAATCTGAACACACCCAGCATGCCTTTAAAACAATGATACCCAAATCTGTGTATTTGTTAGTATCCATCCCCTCATAAATGTTCAAACCAATTGCCAAAAAAAAAAAAAAGGACAAGAGCTGTTGACTAACATTTTTGGCTTCACCAGTAAGGCAATCTGGTACATGAGGCACTTTGAACAGGTCCTCTGTTTTATTTCTACATCTTTCCCTTTTCTATTCAAAGTCACTTCAGCAACTGAATAAACAAAATTCAAAGCATGTTTTAAAAAAAACAATTCAGCAATATCTGCTTCAATAGACACAGCTGCTCCGAGTCTATAATGATGAATACATTGCATTTGAATTAATACATTCAAAATGCTTTCCAGGACCATCTGCTGAAGCTCGCTAACAATTCTGCATTAGATCTGTCAACTCTTTCACACTAGATATTTCAAAGCCTCCACCAATCTGGTCTATTATATTTCATTGCAGATGGGCTCATCCTTCCTCATTCTGCCTTTCATTCAGAAAATGATGGGTTTGAAATAATGAAAAGAAGTCTGTCTGTTCCCATAGTCTACATACAGGCTAGTCAGAGCAGTCATAATCCCTGAAAAATCCTAATACTCTTTCCAAAATGCTAAACCCAGAAGAGCCAAGTGCAAGTTGAATTCAAAAACAACATTTTCTCTGCTCAATCAAAGAAGAGATGATAGGTGAACCAAAAGCAAAGATAAAAAAACCCTACAACAACCCAGTGATTCTGGCCATGAAAGCCTTTGACAATACAAAGATAAAAATATCCAGACAAAAGAGATAACAGTAAGCAGGCATGTGCAAAACCAGGAGCAAATAATAATAATAATTTTGATTTTAAAAGCCTTTAGTTCGTCAAGAAAGCTGGCATATACGTTCTTATTTTTGAAAGCAGGAAAGAAACAACAGATCAGCCCCAGCACTGGTACCTCGACTATGGCATTGTTATAAGAGAGTATGCAAAAAATAAAGAAGCTTTGGCTCACGTTCTAGAAGGGACAGAATAATAGAACTATAGTTTTCGGGGTCTCATAAACCATTGAGCCCAACCACCTGCTCAATGCAGGAACTCAAGTGAAATTTTATCCTGTAGGTGACTCTCCAAATTCTCTTTGAAGACATCTAGAGAAATCGCCTCTCTGGGCAATTGTTTCCATTGCCGAACTACTCTTCCTGACATAAGGTTCCTTGCACTGTTCAACAGAAATCCATCCTCCCATAATTGAAAACCATTTGATCTAGTCCCACTCCCTGGGGAGCAGAAAGCAAACAGAAAGCAAACCCCATTCATTCTGTAACAGCATTTTAGTTATTTGAAAAGTGCAATCATGTTATTCCAATCTTACTTTTCCACAGGGTAACATGCCCAACTCTATCTACATTTCCTCTTATTTTTTGTTCTCCATACTTAATAATCCTTGATGCTCCTCTCTAAACCTCACTCAATGAGGCACCCAATGCAGTACTCCAGCTGAAACCTGACTAGCATAAAACATAGCAGAATTATTATTACAAATTGGAGGGTTAGTGTAATGGTTTGAGCAGTGGATTGTGAGTATGGAGATCAGGGTTTGAATCCCCACTCAGTAACTGAGACTTACAAGGTGACTTAGACACCTTCCACACAGCTGTATAAAATCTACACTGAACTGGATTATATGGCAGATAACCCAGTTAAAAGCAGATATATTATGCCCCTTCTGCACTGTCATATAAAATCCAGAATATCTGATGTGAACTGGATTATATGGCAGTGTATATTCAGGCCCCTTCTACACAGTTGTGTAAAATCCAGATTATCTGCTTTGAAGTGGATTATATGGCAATTTGGATTTAGATAATACAAGTTAAAGCAGATAATGTGGATTATCTGTTTTGATAATTTGGATTATATGTCATTGTAGAAGGGGCCTGAGTCTATTCTACCATATAATTCAGTTCAAAGCAGATAATATGGATTTTTATGTCAGTGTTGAAGGGTCCTAAGGGCCCTTCCACACAGTCATATAACCCAGATCGTAAAGGCAGATAACCCAGTTAAAAGCAGATATTGTGGATTATCTGAATATACACTGCCATATAATCCAGTTCACATCAGATATTCTGGATTTTATATGACAGTGCAGAAGGGGCATAATATAATCCAGTTCAAAGAAGATCATGTGGATTATCTGCTTTGATAATCTGGATTATGTGGCAGTGTAGAAGGGGCCACAGAATCACAGACTTTGAATACACCCCAGGGGCCAACCAGCCCAACCTCATCCAACCATGCAGGAAGACACAACCAAAGCATTCCCAACAGAAGGCTATCCAGCCTCTGCTTTAAAATCTTCAGAGGAAGAGACTCCCCCATGCTCTGAGGCAGCAGATTCCTTGGGCAAGTCACACACTCTCAGCCTCGAGAGGACAAACCTGTTCTGAACATATATTACGAACATATCTCAGGAAACAGACAAGGTGACTTGGTCTCCCTATACCAACCACCAAGAACTTGACACAATTTATTATTATCCACAGTCAAAGGCTTGAGAATAGTCAATAAAACAGAAATAGATGTTTTTCTGAAACTCCCTGCCTTTCTCCATTATCCAGCAGATATCAGAAATTAGGCCCCCTGCCTTTTCTAAACCCAACTTGCATATCTGGCAACTTTCACTCCATGAATTGCTGGATTACTGGCACGTGATACTGTACGAAAGTTTGAGCATTCTTTAGTGTTTCCCTTATTTTAATTATTTTTTTATTTATGTCTTGCTTAATCTTTCGATATGGAGACTCAAGTGGTTCACAAACAAAAACATTACAACTTAAAATATACAAATATGCCATAATAAAACAGTATATCATTATATATTATATATCAGTAATAATTATATTTAATATATTAGTATTACTATATTAGAATATAATTATTATATATTATTATATTGTATTATTAGTATCATATTGTACTACATTATATTATCAATATCATATGTATAAACAATATATAATATTATTAGCATAGCATAATATTCGTATTATATATTACTATAGTGTACTATACCACTGTACTGCAATATTAGTAATGTTACATGCAATATATAACATGCAATTATTATATTATTATATTGTACTATATTATTATACCACAATAGATATAATACACCACTAATATATTATACTATTACTATTACAGAATATATAGTATTATATAATATATTGCACTATATCATAATTTGTAGTATATATAATATATTAAATATATGTTATTATTTCTATAGATTTTCATGAGTCCCTTTGGTGAGATATAAATAAAGTTGTATTATTATTATTGGGTTGTTGTGAGTTTTCTCCGAGCTGTATGGCCAGAAGCATTCTCTCCTGACATGGTTCCCCTAACCATACATAAAGGGAACCACTGACCGCATAGGGAATCTGATGAAGAAACACATTCATGGAGTATTTGTGTGAAGTTTGGTCCTGATCCGTCATTGTTTGAGTCCACAGTGCTCTCTGGATGTAGGTGAACTACAACTCCCAAACTCAAGGTCAATGCCCACCAAACCCTTCTAGTGTTTTCTCTTGGTCACAGGAGTCCTGTGTGCCATGTTTGGTTCAATTCCAAACATGGCACATGCTCTTTGATTGTAGGTGAACTATAAATCCCAGCAACTACAACTCCCAAATGACAAAATCATAATTTTCGAGTGATGGTCACTCCTTGTGTAGTGAGACGTTTTGTTGCCAAATTTGGTGTGATTTCGTTCATTGGTCCTTTAGTTTTTAAGGTACTCATTACGCACAGAGCATTATATATAGATAGATAGAGATATATATAGATTGTACTGCATTTTATACTATAATATAAAACATGATATATTATATTTTTGATATGTGAATATAAGCCTATTTTTCCCAATCTTGTGTTTTGCACATTTGCTGGCATATGGCGTGCAAAGAGGGGTATAAATATAATTATACTAGCTGTCCCCTGCCACGCGTTGCTGTGGCCCAGCCTGTTGATCTGGAAAATAAAGGAAATGAGAAAGTATTGGTTTCTAATATATGTAATGTCTTGATGCTTGTGGGTTTCTTTGTCAGTGTTGATGTGGAGAGTGTCTGGTTTGTCTACTCTGGAACATGGAACATCTCATTGTCCTTCTTTAAGGGTCCCTTTCAAATCTATGATACTATATCTGTGAGTGTGTGAATCATATCTATCTATCTATATCTATGGGTGGGTGGCTCTTTGTCAGGAGGACTTTGATTACATGTGGTGAGTGCTTGTGCCAAGTTTGGTCCAGATCCATCATTGTTTGAGTCCACACTGCTCTCTGGATTTAGGTGAACTACAACTCCCAAACTCAAGGTCAATGCCCACCAAACCCTTCCAGTATTTTCTGTTGGTTATGGGAGTTCTGTGTGCCAAGTTTGGTTCAATTCCATCGTTGATGGAGTTGAACTATATATCCCAGCAACTACAACTCCCAAATGACAAAATTATAATTTTTTGAGTGATGGTCACTCCTTGTGTTGTGAGATATTTTGTTGCCAAATTTGGTGTGATTTCGTTGATTGGTCCTTTTGTTTTTAAGGTACTCATTATGCAGAGCATTTTATGTATATAGATTGTACTGTATTTTATATTATAATGTAAAATATGATATATCATATTTTTGGTATGGAAATATAAGCCTATTTTTCCCAATCTTGTGTTTTGCACATTTGCTGCCATATGGCGTGCAAAGCAAGGTATAAATATAATTATATAACTAAATACAATATGATAATGATAATAATAATAATAATAATACAAAGCTGCCACTGTCTCAACCATCCCTATGAATGGCTCTGAACCATTTTGCCTTCTTGGGTGAGGGACATATTCCATTCGTAGGCCTAGAATGCTGATTGCCTTGTAAAACTACAACTCCCAGGGCCCCTCTCACAGCGCTGAGCCAAGGATTAATTCCACAATGGAGTAAATACCTCACAAAACTGCACATCTCAGCTTCTATGACACTAAACTATTAGATAGTATGCTATTAATCGCCCCCCGCTTACCTCAACGTAGGCCCAGCGGGCCGCAGCCTCCACTTCTCCCCTCACGCCGCCATCTTGTTCCCTCTGCCTCCGACACGCGCGGAATGACGGCGAGCCAAAAGGATACGGACTTCTATTGGCTGGAGCGCCTGTCAGTCACCACCCAGCCTCCCGTCAGCAGAGATTCCATTGGTCAATCTCCCGAACGGGGCAAGTCCCGCCCCCTGTTTGAGAAGCCAATGAGCATGCTCGAAGGAGGTGGAGCCATAACGGGATTGCGCGCTTTGAAGGGATTGATGAATTGGAAATCCCGGCGGCTGGATTTCACGTCACGGAGGGGAATGAGTGAACTGGAAATCCAGGTGAATGGATTTCAAGGTGATGGAAAGGAATGGTTCAATTGCAAATCCTGTAAAGCGATGAACGTATGTAAGTTGTATATCCAGGAAACGACTTTATGTGATGGAAGGGAATAGTTCAATTGCAAATCCAGGAAAGGGATGGGAGTAGGCAAATTGCAAATCCAGGAAGCCGAACTTTATTTGATGGAAGGAAATACGTAAATTGCAAATCCAGGGAACTGGATTTTTGTGATGGAAGGGAATTGACAAATTGCACATCCAGGAAAGTGATGGGAGTAGGTAAATTGCAAATCCAGGAAGCTGGACTTTTTGTGATGGAAGGGAATGGGTAAATTGCAAATCCAGGAAAGTGATTGGAGTTGGTAAATTGCAAATCCAGGAAACTGGACTTTATGTGATGGAAGGGAATGGGTAAATTTCAAATCCAGGAAAGTAATGGGAGTAAGTGAATTGCAAATCCAGGAAAGTGATGGGAGTAGGTGAATTGCAAATCCAGGAAACTGGATTTTTGTGATGGAAGGAAATAGGAAAATTGCAAATCCAGGGAACTCGACTTTATGTGATGGAAGGGAATGGGTAAATTGCAAATCCCGGAAAGTGATGGGAGTAGGTGAATTGCAAATCCAGGAAACTGGATTTTTGTGATGGAAGGAAATAGGAAAATTGCAAATCCAGGGAACTGGATTTTTGTGATGGAAAGGAATTGACAAATTGCAAATCCAGCAAAGTGATGGGAGTAGGTGAATTGCAAATCCAGGAAACTGGACTTTATGTGATGGAAGGGAATGGGTAAATTTCAAATCCAGGAAAGTAATGGGAGTAAGTGAATTGCAAAACCAGGAAACTGGACTTTATGTAATGGAAGGGAATGGGTAAATTTCAAATCCAGGAAAGTGATTGGAGTTGGTAAATTGCAAATCCAGGAAGCTGGATTTTTTGTGATGGAAGGGAATGGATAAATTGCAAATCCAGGAAGCTGGATTTTTTTGTGATAGAAGGGAATGGGTAAATTGCAAATCCAGAAAAGTGATTGGAGTTGGTAAATTACAAACCCAGGAAGCTGGACTTTATGCGATGGAAGGGAATGGGAAAATTGCAAATCCAGGAAAGTGATTGGAGTAGGTAAATTGCAAATTCAAATCCAGGAAGCTGGGTTTTTTTTTGTGATGGAAGGGAATGGGTAAATTGCAAATCCAGGAAAGTGATGGGAATAGGTAAATTGCAAATCCAGGAAGCTGGATGTTTTGTGATGGAAGGGAATGGGTAAATTGCAAACACAGGAAAGTGATGGGAGTAGGTAAATTACAAATCCAGGAAACTGGAGTTTTTGGGATGGAAGGGAATGGGTAAATTGCAAACACAGGAAAGTGATGGGAGTAGGTAAATTACAAATCCAGGAAACTGGAGTTTTTGGGATGGAAGGGAATGGTAAATCGCAAAGGAAAGTGATTGGAGTTGGTTAATTACAAATCGAGGAAGCTGGATTTTATGTGATGGAAGGGAATAGGTAAATTGCAAACACAGGAAAATGATGGGAGTCGGTGAATTGCAAATCCAGGAAACTGGATTTTAGGTGATGGAAGAAAATGCTTAAATTGCAAATCTAGGAAAATTGGATTTTATGTGATAGAAAGAAATGGGTAAATTGTACAGGAAGCTGGATCTAATGTGATGGAAGGGAATGGCTAAATTGCATACACAGGAAAGTGATGGGAGTAGGTAAATTGCAAATCCAGGAAGCGGGATTTTCCGGTGATGGAAGGAAATAGGTAAATTGCAAATCCAGGAAACTGGATTTCATGTGATGGAAGGGATGAGTAAATTGCAAATCCAAATCCTGGATTTTTTGTGATGGAAGGGAATGGGTAAATTGCAAATCCATGAAGCTGGGCTTTATGTGATGGAAGGGAATGGGTAAATTGCAAATCCAGGAAACTGGATTTTTTGTGATGGAAGGAAATGGTTAAATTGCAAATCCAGGAAAGTGATGGGAGTAGGTAAATTGCAAATCCAGGAAGCTGGACTAACAGTGCTGGAAGGGAATAAGTAGATTGCAAATCCAGGAAAGTGATGGGAGTAGGTAAACTGCAAATCCAGGAAGCTGGGCTAACGGTGCTGGAAGGGAATAAGTAGATTGCAAATCCAGGAAACTTGATTTTTTTGTGATGGAAGGGAATTGGTAAATTGCAAATCCAGAAAAGTGATGGGAGTAGGTAAATTGCAAATCCAGGAAACTGGGTTTTATGTGACGGAAGGGAATGGGTAAATTGCAAGTACTGGAAAGTGATGGGAGTCAGTGAATTGCAAATCCAGGAAACTGGATTTTAGGTGATGGAATGAAATGCTTAAATTGAAAATCCAGGAAAATTGGATTTTATGTGATGGAAGGAAACCGTAAGTTGCAAATCCAAGAAGCTGGACGTAACGTGATGGAAGGAAATGGCTAAATTGGAGACACAGCAAAGTGATGGGAGTTGTTGAATTGCAAATCCAGGAAAGTGATTAGAGGAGGTAGATTGCAAATCCAGGAAACTGGATTTCATGTGATGGAAGGGAATGGGTAAATTGCAAATTCAAAACCTGGATTTTTGTGATGGAAGGGAATGGGTAAATTGCAAATCTAGGAAGCTGGACTTCATGTGATGGAAGGGAATGGGTAAATTGCAAACACAGGGAAATGATGGGAGTCGGAGAATTGCAAATCCAGGAAACCGGATTTTAGGTGATGGAAGGCAATGCTTAAATTGCAAATCTAGGAAAATTGGATTTTATGTCATGGAATGGGTAAATTGCAAATCCAGGAAGCTGGACATAATGTCATGGAAGGACATGGCTAAATTGCAAACACAGGAAAGTGATGGGAGTTGCAAATTTTATGTGATTGCTTAAATTGCAAGTCCAGGAAACTTGATATAATGTGATGGAAGGGAATAGATGAATTGGGAACAGCGGTGGCTAGATTTTGTCTGATGGAAAAATTCATTGTCTCAGGTACATGGAAGGGTGCAACCTTCAAAATCTGAGTCCAGAAAAAAAAAACAATGGTGTTCTAGCATAGTTGTTATTATTGTTGTTATTCTGTCGTGCGCTGGGCCTGTAATAGCTGTACTTTTCTATAGGACGTATACTTTAAGCCCAGCGGGAAGCTACGGGCTCCTCAAAGAGAGGTTCTCAGGGATTTTTCTGAAGTGATGGTCTTTAGAGTCTTTAATGATACAAAAAAGTCTTTATTATGGAACAAACAACAAATCTTCAATGGTTCAAACAACACTTCAAGGCTGTCTTAGTCTAGTCCTCAATGGGCTGGTCCCTAACTTTAATTAACTGTACTTTCTCTGTAGGAAAAACCCTTTTTAACCTCTCCCAGGCTGTTTACTATCTATGCCTCATCGGTGTGGGTCCTACTACCGATTCCAAATGCGTCTGGGTATCAAGTAGACCTACCAGCTGAGGCTTGAAGATATTTCAGCTGGAGTTCGATGGATCTGTAGTGCTGTCCTCCCTCAGAGAATTCTTTGAGAACTTCAGGGCTGTTTCCCCTCTCTTTGCTGTGAGGCTGAGAGGCTGTGAGCTCTCAGCCAGAGCCTTGGGACCTTTCCCCTGGAATTTCTGTTTCTCTGGATGTTCCTTTTCCCTGGATGCTCTTTTTCCCTGAATAGTCTTGAGAAAAGAAGCTTTTCTACGGGACGAGCTGGTCTACGTCCTATAGTCTAGCTTCCTTGTGTGAGACTGACCAAAAAATGGCTCCTTTCCCTCCCAGAGCCCTGAACAAGGGGAGGAACCAAAGCTTAATTATGATGGACAGGAGGCCTGTCCTATAACTGCAAACAGATAACAGAAAGAAAATAAAATTGGAGCTCCTGGTACAGCTGTACCAGCACAGTTGTTGTTATTATTATATTTATATCTTGCTTTTTCTCTCCACAAGGAGGCTTTAAGGTGTGCAGGAGAGACTGCTGTTACCATAAGGGATGCTCAATCTCTAGAACTTGTTTATGTCACAGTACAGAACTCAATGTAGTCTATGTATGCCATTTCCCCCTTGTTATGGAATCCTGGGAGTTATAGTTTTACAAGGTCTGTAATCTTCTCTGCCAAGGAGTGCTTATGCCTCACTGCTACTATGCCCAGGATTTGATAGCATTGATCAGTGGCAGTAAAAGTAGTGCTCAACTGCTCAGATATAACACTGTAGATGCAATGTATTGTCGAAGGCTTTCATGGCCGGAATCACTGGGTTGTAGGTTTTTTCGGGCTATATGGCCATGTTCTAGAGACATTCTCTCCTGACATTTTGCTTGCATCTATGGCAAGCATCCTCAGAGGTAGTGAGGTCCTAGATGCAGGCGAAATGTCAGGAGAGAATGCCTCTAGAACATGGCCATATAGCCCGGAAAAACCTACAACAACCCAATGTGGATGCACCCTTAGACAAAAGTGAACTAATGCAACCTCTCTTTGTCTTGTTTGTTCTTCCTCGTTCATAACTTTTGCAACATCTCTGATATGGCTTGGCCTCATGTGTCCTGGTTTTCATCTGTTGGGACTGTTCAGTTCAGTTCGAAATGAAATCCATGGGTGGATGAATCATTCATCCATCCTTGATTGAATCATTGATGAGAAAGTTGACCTAGTTTCCCTCCTGAAACAAGAGTCGCAAAACTGGAAGGAAGTATATCTCCCATCCATTGCCTGGCTAGTTACTGCAGCATCAATTATGCAATAGCTGTCCACATTTGGCATGGACAAACTTCAGCTCTTCGAGTGTTTTGGACTTCCAACTCCCACAAATCCTAATAGCCAGTAGGAGTGGCAGACTCTCAGCTTCATGTGAATTGTACAAACATTTTATGCTCATCTGGCTGGCAAAGGAAATCACCTATCTTTCCATGTACACAATGAGTCTGACAATTACCGGGCTTGGGAAATAGCCAGAGGGATTTGCCCAACCTTTTCCATTTCCAGAATATTATCTGAATTATCTGATTATTTGAGGGTCATAGAGGGTAGGCTGTTAGGAACTGTGGGTGTTGAAGTCTAAAACACCTGGAGGGCCAAAGTTTGCCCATGCCAGAACCCCATAAAAGTGAAAACATGATTTTAAAAAATACCCCCCTTTTTACAAATTGTCTCTATGGTCAACTTGTACTAGAAGGTCTTAAGAGCATCCATGCCCTGAAACACAAATACAGAGATCTATCACACCCCTATTCCACTCTAACTCCCATGGCAACAACATTCTAGGGAATCCTAGGATTTGCAGCATAGGAAGAGACATTTAGAATTCACAGCCAGAGAGCTTTTAGGAATCACTTAATTACAAAGACCAGAATTCCACTAAATGTTGCCATAGCAGCTAAAGTGAACTAATAGTATTATAACTATGAAGTGCAATGGGGCTGTCAGGTTGGTGTGAGTGCTATACAAAATGCATGCCAATTATAGCAAAATCTCAGAGGATGTTTACTTCTTGGGAGGAGAGCAATGACCAATTTTGATAAAAATAGTGAAGAGTGGGAACATCACGCTATACCACAGTTATAGCAAATGGGTCCCACCTTTAACTTGTGTGGCTCCATCCTGTGGACCGATCTTGATAAAATAGTGAAGAGTAGAGACATCGCACTGGCAACGAAGATCCACATAGTTAAAGCAATGGTATTTCCTGTAGTAACCTATGGATGCGAGAGCTGGATCATAAGGAAGGCTGAAGAGAGACGCTTTTGAAGAGTGGTGTTGGAGGAAAATTCTGAGAGTGCCTTGGACCACGAGAAGATCATACCAGTCCATACTCCAGGAAATAATGCCCAGCTGCTCTTACTTACTTATTTAAGCAATTCCTCATTGTCCGAGTAGGATAGTCTTCCAAGATCAGTGTACTGGTGGGTCCGCAGGTGACTGTGGAGCCCTATTCTTGATTGGCATGTTCTCCTGCAGTGAGGGCATTGGTTTCCAGGTGGAAGGCGGTCCCGGTCGAGGTTGGCCTGACATGCCTTCCTCTTGGCACATTTCTCTCTTTCGTCCTCCATTCCTGCCTCTTCAAATTCTACAGCACTGCTGGTCACAGCTGACCGCCAACTGGAGCACTCAAGGGCCAGGGCTTCCCAGTTCTGTGTCTATGCCAGAGTTTTTAAGGTTGGCTTTGAGCCCATCTTTAAATCTCTTTTCCTGCCCACCAACATTCCGTTTTCCTTTCTTGAGTTCAGAGAGCAACTGCTTTGGGAGACGGTGATTGGGTATCTGGACAACGTGGTCCAACAAAGTTGATGGCGGAGGACCATCGCTTCAATGCTGGTGGTCTTTGCTTCTCCCAGCACGCTGATATTTGTCCGCTTTTCTTCCCAAGAGATTTGCAGGATTTTCCGGAGGCAGCGCTGATGGAATCGTTCCAGGAATTGCATGTGACGTCTGTAGACAGTCCATGTCTCGCAGGCATATAGCAGGGTTGGAAGGACAATGGCTTTATAAACAAGCACCTTGGTATCCCTACGGATGTCCTGATCCTCAAACACTCTCTGCTTCATTTGGAAAAATGCTGCACTTGCAGGATGTTTTTTGGAGGCAACACTGATGGAATCATTCCAGGAATTGCATGTGACATCTGTAGACAGTCCATGTCTCGCAGGCGTATAGCAAGGTTGGGGGGACAATAGCCTTATAAACAAGCACCTTGGTATCCCTACGGATGTCCCGGTCCTCAAACACTCTCTGCTTCAATGTATTGTTGAAGGCTTTCATGGACGGAATCACTGTGTTGTTGTAGGGTTTTTTTCGGGCTATATGGCCATGTTCTAGAGGCATTCTCTCCTGACGTTTCGCCTGCATCTATGGCAAGCATCCTCAGAGGTAGTGAGGTCTCTGCTTCATTCGGAAAAAAACTGCACTCGCAGAGCTCCCAGCTGCTCACTGGAGGGAAGGATATTAGAGGCAAAGATGAAGTATGGGTTGTTGTAGGTTTTTCCGGGCTATATGGCCATGTTCTGGAGGCAATTTTTCTCCTGACGTTTCGCCTGCATCTATGGCAAGCATCCTCAGAGGTAATGACCTCATTACCTCTGAGGATGCTTGCCATAGATGCAGGCGAAACGTCAGGAGAAAAATTGCCTCCAGAACATGGCCATATAGCCCGGAAAAACCTACAACAACCCATGGATTCCGGCCATGAAAGCCTTCGACAATACAAAGATGAAGTACTTTGGCCACATAATGAGAAGATAGAAAAGCTTGGGTAAGATAATGATGCTGGGGAAAATGGAAGGAAAAAGGAAGAGGGGCCGACCAAGGGCAAGATGGATGGATGGTATCCTTGAAATGACTGGCTTCACATTGAAGGAGCTGGGGGTGGCCACGGCCGACAGGGAGCTCTGGCCTGGGCTGGTCCAGGAGGTCATGAAGAGTCGGGAAACCACCGAAAGAATAAACAACAACAAAATAGCAAAATTATTTCACGGGGTCAAAATCTCAAAAGATGCCAGAAAAACCATCTTTAATAACAGACAATATTTTATTGAACAATTCTATATACAATACAAAAGGGGTTTAAAATGAAACACTACTGTCAATTTATTGCAGTTTGATGGCTCAGTTTTCTTTTTTAAATTCGTACTCATAGAAAATGCAAAATAATTTAACATTCAAGAAGGAAGCACAAATCTCCTTGCTTGCTGAACCTAGAAGAATAGCATTATACATATTAAACTCGAGCGTCCCAGAATGCAAGACACTGCCTTGAATCAAAGGTGTTCCTACAGTACAAAATAAATTAAAAAAAACAACAACACCCCTTCCGGGTGTTTCATCTGCGCTTGTTATACAGGATCCAAACTATACAAGTTCTATCGTGTGTTAGGTGAATATGGCTATGCCAAAGTACCAGTGACCTTTCCCACAAATCACCATGGTCAGTTGGTGATTTCAAAAACCACGTTGCCGAGGCAGGTAATACCCACAGAGCATTACTATAGGTTTGCAAGACCTTTATGATTTTACATATATATATACATGGTAACAGATCTGGCAATGTCCTTTTGAGAAGGCTTTCAATCTCTACAAAGATTAGAAAATATGGCCAGCATTTTGGACTAGTGCAGAATTGATTAAATAATATCTCAGGAACACTAAAGAAGAAAACTTTGAAAATTGCAAGCATGGTTAGTCCCAGAATAAAGAGAGAGGCTTCAAATAGTAGCTTTTCTGTACCTTAGTTATGAGACATTGAACAAAAAGAAAGCCATGTATGGTACGACACTTCTATCTTCCGAGGATCCAGAAGACCTCCTGTGGATACCTGAAACTGTGGATAGTAGGAATTCATTTATTTTGACTGCATTTGGGATGGAGGCATACCACAGAATAGGAGCCAAGGACCTACAGAGTCTGCCAACCTTTCTAGGAGGAAATGTTATTTTAGAGCATGAGGAAGTGAAAAATGGATATGGAGTTCATGGATGAGGCCATGTACTATCTGTGATGAGCTCCCAGTGGTGCAATGGGTTAAACCCTTGTGCCAGCAGGACTGAAGACCAAGAGGTCAGAGGTTCGAATCTGGAGAGAGCGTGGATGAGCTCCCTCTGTCAGCTCCAGCTCCCCATGCAAGGACACGAGAGAAGCCTCCCACAAGGATGGTAAAACATCAAAAACATCTGGGCACCCCCTGGGCAATGTCCTTGCAGATGGCCAATTCTTTCACACCAGAAGCAACTTGCAGTTTCTCAAGTCGCTCCTGACACGTAAAAAAATCTGTATGCTTGTCCACAATGTTCTGCCTCATGTACAGAGGAGGAATCGTTTAAAGCTACTGACAATGCAGTTGCTGTTGCCTGTTTTGGTCAAAAAATATTTAGACACTTTTGCGCCTTCTATTTTTTATCAGTTTTATACTTATTTATACAATGCTTTTCATACGAAATGTTTTTTCTGTTTGTTTGTTTTGTTCTGTTAGAAATGTTAATACAATGGTCTTGTTGCCCCTGACATGATAAATAAATACGAAATGAATAAACAACATATCTGGAAGTCACCATCTTGGAAAGGCTGGGATCAAACAACATTTATGACAAGTTGCTCCTGACATGGAAAAAAACCCATCTGTAAAGATTGCAGAAATTGCTCCTGTTACTACTACATATCATTGGAGTTTTAGCTTTCTTTGTATTCTCATGTTCCCTGATAGGCTACTCATACTTTTCTGTTTTGCATCAATGCTTCCTTTGTCTTACACACACACATATTGTATTTCCTCGTTATTCATACTCTGGCATTCTAGGTTTGTCGGCAAAGGACAAACATGACTATTTGGCTAAGTAGGATATTAAAATCTACTGGAGAAGGGGAAATTATATTTCTTTGCATTTTATGTATTTTATTTTCTGGTTATTGTTATGTTTTTGTATTGTAAGGTATGTACTGCACTGATGGGCTTGGCCTCATGTAAGCCGCACCAAGTCCCTTGAGGGAGATGGAGCGGGGTATAAATAAATTATTATTATTATTATTATTATTAGTAGTAGTAGTAGTAGTGGTTCAACTGACAAAGTATTCTGGCTCCTACCAGTCTGGTTGGCATGCAGGAGTTAAATCCAATAGTTTTCTCCTCCATGCCATCCCAAGAATGTTCCTGTTACTACTACATGTTTGCAAGGCTGGAAAACAAGATGCAGTACTAAGCAACTATTCTGTCTTTTAGGAATTGGTACTTAAACAGGAAACACCAATGGCCACGAGTTCCTCAAAAGCACCTTCTTGTTCTCTTCCAGCATGTGAATTGTCCTAACAGCTGCTGCCATGTGACCGAGTAAAATGCAGAATGGGAAATGCAGAAGATGCTTGAAGAGCTCCACTGCAGAGGGAACAGCCACAGCTGGACCATTCTGTAAACACCAAAGGAATTTTGCAAACTTTCGGTTACCTTAAACTCAGACTTCATATTTGGATCAAAAGTGTGGTCCCATCTACACTGAACATTTAATGCACTTCGAAGCTAGCTTCAAACTATGGTGTCCATGCAACAAATCCATACAAAAGCACGCAAAAGAAATTGGCACCAGAGCTTTATGGTTTGTGTAACTGGTTCCAGAGTTTCTTTCCTATCTAACCATCTGTGCAGCAAAACTATTTTCTTCAGTACCACTTTGAAATGGCATTAGTCAGTGTAGATGGGAGGGCTTTGTGTATTCTAGTAACAGGAACACATTTAAACCTAATAATGCTTAGTTGTGACAGTGATTGCATCTCAGCGACTGTGCTCTAGTACTGGGAGCTGCGGTGGTGCAATGGGTTAAACCTTTGAGCCAGCTGAACTGCTGACCTGAAGGTTGGCGGTTCAAATCTGCAAGACAGGATGAGCTCCCATCTGTCAGCTCCAGCTTCCCATGCAGGGGTAGGAGAAAAGCTTCCCACAGGCTGGTGAAACATCTTTTTTTAAAAAAAATCGTGTCAGTCCTATTATCTTTTTCATCTGGGCGTCCTCTAAGCAACGTCGCTGCAGATGGTCACTTCTCTCACACCAGAAGCGACTTGAAGTTTCTCAAGTTGCTCCTGACATGAAAAAAAAAAACTAGGAATAAGCTTCTTTTACCTCAGTAGGGCTTACTTTTGAGCAGGAATTGATAACGCTGACACGATTTTTTTAAAAGGTTGGAACAAATGCAGGCTATGGAATATCTATAGATCCAGGGACCACTTTTGGAGGTCTTAGGGGTGTCCCAAGGTGTCAAAAATGGCAAAATAAAATCTTTACAATTATCTTTTTTTTCTCTCTCTTGGAGGAGAAAAAGAGTGCACAGAGCATGATGGCATTACTAGGAACCACGGGAAAGTTTGCACGGTATGTGGGGTGATAGTGGTGGTGAGCCATTTTAGGGTTATTTTGAAATAAGAAGCAGGAAGGGACTTCCAGACCTGTTTTTTTAAAAGCCTTTCTGTTAATGGCCCAATGGGGATCCAAATGCACAGCAAAAATGTCCCATTAGCCTTCGAACATAGGAAGCTGCCTTGTGCCAAGTCAGACCCTTGATCCATCTAGGGAAGTATTGACAACTCAGTAATATCTACCAAGGGTTTCATGCCAGATTTTCTAGCCCTTCCTCAAACTCCCTGATGCATCTACATCCAATTTCTAGCAAGACTGAGCCCTATTTAGCCTCCAAAATCAGATGAGACCAGGTGTGTTCAGAGCAGTACCATAGACCACACGTTTACACCGGTACGCTTGCAATTTGCAATGGAAAAGAAAGCCAAACACTAAAGCCAAACACATCTGTCAGGGGTGATTTGAATGCAATACTCCTGCTTCTTGGCAGGGGGTTGGACTGGATGGCCCATGAGGTCTCTTCCAACTCTTTGATTCTATGATTCTAATGGTGTTGCCATTAACATAAGTATTCTAAGCACTTGGAGCCCCTGGTGTCGCAGTGGGTTAAACCCTTGTGCTGGCAGGATTGCTGACTGACAGGTTTGAATCTGAGGAGAGCTGGTTGAGCTCCCTCTGTCAGCTCCAGCTCCCCATGCAGGGACATGAGAGAAACCTCCCACAAGGATGATAAAACATCAAAACATCAGGGCATTCCCTAGGCAACGTCCTTGCAGACGGCCAATTCTCTCACACCAGAAGGAAGAATTTTGCTCAGTAATATCTACCAAGGGTTTCGTGCCAGATTATTTTCTAGCCCTTCTTCAAACTCCCTGATGCAAATACATTCAATTTCTAGTGAGATTGTGCCCTGTATTTGATTTTGAATCAGTTCTGTGTTTGAAATCCTGGGATTCCCAGGTTTTCAAACACAGAACTGATTCAAAATCAAATGCAGCTCAAGCAATGAAATGTAAGTAAAAAGGGAGCTAAAAACCAAAAGGAGTTTGAGAATATCTGAATGTGAATACAGTACTGAAAATTGAGGACATACTTTTGACAGAAGCCAAAATTGAATTTATTATATAGGACACTGTACATTTTAATGGACTAATTGTTATTCTCATTAGATTTTTCACTAAAAGGGTCGTGATATCAAATAGATTCGAATACGTCACAGTTAATGACTGAGATTTGGTAATGAATTCCATTTTATTATAAAAAAAGAATTTTATTTAAAGTTTTTGCTTATAGTACATGGGTACAAATATACAGAAATGACTATTTTCCCCCTCTATTGACACCAGTGGAAAAAAGCTGAGAACTCAAGTACCATCTTTGTGCAAATTCTGTTCTGTAAAAATGCTTTTCTTGTTACTTTCGCGCTGAATGTTCATATTTTAGCCTAGTAAAGACTGAGCATGACCTCAAATGTGCAGGGTTATTACAAGCATAACTTGGTGTTAGAGACACTAAAATTGCCCTCGAAGAAGTTAAAAGCATTGCTTTGATGTAGGACAGTTTGCTTGTTCAAAAATGATCCATGGAAATAAAGACAGTAATCATACACTCAGTGGTGCAACGACTTAAACCAATTTGCTGGCAGAACTGCTGTCCAAAAGGTCAGCAGTTTGAATCTAGGAAGCAGGGTGAGCTCCCATCTGTCAGCTCCAGCTTCTCATGAGGGGACATGAGAGAAGCCTCCCACAGGATGGTAACACATCCAAACATCCCCTAGGCAACGTCTTTGCAGACAGCCAATTCTCTCACACCAGAAGAGACTTGCAGTTTCTCAAGTGGCTCCGGTGGCGCAGTGGGTTAAACCCTTGTGCCGGCAGGACTGAAGACCCGTCAGGTCGGAGGTTCGAATCTGGGGAGAGGCGGATGAGCTCCCTCTATCAGCTCTAGCTCCTCATGCGGGGACATGAGAGAAGCCTCCCACAAGGATGATAAAAACATCAAAATCATCCGGGCGTCCCCTGGGCAACGTCCTTGCAGACGGCCAATTCTCTCACACCAGAAGTGACTTGCAGTTTCTCAAGTCACTCCTGACACGACCAAAAAAAAAAAAGTGGCTCCTGACAAAAAACAAGCCTAGGAATAAGCTCCATTTAACTCAGTAGGGGTTGCTTTTCAGTAGAAATGGATAAGAAATAGCCAAAACTGTATTAATACTTTACAGACCACCACCATTCAAGCTCAGAAATTTAAAAAAATCTTCCCAAGTGAATCCAAACCAGTGCAATACGAAAAGAAATGAACACAACCAAGAATTCATAATCTGTCATCTTTCACAACAACGAAAACGCTTGTAATTGTTTCTTCTCCACTATATAGAAAGTCTATATAGAATATGTAAAGAAGAATCAACTCCCAAGTTTAAAGGGCAAGGAGGTTAAAGCTTGACCCCTCAAGGCACGGCGCGAGTTAAGTCTTTAAAGGCAGTTTGCAAAAGGAATTCATATCCTGGAATCTGTTTTGCCACTGAGGTTTGTGAACCAATGCATTTTGTAAAAATCTTTGGAGCGTAAAAGCCAAGTGTTTGATTATTACGAAACGTCAGTGCTATCTTCTCAAAGGGATGCAATATGCGTATAAGGCCCTTTCTCTCTTTGCAGAGCATGGAGCTTGGAGTTTTTTGTCCAATTCTGGGCACCACAATTCAAGAGAGATATTAACAAGCTGGAATGTATCCAGAGGAGGGCGACTGAAATGATCAAGGGTCTGGAGAACAAGCCCTATGAGGAGCGGCTTAAAGAGCTGGGCATGTATAGCCTGAATAAGAAACGGCTGAGAGGAGATATGATAGCCATGTATAAATATGTGAGAGGAAGCCACAGGGAGGAGGGAGCAAACTTGCTTTCTGCTTCCTTGGAGACTAGGACGCGAAACAATGGCTTCAAACTACAAGAGAGGAGATTCCATCTGAACATGAGGAAGAACTTCCTGACTGTGAGAGCCGTTCAGCAGTGGAACTCTCTGCCCCGGAGTGTGGTAGAAGCTCCTTCTTTGGAAGGTTTTAAACAGAGGCTGGATGGCCATCTGTCAGGGGTGCTTTGAATGCAATATTCCTGCTTCTTGGCAGAATGGGGTTGGACTGGATGGTCCATGAGGTCTCTTCCAACTCTTTGATTCTATGATTCTATGAGAGAGAAGCCACATAAAATCACGACTTTATAAATGCCACAGAATAAATGGCATTGAAAGTAACATGCTATAGTATGGTACCAGAAGAAGATTGGTGCATATGACCAACTGTGAGAGCCGTTCAGTAGTGGAACTCTCTGCCCCTGAGTGTGATGGAGGCTCCTTCTTTGGAAGCTTTTAAACAGAGGCTGGATGGCCATCTGTCAGGAGTGATTTGAATGCAATTTTCCTGCTTCTTGGCAGAATGGGGTTGGACTGGATGGCCCATGAGGTCTCTTCCAACACTTTGATTCTATGATTCTATGACCAACAAAAAAGGGTATATAAGTCTTGTGGGTTCTTTTGGTTTTATTCTAACATATTCAGTCCAGATATTGTAGTTCAGCCCATGGTGGTGCCTGATATTACTGTTAAAGGGGATTCTGGGGCTGAGATTTTAAGTCCTGAAACTGAGCAGTCTGTGTCTCCAACTAGACAAGGCCGGATTCCAGAGGATGCAGCAGAGCCGATCTCTAAGGAATGGAGTTCAGAGGCTGAAACTCCAGGTGCTGAGAATAAGGTAAAGGTTTCCCCTTGACATTAAGTCTAGTTATGTCCAACTCCGGTGCTCATCTCCATTTCTAAGCCAAAGAGCTGCCATTGTCCGTAGACACCTCCAAGGTCATGTTGCCAGCATGACTGAATGGAGTGACATTACCTTCCGCAGAAGCGGTACCTATTGATCTACTCAAACTTGCATGTTTTCAAATTACTAGGTTGGCAGAAGCTGGAGCTAACAGCAGGGGCTCACCCCGCTCTCCAGATTCGATCCGCCAATCTTTCAGTCAAGTTCAGTAGCTCAGTGGTTTAACCCACTGCACAACCGGGGGGGGGGGCATATAATAATTATTATATATTATTATATATCATAGTAATAAAACTTTATCACTAAATATTCTGGACCCATAGTCTATTGAACCAATTCTGTATTGATAAATTCTCAATTTTCCATACTTTGACTGTTTCCACCTTTGCAGCACATATATAAAGGTAAAGGTTTTCTCCTGACATTAAGTCAAGTCCAGTTTATATCTGGGGGTTGGTGCTCATCTCCATTTCTAAGTCGAAGAGCCGGCATTATCTGTAGACATCTCCAAGATCCTGTGGCCAGCATAACTGCATGCAGCACCGTTACCTTCCCAAAGAAGCAGTACCTATTGATCTACTCAAACTTGCATGTTTTCAAACTGCTAGATTGGCAGAAGCTGGGGCTAACAGACGAAGCTCACCCTGCTTCCTAGATTCGAACCACCGAACTTTTGATCAGCAAGTTCAGCAACTCAGCGGTTTAACCCACTGCGCCGAGAATAATGAGCTACAAGATAATGGTAACTTCTGAGGATGCTTGCCAAACGGTGAAACATCAGGAAAGAATGCTTCTAGAACATGGCCATGTAGCCCGAAAAACCTACAACAACCCAGTGATTCCAGCCACGAAAGCCTTCACAATACACTAATGGTAATGAGTTTGTTGATAGGAGACCTAGTTTTAGTAGACTTAGGGCTGATCAACAAAGAATACGAAGGTCACAGCGCTTATTAGAAAAGAGGCCCCTATCTGAATCTCATATGGAAAGACATGATTTTTTGGGTATATTAGAAAGACTGGGAGTTTTACCCAGCAGTCTGGTCAACGTTGATGTTTGAGATTACAAGTCAAGCCTGCTAAGGGATTTCTGCTTCCATGTTTCCTGTTGTTCATATTCCATGCTTTCAAGTTTCAAAGGTTGTTCCTGAATCTCATGTTTTGGATTAATTCTGCTTTTGTATTCCTGTTTTTTTGATGCTACTCTTGTATCTTGAATTTTGTAGACTATTTACCTTTAGACTTCGTTTTTTTTATACTACTTTTGCTGAATATATATATATATATATATATATTCTTCAAGAAACTGCTTTGCTGATTTTACCTGGACTGGAGTGTTGTGTTAAGCACAGAGGTGTTCCCAGCTCTGGAGTACAACACCTGGAGACTATATTTAAAAGGCTATCAGCCATATCAATTGATAAGAATTAAAAATTATATGCTTCAAATCAGTTTTGAAGCATATAAGCATTTACTGTTAATTTTTCAACTTTAGTAGGTAAAGTTTTTCCCCTGAAATTAAATGTAAGTTGTGTCTGACTCTGCGGGTTGATGCTCATCTCTATTTCTAAGCCAAAGAGCCGGCGTTGTCTGTAGACACCTCCAAGGTCATGTGGTCAGCATGACTGCATGGAGTGCCATTACCTTCCCACAGAAGCGGTACCTACTGATCTACTCATACTTGCATGTTTTCAAACTGCTAAGTTGGCAGAAGTTGGGGCTAACAGCGGGAGCTCACCCTACTTCCTAGATTCGAACCACTGAACTTTTGATCAGCAAGTTCAGCAACTCAGCGGTCTCCACCCTTTGCAGCACATATGTAAAGGTAAAGGTTTTCTCCTGACATTAAGTCAAGACCAGTTTATATCTGGGGGTTGGTGCTCATCTCCATTTCTAAGTCGAAGAGCCGGCATTGTCCATAGCCACCTCCAAGGTCATGTGGCTGGCATGACTGCATGGAGTGCCATTACCTTCCCACCAGAGTGGTACCTATTGATCTACTCACATATGCATGTTTTCGAACTGCTAGGTTGGCAGAAGCTGGGGCTAACAGTGGGAGCTCACCTCGCTCCCCAGATTCAAACTGCCAATCTTTCAGTCAACAAGTTCAGCAGCTCAGTGGTTTAACCCGCTGCGCTACCAGGGGCTTTTTTCCAGCTTTAAACTACCATAAATATTCTGTGCGAAGGGTTTTTCTAAATGTTCTCTGTGTATCAGGATTAAAAATAAATAAATATGGTGCATGTGAATGCCAATCGTTGTCTGAACGTAGCTTAATTATTTCTGTTTGGAAATACCAGATTGAGACATGCTTCCATCCCTATCACATGCCTTAACATCCAGTTCTGACTTTGTTACATTCAGCTGTTCCATCTCCAAAGGACAAGATACGACAACAAAGCACAGATAAGCAACCTCTGCAAAGAGAACCTAATTCACCCAATGTTTAAGGCCGTTATAAATGACTCCTATTGTTTGCGCCTTCTTCTGCACCTGCACAGCCGGAAAAGGACACCTACCACTGGCATTTCTCTGTAGGAAAATAATTACCACTCAGCATGAGAATGATTCAGTACTGCTCCTGCGCTCTGAATTTATTCCAGTGGGATTTCGTGGCTTCTAGGTAACTGGTACTTTGGGGGGTTTTAACACAGTTTTTCTGGATTCAAATTCTCCACAGTTCCTACTGGCATTGAATTCTGACCCAAGTGTGCTTTGACCTGAGCAAGGTCATCATTTTCTTTAGTAATTTCGGAATTCTTTAAAATTAAGGCCAACGAGGGAAAAGCAAACTGATGCAGAATATTGTAGTGTTCCATCACAGCACTCCTCAAACTGAGAAGACGTCTCACAACATTTGATCAGGCACCTGCAACAACAGATGGGGTTGGTTAGTATTCTGGATGCCCGTTCTGTCCTGGAATGGAGATACTTAACAATTCTGAAACATTGAAATACTGTAGATACTCAAATATAAGCCGAGCTGAATATAATTGCATATACTCGAGTATAAGCCTACTTTTTCAGACCTTTTTTTAGGCTGGCTTATACTCTTTTTTTGTTTTTGTTTTGTTAAAACTGTTTATTTTGATTATGGTACATAACAGAAAAGCAAACCATGGCAAATCAAATATAATCAGGTACCAATATTTTGACGTGTACATGCCTATCTACCTTATTCAATCAATCAGTTAATTTTGACGTTATGTACAAATTATTATCAATTGCATATCTTAATACACATAAACTTGCTATTTCTGGCTGTTTTCCACTGCTTTCAGTCAGAGCTTAATATTAAAAAAATTACATAACATTCAGGAAATCAGCACATGGCATTTTACACACATACCCCAGCCCTTACACTCAACCCAAAACCCCTATCCTGAACAAACTAAACCCTCATCCCCACACCCGTGCACCCTTCACCATGACTTCCCGCACCGAAACACTATGAAGCCTTTAAGCCTATTTATCTCTCCTTATTCATGGTAAACCTAAATTCCTAATGGAGCTCCTCTATATTACTGACTCTCTATTCAGATATGCCATGGCCAACTTCCATTTTTCTAGAAAGTCCTCATTACTCTTATTCCTCTTGTTATAAGTTAGTCTGGCCATTAGCATATATTCTTGCATTCTTTCCCTCCAATCCTTTTTGGTTAGACCTTTTTCCCCTTTCCAATCTTTGGCTATGGTCAATCTTGCCGCTGCAAAGCTATATTGATATATTTCTTGGTCCTTTTGATTATTGTTTTCTCTCTGTAGACCTAGCAGACACAGTCCTGGGCTTTTTTTAATCTTGTTATGTAACATTTTATTTGTCTCCTTAATTACCTTATCCCAAAATTCCTGTATGGTCACACAGGTCCACCACATGTGGAGAAATGTCCCTTTCTGTTTCCTGCACCTCCAGCAAATACCTTGTTGTGATTTGTCTATTTTAGCCAATGTAGCTGGAGTGATATAGCATCTGTAAAACATTTTGTATTGATTCTCCCTAATTGAACCCGATAAAGTAAATTTGAATTCTTTGTTCCATAGGTATTCCCATTTGTCCAATTCTATTGGTCTGCCTAGGTCCTTGGCCCAGGATATCATTACTGTCTTGACTCTGTTGTCCTCCAAGTTATAACTTAGTATGTATTTATATAATCTAGAGATTAACCCTTTATCCCCCTTTTTCCATATTTTTTCCAATTCTGGCTTATACTCGAGTCAAGGTTATTTATTATTTAACTTTGTTATTATTACATTTATTATTTTATTATTGTTGTTATTTTTACATTTATTATTTTACTCTATTTATTATTGTTATTGTTACATTTATTATTTTACTGTATTGTTATTATTACATTTATTATTTTACACTATTATTATTTTTGTTAGTTTACTCTATTTATTATTATTGGAAGGATATGTAAGCATATTTACATTGAAGAAGGTTAGAATAATGGTTTAATCAGAGTTGGACAGTCTTATCTTGAATTCCTCAATGTAAATAAGCTTACATTTCCTTCCAATAAGAGTAAATAATAAATGTAATAATAATAATAGAGTAAAATAATGGAAATGATATAATAACAGTAATAATAGAGCAAACTAATAAATGTAATAATAATAATAATAATAATAATGAAATAATATAAATGTAATAATAATATTAAAATAACAAATGTAATAATAATAATAGAGTAAAATAATTAAAATGTAATAATAACAGTAATAACAGAGCAAACTAATAAATGTAATAAGAATAAGAATAATAGTGAAATAATATTAATATAATGATAAGATTAAAATAACAAATGTAATAATAATAATAATAATAGAGTAAAATAATGGAAATGTAATAACAGTAATAATAGAGCAAACTAATAAATGTAATAAGAATAAGAACAATAGTGAAATAATATAAATGTAATAATAATATTAAAATAACAAATGTAATAATAATAATAATAGAGTAAAATAATTAAAATGTAATAATAACAGTAATAACAGAGCAAACTAATAAATGTAATAAGAATAAGAATAATAGTGAAATAATATAAATATAATGATAAGATTAAAATAAGAAATGTAAGAATAAGAATAATAGAGTAAAATAATGGAAATGTAATAACAGTAATAATAGAGCAAACTAATAAATGTAATAATAATAATAATGAAATAATATAAATGTAATAATAAGAAGAAGATTAAAATAACAGATGTAATAATAATAATAATAATAGAGTAAAATAATGGAAATTTAATAATAACAGTAATAATAGAGCAAACTAATAAATGTAATAATAAGAATAATAGTGAAATAATATAAATGTAATAATAATAAGAAGATTAAAATAACAGATGTAATAATAATAACAGAGTAAAATAATGGAAATTTAATAATAACAGTAATAATAGAGCAAACTAATAAATGTAATAAGAATATGAATAATAGTGAAATAATATAAATGTAATAATAATAATAATAATGAGATTAAAATAACAATTGTAGTAATAATAATAATAATAATAATAATAATGTAAAATGATAAATAACTGACTCGAGTATAAGCTGAGGGGGGCTTTTTCAGCCAAAAAAGGGGCTGAAAAACTAGGCTTATATTCTAGTTTAAGCATTCCACCATATCATAAACTGTGTTCAAATATTAGTTTGTTTTCTTCTTTATGCTTGGGCTGAACAGACAAATACAGGCAGTTCCCGAGATGCAAACATCTGACTTGCAAACAACACATAGTTAAAAACGTGAGAGAAATTTATCCCTCGGAAGGAAGGGAAATCCACTCCTGAAAGAGTTATTATCACGGGGAAAATATGTCTCCACTAAAGCTTTCCCACCAATCCTTGTTTCCACAACAAGCCAAATTTTTCAAAATCCAATTATCACAGAGACAGAAAGTGAGGTGAAATCTTCTAAACAGGGCCACCGACAGCCAAACAAACACCGTGTTCAAGGTCTTTGCTAATCTTTAAGTGTGCTTCCTAAAATAAACCCACATAATTCATGGGATAATTGGAGAAGGAGTGAGGATATTAAATACTATTTAGCATGGAGCAAAATAAAACATTGGGGGAAATGGGTATTAATTATTATGCAGTACAAAAATCCCACATAATTAGGATTCTATTGTGTTTGTTTGCCTAATTCTCCTAGATTTGGGTTGCTGTGAGTTTTCCGGGCTGTATGGCCATGTTCCAGAAGCATTCTCTCCTGACGTTTCATCCACATGTATGGCAGGTAACCTCAGAGATTGTGAGGTCTGTTGGAAACTAGGCAGGTGGGGTTTATAGAGAAATCAGAAACAGCAGAGCACCTGATGAACCAACCTGGACACAACATATGATTTGAGAACACAGAAATGCTGGAACACTCCAACAACCATCATGTCAGACTACACAGAGAAGCCACTGAAATCCACAAACATGTGGACAATTTCAACAGAAAGGAGGAAACCATGAAAATGAACAAAATCTGGATGCTAGTATTTTTAAAAAAAACTCTAAAAATCAGGACAATAAATAAAGAACAACACTCAAAAAACAGGGGAATTCCAGTCAGGAAACAATCAAGGCTAGCTAACACCTTCCAACAAAGGATCCCCAGGCAGCAACCAGCAAGGCTTTGAAGCTACAAGGACATTAAACACTAATTTAAAAAACAGGGGGGTTCCAGTCAGGAAACAATCTGGTCCAGTTAGCACCTTCCAACAAAGGATCCCCAGGCAGCAACCAGTGAGGCTTTGAAGTTACAGGGACATTAAACACTAATTAAAAAAAAACAGGGGGATTCCAATCAGGAAACAATCGGGTCCAGCTAACACCTTCCAACAAAGGATCCCCTGGCAGCAACCAGCCAGGCTTTGAAGCTACAAGGACATTAAACGCTAATAAAAAAAGGGGGGATTCCAGTCAGAAAACAATCAGGGCCAGCTAACACCTTCCAACAAAGGATCCCCAGGCAGCAACCAGCCAGGCTTTGAAGCTACAAGGACATTCAACACTAATAACAAAACAGGGGGATTCCAGTCAGGAAACAATCAGGTCCAGTTAACACCTCCCAACAAAGGATCTCCCAGGAAGCAATCAGCCAACTTTGAAAGTACAAGAACATTAAATGCTAATCCAGGTGGCCAACTGCAACATTCACACTTGCCTCAAACAGGCAAGAGTTCTTTCTCCCACCCTGGATATTCCACAGATATACAGACCTCACAACCTCTATGCCTGCCATAGATGTGGGCGAAACGTCAGGAGAGAATGCTCCTGGAACACGGCCAGACAGCCTGGAAAACTCACAGCAACCCAGTGATTCCGGCTATGAAAGCCTTCGACAACACATTCTCCTAGATGTGTTTCTCCTTAAATGCATGCATTGCATTCCTTTTTCAGCCTTTCTGATACCTGTTTGGGAAATCTCATCTAATATTACTTTTAGAACGTATCTGGTAAAGGCATAAAACTTACTTTCATCATCGGAATCGAATCCAAAGAGTGTCCGACACTTCTTTTGTGCAAGGTGAAGCTGAAGTGCTTCTGAGTTACAGTAGGTGGTCAGGCATTGTTTGCATCGAAATCTCTCGGATTTGATACCAGTTTTATCATGCTCTGAGCGGGCATCTACTTTCTCAGTCAACATTTTTCTTCGTTTTGGCATGCTAATGTATCGTTCATCAAGGTAACTGGGAGGCAACGGTCGAACGTAAGGTTTTGTCAAAATTAAGCCGTATGAGGTGTTTTCCAAGATCTGACTTGGCTTCGAAGGTGACTGAGAAACTGCAGCAGCGCTGTTGAGTTGCATGTCATTCGAGTTCTGCAAATCAGGGCCAACAGATCCGTTTTCTATCCTTGCGACATCAATCACTTTGTCCAAACTGGCATCCAGAGAAGCTGAAGTAGCCGGCTCCGGTTCACCATGCCCATTGAGTAACTGGTCACCAGTCGCGCAGTTCTCCAAATGAGGCTTTGCTTCAGGTGTAATTTGGTCTGTCGAGTTTACAACCGCAGCAGGACCATCACATACGCTTTCGTTCCCATTCTGAACTAAAGTGTGAGTTTTTTTCTCACTCTGGATGTAAGTCTTTGGTTCTGTGGAATCTTTCCTTGCGATCCAAGTTGGGACTGTCAAGTCTATTACAATGTGGTTTTCATTGCTACTATCACTACAACTACTACTACTTCCTTGTTCTGGGATGCTAGAATGGGATTCTGAAACTGTATCTGAAGAATGATTTTCGTAGATTTCTTCAGAATGATTTTCACTGGTTTTATGCGGATAGTGTTGAGCCTCGTGTTCGTATAACAACGAGACATCATCGAAAAGCTTCCCGCACTCTGCGAAGTTACACTGAGCTTTAAACTCGCTGTGGCTTTTAATATGCTCGGCAAGCTCCGTGGATAGCTTAAATCTCAGATTGCAGTTAAAATGTAAACAATAGTATACATTTGGATAAACGTGTTGTTTTAGATGATCAATAAAATGCTGAGAATCTGAGAATTTCCTCTGACAAAACCGACATTTCCCCTTATTCCACTTCAGTATGTGCTCCTGCACTTTCAGGTCGGTGGGATGAGCTTTGCGTGCGTGTTTGTTCAAAAACCGGATCTTCTTGAAAACCCGAATGCATCCATTCGCAGGACACTTGAAGTTGCCTTCTTGGTCCATCATGTCCAAGTCATTCTGAGAGCACAACGCACCGTTTACTTTGGGGAGTACGGGGAAATCTTGGTTTGCGTTGCTGTCACTTTCCGGCAACCCTTCTGTAGTTTCAAGTTCAGGCGTATTCGAACAGGTATCACAATTGCAGTTTTCAGCAGCATTCTCCTGGTAACTTACGTCGCTTTCCGATACATCCAACGCAAGTTCTGAATTCTGCATCTCCTGATCAGAAAGAGATGGATTCGCTGCCTGTACAGTGTTTTCTTCAGAAGTCTCCAAGCCTCCATTTTCAGGAGAAACCTCTGCATCAGAAGAGTTCATTTCCGTTCCATCGGCGTTTTGCTGATCCTGACAAGATTCGGAAAGATGATGCCTCGTCAGCCTCTTGATGTGATTTCTCAAGTGCTTAAGCATGGCTCTTTTTTGCCTGAATCTCCTGCGACACATGACGCATGAAAAGCCTCCCTTTTTTTGATGAGCCTGAGCATGCCTCACAATATGGCCGCCAAGGAATTCTTTGTTACACAACACACAGCGGTGCCTGGGCACATTGTGATCCGTTTTAGATGAACCAAGGGTTAGATGATTCTTCTTTGCATCGCCGTGGCATTTAAGTTGCACTCCACAAGGATCCTCATGGCCCATTTCTCCATTGTTCACATCAGCTACACCGGCGTGATCACCTCGTGATACTCGGCGGGTCTTTGGTGCATTTCCAGTACTTTCATTCAACTCAGCCGACGCTTTCTCCTTTAGCAGCGTTAAGCAGTTCTGTTTGATCATCAAGAAATTCCAAAACTCCGGGTCAAAAAACAAGCCCTTTTTCAAAATGGGAAGCAACTCAAAACGTACACGGTTCTGAACAGAACTGCTTTGCTCGCTGTATTCCTCGTCTGCGCATTTATATAATCGTTCCACAGTGTCATAGGACTCCATGGTGCGCTCAAGGAAAAAGACAGAAAGAGCACATATCCGGACAATCTCCAAGTCGTTTGGCAAAAAGTGAGCAATGGTTTTATATATCAAGCACTTCATTTTGGGGTCGTCGCGGAGATCGAGCTGGAGGGCGCTTCCACAAATTTCTACGCAAATCTGCAGGCCGTCCTTACCAACCTAAGGAAAAGAAAGATAGGACATATTTTCTGCCAATATAGTTGAACAATCACTTGAATTGCTTTTAAGGAAAGAGAAGCAGATTTATCTCCTCCATCGTCACTTGACTCCCCTTGTAATTTAATCCCATTTTACCAAATTTATTAATCAAGTTTTATTGTGTTTTAATTTATTTTAGTTAATTATTACGTGAGTTCTAACATATTGATTAGTGTCTACTTGTCAGCGTCTTTTTATGGAGCCCCCAGTGGCGCAGTGGGTTAAACCCCTGTGCCAGGAAGACAGGTCGCAGGCTCGAATCCGGGGAGAGCACGGATGAGCTCCCTCTATCAGCTCCAGCTCCTCATGCATTGACATGAGAGAAGTCTCCCACAAGGATGATAAAACATCAAAACATCTAAGCGTCCTTGGGCAATGTCCTTGCAGACGGCCAATTCTCTCACACCAGAAGCGACTTGCAGTTTCTCAAGTCACTCCTGACACAACAAAAAAAAGTGTGGACTAATCAATAAATAGCTCTATCTATCAATCCTTCACTGTGAAATGCACATTCAAAGACTGTTTAAGCATACGAGTGGTGCCTACAGAATAGCACATTTACATAAGCCTTATATAATAATAGGCAAAGATAAAGGTTTCCCCTTGATATTAAGTCTAGTCATGTCTAACTCTGGAGGGTGGTACTCATCTCCATTTCTAAGCCAAAGAGCTGGCATTGTTTGTAAACACCTCCAAAGTCATGTGGCCCGCATGACTGCATGGAGCGCTGTTACCTTCCCACAGAAACGGTACCTATTATTCTACTCACATTTACATGTTTTTGAACTGCTAGGTTGGCAGAAGCTGGGCTTAACAGCAGGAGCTCACCCCGTTCCTCAGATTCGATCCACCAACCTTTCAGTCAGCAAGTTAAGCAGCTCAGTGGTTTAACCCACTGCGCTACCAGGGGCCCCATATAATAATTATTATATATCATAGTAATAAAACTTTATTTATATACTGCCCTATCTCCCCGAAGGGACCCAGGGTGGTTTCTAACGTATAAGGCAAACATTCAATTGATGAAAAGAAAACCATACAGTCAATTACATCAAAATAAACACATTCAACAATATAACACAACCTAATTCAACTTAAACAAAATAATAACTAAAAGCATCATAAAATTCCAAATTCCTGCTAAAATATTAGAAAACCCATTTCACTGTAGCTCCATCAGTTGAGGTTCAACACAAAAATGGCCAGGATTACAAAATGAACATGGCCAACTATAAAAGGGCTGAGCAAAGGATGGTGCAAACAGCATATCATAGGGCCGGAGAAGTGGATCAAGTGTAGGACAGAGTGCTATCTGGCTGTCTAGGGACTGCTATAGAATGCTTGTATTCATTACCTGTTTGATGTATACAACAAGCAAGTACACATGGATCCTATTCCAGGAATAAAGTGTCTTCTAGATTATAAGATTGAGGAAAGAGGCCACCTATAATGATGCTTATAAGTAGGTAAAGCAACCATTTCAAGGTGAAGTGAGGGATAAAGTGCTTTCAAAACATTTCAATCAAATATGTTATTTATATATTTATTTGTTTGTTTGTTTACGACATTTATATTCCCCTCTTCTCACCCCGAAGTGGACTCAGAGCGGCTTACAAGGCATATATTACATACAATATATTATATTATTAGCATAGTACAATATCAGCATTAAACATTGCTATATTGCACCATACCACTATATCCTAATACTATTAGTAATATTACATGTAATATAAATATATAATTATAATATCATATTATTGCACCTTGGTATTTTAGTTCAGTGTATTATTGCACATCTGTATCTTCTAGCACAGTGGTTCCCAACCTTTTCATGACCAGGGACCACTCTCCAAGATTAGTACCAAAAGAGTTGCGAATCAGTTTTTGGTCAACTTTAGATTTGGCTTGTTTATTTGGGGTGCTGATTCAGAAAATTGCATTGGCTAGACCACATCAGTTCTAGTTTCTGATACAGAACATATGCCGTCCAGTAGAATCATAGAACAGACTCATAGAATCATTGAGTTGGAAGAGACCTCATGGACAATCCAGTCCAATTCCCTGCCAAGAAGCAGAAAACCCACATTCAAAGCACCCCCGACAGATGCCCATCCAGCCTCTGTTTAAAAGCCTCCAAAGAAGGAGCTTCCACCACACTCCAGGGCAGAGAGTTCCAGTGCTGAACAGCTCTCACAGTCAGGAAGTTCTTCCTCATGTTCAGATGGAATCTCCTTTCTTGTAGTTTGAAGCCATATTTCCTCATCCTAGTATCCAGGGCAGCAGAAAACAAGCTTGCTCCTTCCTCCCTATGACTTCCTCTCTCATATTTATACATGGCCATCATGTCTCCTCTCAGCCTTTTCTTCTGCAGGCTAAACATGCCCAGCTCTTTAAGCCACTCCTCATAGGGATTGATAATTTTATCACCCTCCTCTGGGCACACTCCAGCTTGTCCCAACATCTCCCTTCAATTTTGATGCCCAGAATGGGACACAGTATTCCAGATGTGGTCTAACCAAGGCAGAATAGAGGGGAGCACAACTTCCCTGTAATCGCCATCTGTCTCGGCACTGTAAGAGAGTTTTGCAAGACTAGTTGCTCTTGTTGGGGACCACTGATCGCCCACAGACCACAGGCTAGGAACCATTGCTCTAACAGTTGTAAATTGCAGAAGCAGTATAGTTAAGCAGTTTAAAATGGAAATGGAATACCATGACTTACCTCATCCCTAATGACTTTCATGAAAGGGAAAATAACTCTTATATTTGTAGCTATCCTCAGACGATGGTAGCACTGATCTACAAATACTTGCTTCGATGGATTGGATTTAAGCTGCAGTTTACTCCAAATAAAGATCAACTCCCTACAAAACATCAAGTGGATTATAAATATGACGCTTGGAACAGTATGTCTGAAAGCAGGCTGTATTTATGTGATAGGGTGAACACTACTGCAAAAACACATTGTGTATACTTCAGTATTATAAAACTGACTTGAATAAACATGCTGGTATTCCACTTCTCTACATTTTATTATTAAGTATAGACTTTTGGAACAAATAAAAAAAGCACATCAGTGGTGGGACTGTTTAAATGCAACGAGTTTTTGGGATAAGATAATTTAAGAAATGGGGAAACTTTTCAAAATAACAATCCAAGTCAATATGGAATTTATGTTAATGGCAATCAGATATTATTGCATGTATAACCCAAGAAGGTTCACAGGAGGACAAAACAGAAGAAATTAAAGAGAAATGGGAAATTTATATGAAACTAGTCATCCCTTGCCACGCGTTGCTGTGGCCCGCATGGGGGTTCTGTGTGGGAGGTTTGACCCAATTCTATTGTTGGTGGGGTTCAGAATGCTCTGTGATTGTAGGTGAACTATAAATCCCAGCAACTACAACTCCCAAATGTCAAGATCCTATTTTCCTCAAACTCTACCAGTGTTCACATTTGGGCATATTGAGTATGTGTATAGAGTTTGGTCCAGGTTCATCAGTGTTTGAGTCCACGGTGATCTCTGGTCGTAGGTGAACTACAACTCCCAAACTCAAGGTCAATGCCCACCAAACCCTTCCAGTATTTTCTGTTGGTCATGGGAGTTCTGTGTGCCAAGTTTGGTTCAATTCCATCATTGGTGGAGTTCAGAATGCTCTTTGATGGTAGGTGAACTATAAATCCCAGCAACTAGAACTCCCAAATGACAAAATCAGTTTTTTTTGAGTGAAGGTCATACATTGGGTTGTTAGGTGTCTTGTGTCCAAATTTGGTGTCAATTCGTCCAGTGGTTTTTGAATTCTGTTAATCCCACAAACGAACATTACATTTTTATTTATATAAATGGGTAGAATAAGGTGAAGCCAGCATAGATATTGTATGAAGATTAAAAAGGTTGTGTTTGTGGTTAAAAATAAAGATATAAATACAGAGAGAAAAGTGGTGGGAGGGGTAGGGAAGGATGGTGAGAGAAAAATTTAAAAAAAATGTAATGTGAACGAATCTGTAAAGAATGTGGATAATATAGAAATATTTTAGCATAATGTAAGCCTACAATAGACATTTATTATCTGTTCAAATAGGATGTTATTTTGTTTTGAGTAAAATAAAAAAAAATAGAAAAACAGCACATTGAGATGGGTTTAAGTATTCCACACCATTTCCAGGACTGTCTGGGCAGAAAAGAGTCTAATTCTGAGGTCAGTGGCTTGGAAAGTGAAACTACACATTCTGATGAGAATGTTGCAGAGCCAAGCGGTGATAACTCTCCAGAGGAGATAGCACCTGGCTTCCTTAATGAGGATAGAAAAGGACAGATTTGGAAAAACAGGAGTGAATCGCAAAGTCTGCGAAGGTCAAGCAGATTAAGGGAAAAGGAAGCTCAGGCTTCAAAGCCTGGAGGCGTGTCACGAAACAGTTTCTTCAGTTTTAAGTGCCTCTCGCCGGGTTGCCTCGTTAGATCAGGCATCGTTTAGACTGAGGCATTACCTTGGCAGATTTCCCTGTTTCCCATGGCCTACATCCCAAGAGGCTTCTAGTGCTCCAAGTACAGTTAGTGATTTGCTAACAGGTTCCAGGTTTTTACAGTGTTGCTTTTGGAATTTTGATCTAATTCATGGATATTCCTGACTGCTGAATTTTACTGTGGCTTTTTGACTTTGCATTTTCCTCTATTTTGTAACCATTTTGCATCAATAAAAAGGGATGGTTTTTCCCACAGTCAAGTGCGGTGGATTGTTATCTTATGGTCTCGTTTCCGGCTCTGGATTGCAACAGTTTGTTGTAGGTTTTCGGGCTATATGGCCTTGTTCTAGAAGCATTCTCTCCTGACGTTTCGCCTGCATCTATGCCATAGATGCAGGTGAAACATCAGGAGAGAATGCTTCTAGAACATGGCCATATAGCCTGAAAAACCTACAACAACCCAGTGACTCCAGCCATGAAAGCTTTTGATAATATATTGTCTTTGTTTGCATATCTTACAAGCATTCTGAGATATTTCTTAGTCAATAAAATATATGTAATCAATTTTAGAGATTGGCAACTGTCCTTAATTTTTTTCCAGTTTATGACTTTCACTAATACAAAGAAGGCATGTATTTTGCAATTAGTAGAGAATCTGTAGAGAATTTGTAGAGAATCTTCAAATAGACATCGATCCCTAAAAGTAAAAAAATGGCGATCCCTAAACATAAATACATTATTCAATGGTTAAAAGATGGAAGCTTAACTTATTTAATTACGAAAACCAAGCGTCTATCTACTAGCCCTTTGAAGCAATATGAACCTGCAAGCTTTATTGTCTCACTTTAAAAAAAAGAGTGTTTACCAGATGCAATACATCTCTCCTTTTTTGAGCTGTGGAACAAGAAACGATTCACAAAGATATAAAGCTAAGGCAGTCTTCCCTTCTTTTGCGATGTTGCTGATGATTTCAATGCCATCCTTGCAATCGGTCCGCAGCAAGTGCTAGGCAATCAAAACAAGAGCAATTAAGGCCAATTCAGAAAAATTAAACATTTAACAATAACTGAAATGCTGGATTGGGGTTTTCTTTGGAATTTCTTCTGAAGGACATTTGCAATGGTAGGTAAAATGGAAATGATTCCAGACAAATAATGTGGTTTTTACATTTTGGCAATGTGAAACCTGGTTTCAGTAAAATGTAGCACAAATGCATTCCGTGCATAAGGGATTCTCTGTACTAAGCATTCACATGTAACAGAAGCTATCAACTTGAACTACCCCTCCTCAATTAGCAGTTTTAACTTCTGTGGATTTGATTATTAATGGACTTGATTAAAGCACTTCTTTCTAGGAATCTGTAAGTCCTCCAATGTGACCCTATGGCCAATTTACTTCCATCATGCTGGAGGATCCAGGGATTTCTAGAGACAACACCTCTAAGTGTGTTCTGCGCGCTACACCACTGGAGAAATTACACTGTTTAGCCAGTGTAATTTCACCACCTGACATTGCACCACCTGACATCTGCCAGGAAGTAGCAGCCAATAGTGAAAGGACCAAGGCAGAGACATCTCCAGCTCATCCCTTGTTTGGGTATCAGCCAGCACATAAACGATTTAAATCAAGAAATAGTTTTCTAAGATCTACAGAGACACTCGCTGGAACACCCCAGCAAGCGAGAGTCCAAAAGTGGCAGGCTCAAACCCAGAACCTCAATCAATGGCTGATACCAAATGAGAGACTTCCTCCTGGGCACACAGAAACCTGGGGGACTTGGAAGGCGCTGAACAGACTGCGCTCTGGCACCACGAGATGCAGAGCCAAGCTTAAGAAATGGGGCCAGAAAGTGGAATCCACGACATGCGAGTGTGGAGAAGAGCAAACCACTGACCACCTGCTGCAATGCAGCCTGAGCCCTGCTACATGCACAATGGAGGACCTTCTTGCAACAACACCAGAGGCACTCCAAGTGGCCAGATACTGGTCAAAGGACATTTAATAGAATACCAAGTCTTTGATTGTAGGTGAACTATAAATCGCAGCAACTACAACTCCCAAGTGACAAAATCAATTTTTTGAGTGATGGCCACTCCTTGGGTTAGTAGGTGCCTTGTGGACAAATTTGGCGGCAATTTGTCCAGTGGTTTTTGAGTTATGTTAATCCCACAAACGAACATTACATTTTTATTTATATAGATGACCTGCACTTTGTACTTAGGCCAGAGACAGATCAGTAGCCAGTGGAGCTGTCGCAACATGGGAGTCGTCCTCTCACAATACGGCATTCTGGTTGGTAACCTGGCTGCCGATCTCTGAACTAGTTGCAGTTTCCAAACTATCTTCAAAGGTAGCCTCATGTAGAGAGTGTTGCAGAAGTCCAGACAGGAAGTAACCAAGGCATGGACTACTGTGGCCAGATCTGGCATATCAAGGTACATGTGCAGCTGTCACACAAGTTTTAATTGTGCGAAGGTGCTCCTGGCCACCACCGACACATGGGCCTCCAGGGTCAGCGATGAGTCCAGGATGACCCTCAGACTGCGAACCTGTGTCTTCAGGGAGTGTGATCCTGTCCAATGCAGAATGTAACTCCAAACCCTGATCTACCTTCCAACCAAGCTGGGTACTTCATGGAATTCAACCTTGTACAGACAATAGCTTTTCAGACATCACTAATTCTGGATGTAGCTGTGGATCTTCTCCACCTCTGTTGTCATAATTTCAGCAGAAATAGAAGTGACGTGAGGAGAAGCTGGGCCTGCATAAGTTGTGAACTTCTGCTGTACCCAGTTGCACCATTTACATTTACCGTCACAAGTACGTCTGGTGGGGACAAGAGACAGGGCCTTCTCAGTGGTGGCCCTTCGGCTATGGAACGCCCTCCCTAGAGAGATTAGATCTGCTCCCTCTTAATGTTTCAGAAGCAAGTTAAAATATGGCTATTTGAGCAAGCGTTTACAAATGCAGACTAATGGATATAGGTAACTGATATAGGAAACCAAACGACTTTACAATGCTTGATAATATAGGAGACGCTAATGGTATTGTTTTTATTGCCTTGTTGTGTTTTATGCTGTTTTAATGTTTTAATTTGTATTATGATATTATGTATACTGTTTGGTTGGAAACCGCCTTGAGTCGCCGATAGGCTGAGAAATACGGTATACAAATACAGTAAGTAAGTAAATAAATAAATACTACGTGACGTGTCTTTAAAAAACACAATAATGTGTACCAACCCACAGATTAAACGTATATGTTTCAATATATGGTTCTATGGTTTACCTGTAGAGGTGATTACCGTATATACTCGAGTATAAGGCGACCTGAATATAAGCCGAGGCACTTAATTTTACCACAAAAAACTGGGAAAACAGATTGGCTTCAGTATAAGTCGAGGATGGGATATGCAACAGATACTGGTAAATTTCAAAATAAAAATAGATACCAATAAAATTATATTAATTGAGGCCTCAGGAGGTTAAATGTTTTTGAATATTTTCATAAACATAAAACTTGCATACCCTTCAAATAAAAATAGAGTAAAATAATAAATGTAATAATAACAATAATAATAAATAGAGTAAAATAATAAATGTAAAAATAACAACAATAATAAAGTATAATAATAATAATAATACATTTATTACATATTTATAACAGAGTAAAATAATAAATAACCATGACTAGGCTTATACTCGAGTATATACAGTATTATTATTACTATTAATACTATTAATACTATTATTATTACTATTATTATTATTATTATAGGCAAGACAAATGTGCAGCTACACAAAACAGTACCTCTTGAAACAGCTGGTCTTCCTCAGATGACATATAAAGACACGTGAAATACGCTTGATGGAAGTAAAGGTCTTTGCTAATATCTGGATGATTCATACAAGCTTTGATAAGAGCCATTGCCTCTGGGATGCGCTCACAGGCAATAAGGTATCTGGCACGTAATTCAAAGAACAGTGGGTTTTCAGAGCTTAAATATTTGTTTACTGGCAAAACAAGAAGACAAATAATTAGATTGTTAACAAAACACTGTATGATGCTATGTAATTTAAACTAAAATACATTTCAGAAAGATAGCTATGAGGTCAGTAGCAAGTCAAAGGTTTGTATACTAATAGCTTCAGGAGCTAGAAAATTCCTACTAACGAAAAAAGCACTCAAGTTTTCAATGGAAGTGCCCCTCAATCTAGTTTCTCTGACTGTTTAATGAAAACTACAATAGCAAATATTCAAAGACAGTGTTAATCTGAAGAGAGAGAAAAATGTAGTTTGTGGCATAAGCTTCTGCAGGTTAAGAATACATTATCACATCAGCTATGGATGTAATAATGAGAGCTGTTCATAAATATGTTCCTTTCTCACTTTCATGAGGGTCCTGTGCCCCAAATCCCTGCAAAAGAGAAGGGCCTACATTATTGAAGCTGATGAGTGGGATAAAAATGCCTTACGTAAATAAAATACTAAACACTAATTCCACATTATTCTTTCTATGCTAAAGCCAGTGGCAGATCAACGACTTAAATCAAGAAATAGTTTTCTAAGATCTACAGAGACACTCGCTGGAACACCTCAGCAAGCGAGAGTCCAAAAGTGGCAGGCTCAAACCCAGTATTTTATTTATGTAAGGCATTTTTATCCCACTCTTCAGCTTCAATAATGTAGGCCCTTCTCTTTTGCAGGGATTTGGGGCACAGGACCCTCAATGTGCAAATGTGTCTATAGGAAATCATATCACAATACTGCAGTGTTTCTCAACCTGGGGGTCGGGACCCCTGAGTGGGTCACGAGGGGGTGTCAGAGGGGTCACCAGAGACCATCAGAAAACACAGTATTTTCTTTTAGTCATGGGGGTCCTGTGTGGGAAGTTTGGCCCAATTCTATCATTGGTGGGGTTCAGAATGCCCTTTGATTGTAAGTGAACTATAAATCCCAGCAATTGCAACTTCCAAATGTCAGGATCTATTTTCCCCAAACTCCACCAGTGTCCACATTTGGGCACATTGAGCATTCGTGCCAAATTTGGTCCAGATCCACCATTGTTTGAGTCCACAGTGCTCTCTAGATGTAGGTGAACTACAACTCCTAAACTCAAGGTCAATGCCTACCAAACCCTTCCAGTATTTTCTGTGGGTCATGGGAGTTCTGTGTTCTAAGGTGGGTTCAATTCCATCATTGGTGGAGTTCAGGATGCTCTTTGATTGTAGGTGAACTACAAATCCCAGCAGCTACAACTCCCAAGTGACAAAACCAATCCCCCCTCCAACCCCACCAGTATTCAAATTTGGGCCTATCGAGTATTTGTGCCAAATTTAATCCAGTGAATGAAAATACATCCTGCATATCAGATATTTACATGACGATTCATAATAGTAGCAAAATGACAGTTATGAAGTAGCAAGGAAAATAATGTTATGGTTGGGGGTCACCACCACATGAGGAAGTGCATGAAGGGGTCGCAGCATTTGGAAGGTTGAGAAACACTGCAATACTGTATCTCAATATTGATTGACGGTAAAAGATTAGTACCTATCTCCTGAGAAACTGGCTTTCCTTTAAGAACAGCTTGTAAAACAGGATCCTCCCAAGGCCCTCCGTCTCTGATAATTCGAGTCACTAGCTCCAAGTAAACACTTCCATATCTGCTCAAGAGGTTCTGGCTTTCCTGAAAAGAAAATATTTAAGCAACGTAAGTAGAGCTTATGTTTGGATGCGTGACACAAAGTGCCACAGACACTAGTAACAATCATAACTTGTGTTTCCCAAATGCATAAACAATAGGAAGTTACCTGTATTGAACCTAGTATATCTTTCAAAGGATCTTCATAGAATTCATCCTTCCCGAAGAACAGCAGCAATTCAAAAAAACTCCTTAGAAAAACAAAACAGTCAGTCGTTAGAAACCACACCAAGAATAAATGCAATTATTATTTCAAATTCAAAATCTCCGTTCCAAACAAGTACTTTTAACTGCAGCAGAAGTTCTATGTATATATCAGAGAACTGGCATTATATGAGGGTTGAATGAAAAGTAATGCCTCCACCTTCGTTACTTGGGTTTGGATGGGAATATTTTAATAAATCAAACGCAGAAATAATCTTTAGAATGTGCTCTTTAATTACCACTATTCACTTTTCCACATAATCACCAGACAATTGGATACATTTCTGCCAACAATGAACAAGTTTTCTGAAGCTGTCACGGAAGAAGTCGACACTCTGTTTCCACAACCAGCCTCTCACAATTCTCTCAACGTACCGATCGTGCACAGATCTTCCGATATTCAAGCAAAGCAATAATGTGACCCACATGTTCTTGTGAAATGCCAATTATGCTAGAAATTTCTCACCGAGTGATACAACGATCGTCCTGAATCAATCTGTCAACCTTTTGCTTGTGAAACTTGGTGGTTGCTGTCACAGGACGTCCAACTCTTTGTCACGCAAGTCAGATGTTCCCACCTCAACATCTTTAAACTTACTCGCCCAACGACACACAGTACTCACATCAACACAATCTCTATAAACAGTTTGCATTCTCTGATGAATCTGCTTTGAGGTGACACCTCCTGCTGTCAAGAATTCAATGACTGCACGTTGCTTAAGTCGCATTGACCGACCATCAGAGTTCCATACTTCGCAGAGTTCCATACTTCGCACTTTAACAACACAACCATTCCATGCTAAGGCTTCCCACCAAAATGGAATTGTAGAGACAAGTCTACTGAACAAGCCAGTACCTGCCACATACCAGTCTGCCATCTGTTGAGGAGTTATGAAGGTGGAGGCGTTCCATTTCATTTAACCCTTGTATGTCATCTTTAAATCACCCAATAGAAGTATAATTCTTTTTACAAACTCAAGCTCCAGAGCTTTACTGTGTCTAGGGCCAGACCTTAGGACAGCTGGTTAATCACCAGCAGCAATAGATCACACCAATTAAAAGATTGGCAGTTTGATGCCTGGGTTGGGGTGAGCACCCGGCCTTCAGCCCAGCTCATTGTCCACCTACGCAGTTCAAAAACAGCTGTGAGAGAAATTAGGTACCGTTTAAGCCAGAAGATATTTTAAGGCACCATAAAAAGGAAATAACAGTAAATGATGATCAAAGGAAGGAGGAAATTTGTGATCAAGGGCTCTTTGTCATAGAAGATGGAATGACAGCACCCCCCTGTGGCCAGAATCAAGCACAACCTCCAGGATGCCAAAGTTGGGGGAAATGGCAACATATACCTCTATCTGTTGTCTGTCCTGTCTGTTTAACGGCACTGAATGTTTGCCATGTATGTGTTCTGTGATCCATCCTGAGTCCCCTTTGGGGTGAGGAGGACAGAATATAAATACTGTAAATAAATAAATAACCTCAAAATTACTAAGTACAAAAACACCCAAAGATGGAACGGATGAAGTGAACTTCACTTCAGATATGAATCTAGAACACTAATATAATGAAGCCTGAATGATAATTAAAAGCTCAAATACTGTTGATCTTTATCATTCTTCCCTTGCAGAGCACAAGATGCACCCATCAGCATTAATTTGGCCTTGTTAGGAGCCAGTTTCCACTCATACATGAGTGAAAGTTGAGCCTCACATCTTGGAAGTGCCAGGTGAGAAGCTCAAATCATAGTAAAAAGATGTTACTGACCATTAACTGCTAGGCAAAAAACAAAACGAAACGAAACGAAAACATAACAATGGCATAGCAAAGCCCTTTCAGATGCATCCAGCTACCAAACTACTTCCAGCTTTCCTCCTAGTTTTGGAGTTGGGAAGTTTACAAGAAATGGTCAGGCTTCAAAACTGAAATGAGGGCTAACTGGTTGTCATTATGGCAAGTGGAAGTACTGAAGGCTGTTTATCTCAGCAACAAGGAAAGCTGGATAAGCAACAGTAACCTAGAGTAGCCTTCCCTAGCTTGGAGATCTTCCAAAACTTTTGACTACAATTCAATCTGTTCTTGCCACAGAATCTATGAACAGACATAGGAGTTGTATGAATCATCTGGAAGGCACCAAGTGTGGAGTGTAGCTGCAGATCTCACCAACTACTGATGCCCACATAATTCCAATATACTGTATATACTCGAGTATAAGCCTAGTTTTTCAGCCCCTTTTTTAGGCTGAAAAAACTCCCCTCGGCTTATACTCGAGTCAAGGTTATTTATTATTTTACTTTATTATTAGTATTATTATTATTTCATGTATCATTGTACTCTGTTATTATTACATTTACAGTATTTTACCCTATTATTATAACATTTATTATTTTATACTATTTATGATTATTATTTCATTTATTATTTTACTTTATTATTATTGCATTTATTATTTTAGTCTATTATTACATTTATTATTTTACTCTAGTATTGTTGGAAGGATACGTAAGCACATTTACACTGAAGAAGGTTAGAATAATGATTTAATCAGAGTTGCACAGTCTTATCTCAAATATCAGTTTTATGTAAATATTCAAAAACATTTCACCTCCTGATGCCTCAAGTAATGTAATTTTATTAGTATCTATTTTTATTTTGAAATTTATTTTGAAATTTACCTTTTTGGGGGGCTGAAAAAGTCCCTCTCGGTTTATACTCAAGTCAAGGTTATTTATTATTTTACTCTGCTATAAATACGTAATAAATGTATTATTATTATTATTATTATTATTATTATTTTACTTTATTATTGTTGTTATTTTTACATTTATTATTTTACTCTATTTATTATTATTGTTATTATTACATTTATTATTTTACTCTATTTTTATTTGAAGGGTATGCAAGTTTTATGTAAAAATTACAGTTTTATGAAAATATTCAAAAATATTTAACCTCCTGAGGCCTAAATTAATATAATTTTATTGGTATCTATTTTCATTTTGAAGTTTACTCGTAGCGGCTGCATTTCCCACCCTCGGCTTATACTTGAGTCAATATGTTTTCCCAGTATTTTGTGGTAAAATTAGGTGTGTTGGCTTATATTCAAGTCGGCTTATACTCGAGTATATATGGTATTTTTAATCTGGGTTGTTGTAGGTTTTTTCGGGCTATATGGCCATGGTCTAGAGCAGGGGTCCACAAACCTTTTAAACAGAGGGCCAGGTCACAATCCTTCAAACTGTTGGAGGGCTGGATTATAATTTGAAAAAAAATGAATGAATTCCTATGCACGTTGAACATATCTTATTTGTAGTGCAAAAACACTTAAAACAATACAATAATTTAAAAAAAGAACAATTTTAACAAATATAAACTTATTAGTATTTCAATGGGAAGTGTGGGCCTGCTTTTGGCTGATGAGATAGGATTGTTGTTGTTGTGTGCTTTCAAGTCGTTTCAGACTTAAGTTGACCCTGAGCGAGGGCCGGGTAAATTACCTTGGAGGGCCGTATCCAGCCCCGGGCCTTAGTTTGAGGACCGCTGGTCTAGAGGCATTCTCTCCTGACATTTCGCCTGCATCTATGGCAAGCATCCTCAGAGGTAGTGAGGTCTAATCTATTATTATCTTTTAATCTATTATTATTTTATTTCTCACATTTCTGCCCTATTTTCCCAGTAAAAAAGAAGCTCAAGGTGGCAAAAGTTAATTAAAAAGCAAACTGAAAAGTGTGTGGAACAAAATAAGAATGGTTAAATTGTATTACATAAGAGGTTATAATAATAATTGATAGAGCCATTTAAAGGGCCGCTTTTGCTTTTTCAGAAGGTTTCTACAAGAAACAAGAGCATGAACTGATCATAAAAGTGGGAGCACAGGAAAAAGACTGCTCCACTGTACATAGTAAATGGGTCCCTGCAAATGTCCTGAAGATGTTAATATCCAAAAATAGCCATGTTGAAAGCCATTAAGGATTTTAAACATTGAAATGGACACCCTTAACGGGGCCCAGGAAGCAAAGGACAACTAGTATGTACTTCCAAAATTGGATGAACCTGACCTTGACACCGTCTATCTGTAAGCAGAGTTGTTCCTACACTAAACGGGGTTCGGCAAGTACATTCCTCACCACTGCTGCAATCTGGGAGTCCAGCTGACACACTGCTTTTGCTTACTGAATACGCAGCTTAAAATGTACTCAAATAGAAGCCTTCTGATCTTTGCGGGGGAAGAGGGGCAGGAGGAGAAAGGAGAGAGAGAAAAGGAAGGAAGGAGGGAGGGAAGGAGGCAGAGCCCTATTGCACAAGCAAAATCCTAACCTCCACCCACAAGGCTCTCAATTTGTGGTAAAGAAGAGGTGGATTATCTAGGCAGCATCTATCAAAGCTTCTCCTAACAAGTCTGCACCAAATAAGAGAGGACAGCCTCTATCATTCTCAGAATCATTACATTTGCTGATGGTGATGATAATGGCTGATGCATATCCAGTACAGGTAGAAGGGAGAAGCAGGTAAGAAATCATCACCACCGCTATTTCAAAACAGAAGCAAATAAAACAATTGTGTCTAGAAGCGTCAAATGTGAGTTATTTTTGGCCTCCAACTGCCTACAAATTGTTTCCCTATCACAGGGTTTTCTTGGCAAAGTTTGTTCAGAGGGGATCACTTCCTGTTTTAAGAAAACGCCTCTCTTGAACTTTAAAAAGTGGCAAAAATGTTGTGGGTTGTTGTGGGTTTTTTCGGGCTATATGGCCATGTTCTAGAGGCATTCTCTCCTGACATTTCGCCTGCATCTATGGAAAGCATCCTCAGAGGTAGTGAGGTCTGTTGGAACTAGGAAAATGGGTTTATATATCTGTGGAAAGGCCAGGGTGGGACAAAGGACTCTTGTCTGCTGGAGCTAGGTGTGAATGAGTCTGCACTGCAGACTACTTCAACCAGAGAAGTCAGCCATAGCAGAGCACCTGAGGAACCAACCTGGATACAGCATACTGTTTGAGAACACAGAAATGCTGGACCACTCGAGCAACCACCATGTCAGGCTACACAGAGATGCCATTGAAATCCACAAGCATGTGGACAATTTCAACAGAAAAGAGGAAACCATGAAAATGAACAAAATCTGGCTACCAGTATTAAAAAACTCTAAAATTACAACAGCAAAACAGCAGAGGGAAAACAACCAGGGACATCTAATCACCTCTCAACAAAAGATTGCTCCAGGCACTGCCAGGCTATCAAATGCTAATCAAGGTGGTCAGTTGAAACATTCACACCTAGCTCCAGCAGACAAGAGTTATTTCCTGTTTAATTCTTCTGTACTTATTTTGAAAGTAGTTGTTATACTTCAGAAATGTTGTTTCCATTGCTGCTACAAACTAGGTTGAATTGGTTGAGACTCAATGAGATATTTACTGAAAAACTATAGCAAAATGTGCTACAGGATGTCCCACAAAAAAAGGAATTTTTGTATGTATTATTGAAGGCTTTCATATGAGGATGCTTGCCATAGATGCAGGCGAAGCATCAGGAGAGAATGCCTCTAGAACATGGCCATATAGCCCGAAAAAACCTACAACAAACCAGTGATTCCAGCCATGAAAGCCTTCGACAATACATGTCTCCCATTGTTCTAGTGTACATTAGGGGACATCTGAGAGGAATTCTTTTGCAGCAAGGGGGTGTGGTGGGGTAACACAATTCACTAGATTTCCATAATTACCCATTATTGCTATAGAATGGTTGTTACATTATATTTGGTTTTAATGATTTTAATTTATAGTTATATGTTAGTGTTTAATTATTATGATTTTTTTCCTGTCTACATGTATGCTGGCATTGAATTTTGCCGTTAGTATGTTGTAAACCATCTTGAGTCCCCCCTGGGGTGAGAAAGGCAGTATGCGGCATACATATAGTAAATAAGTAAATGAATATTTGTTTTTGCATGTTTGATTCTTTTGCAAAGTTTGAATCTTTTGCAAACATTTAAAGAAATGCAGAACATTATATAGTCCTCACAGTTCATTTGTGATTCAACAAATCATCATAGAAATACAACTAGAGAAGCAAATGTTTACTTACAAAGCTAGGCTACTCAACACATACTGGACATGCTCACATTCCGCTGGAAATGATACACATGCTGATGTGAAACAACAGAGAGCTGTCTGAAGGACTTGAAGCTGTGGCAGAGGAACCTGCCACCTTCCAGCATAGTCTTCAACAACCTAAACGAATGAAGGGAAAAAATAAATAAGCAAACAACAAAATATACTGGAATCATTTTACAGTTACAACTTGTTTCACCGAACGTACGTCTATCAAAATATTTTCTAGACACTCCAGGTTATTCTAGGCTATACTTCCACCGGAAATTACCATAAAGTCATCTTGGAGGACCCAGTAAATTATGAGAGATACCCTTCTACGAATATTCTAGATGTTCTAAGATGAAACTTCAGAAGAAGTTGTTCATCCCAATAAAGACCTAAACGGTTCCGGCCCAACTTACCTATCCGAACGTGTCTCCACTTACGAACCTTCCAGGAAGTTAAGATCATCTGGGGAGGCCCTGCTCTCGATCCTGCCCGGCCTCATAGGCGCGTTTGGCGGGGACGAGTGACAGGGCCTTCTCAGTGGTGGCCCCTCGGCTGTGGAACTCCCTTCCTGGGGATATTAGATTGGCCCTTCCTCCCACCCTACCCCCGACCTTTAGGAAAAGAGTAAAAACCGGGCTCTTCGAGCAAGCTTTAGGAACCTCGTTGTAACCGGATAAACTCAGTATTGTGAACGAATATTTTAATGGTTTAATTATGCAAATGGCCATGGATTAAAACCCTGAAGTCATTGATTTTAATAGTTTTAAATTGTTTTTATAGGAATTTTATTATGTGATTTAACCTGTTTTAAATGATGTATTTATGTGTGTTCGGCATCTAATAGTTGGCAGTCTGTATGCTGCCCTGAGTCGCTTTTGGACTGAAAAGGATGGGATAAAAGTGTGGTAAATAAATAAAGTAACATTTGCTATTCCTTTTCCCACTGAAATTTCAGGAATTTACCTCCTGCAAATACAAGGCTCATACTGCATTACTGGTTTGATTGATGCCCTATTTTTCCACCAATGACCCAAAATACTAAGGAGGCTGTCGAGGTCCTGAACCGGTGCTTGGCCGCTGTGATGGTCTGGATGGGGGCGAACAAATTGAAATTGAATCCAGACAAGACAGAGGTACTCCTGGTCAGTCGCAAGGCCGAACAGGGTATAGGGTTACAGCCTGTGTTGGATGGGGTCGCACTCCCCCTGAAGACGCAGGTTCGCAGTTTGGGTGTGATCCTGGACTCATCGCTGAGCCTGGAGCCCCAGGTTTCGGCGGTGACCAGGGGAGCATTCGCACAGTTAAAACTCGTGCGCCAACTGCGACCGTACCTTGGGAAGTCTGACTTGGCCACAGTAGTCCACGCTCTGGTTACATCCCGCCTTGACTACTGCAACGCTCTCTACGTGGGGTTGCCTTTGAAGACGGCCGGGAAGCTCCAACTAGTCCAACGTTCGGCAGCAATGATACTAACGGGAGCGGAGCGCAGGGAGCATACAACTCCTCTGCTGCACCAGCTCCACTGGCTGCCGATCTGCTACCGGGCTCAATTCAAAGTGCTGGCGTTGGCCTTTAAAGCCCTAAACGGTTCTGGCCCAACTTACCTATCCGAACGTATCTCGGCCTATCAGCCCGCCAGGACCCTAAGATCTTCTGGGGAGGCCCTGCTCTCTATCCCGCCTGCTTCACAGGTGCGGCTGGCGGGTACGAGAGACAGGGCCTTTTCTGTGGTGGCCCCGCGGCTATGGAACGCTCTGCCCTTGGAGGTAAGATCAGCCCCTTCATTGATGATATTCCGAAGAAGATTGAAGACCTGGATGTTTAGGCAGGCATTTGGTTAACCCAATGCAACGAATGGTAACTGACTAAAGGACTGGCAACATGGATGACGAACTGGATCACGTTTTTAGTTAAGAGTCGAACTGGATTGGTATTGATGTATGAATTGTGTTTTTATGTTTTTTATGTCTTTTATGCTTTTAACTTTTTTACTGTTGATTGTTATATTATGTTGTAAACCGCGTTGAGTCGCCGGCTAGGCTGAGAAACGGCGGTATATAAATATAGCAAATAAAATAAATAAAATAAATAAAATTGATGTACATTATTTTCTTTTATCTCGGTTAATAATAATAATAATAATAATAATAATACTTTATTTGTACCCTGCTACCATCTCCCCAAGGGACTCGGTGCGGCTTACATGAGGCCGAGCCCAAACACAACAATACAAGCAATAATAACAACAATACAAGCAATTAAAAACACATAGACAATAAGAAACAACATTATCAATAAGACAACACATAATTAAAGACAGTGCGAAGGTCAAATGTTAGGTTAAAATTGGAAATAATGCTGGGACATTATTTATCTCTACAGCCACCCTGTGAAACTGGTTAGACTGGTGGAAGTGCCAAGGTCATCAGTGGATTTCAAGTTCAATGCCACGGAGAACCCCTACAATCAAATCTGACAGAAATACAGAGCTTTCTAAACATTTTATGTCTGTGACACACTTTTTAGACATGTATCATTTAGAGACACAGTACTTCAGTTATACTAGCAAACAGGAGGTTAAACCAATACCTTATAAGATATAGGGAAATATACATAAACTGTAATAATGAAATGTATGGGGACACAACACATCTCATGAGAACCTTTCATTTATATTTTTAAATATATATTTTTGTAAGATAATAATCAATTAGAAATGAGATGGAAGAGGAGAAATTTTGAAATGAGAGGAAGACTCTGATTCGGCTGATCTCAGGATACTTACAATTTGAAAGGCTGTTTTATTTTGGCACTTCACATGGAACCAAAATTTCATATAAACAACCAAACCACTTTATTACCATATCATTGCATCAGAGCAGTCCTTGGGAAACCAGTTTGCCTTGGGAATCTTTTGACATGTCTAATATCAATCTGCTTTATTTTTGCCTTTGTCCACTTCCTTACTCTTTAAATCAAGGGAATATTAGATACAGTAGAGTCTCGCTTATCCAACATAAACGTTGGATAAGTGAAAATGTTGGATAATAAGGAGGGATTAAGGAAAGGTCTATTAAACGTTAAATGATGTTATGATTTTCCAAATTAAGCACCAAAACATCATGTTTTACAACAAATTGACAGAAAAAGCCGTTCAATGCATGGTAATCCTATGAAGTAATTACTCTATGAATTTACCACCAAAACATTGCGATGTATTGAAACAGCTGTGGATTTGGGCGAGAGGCAGACTGTGTTGGATAATATAGAACATTAGAAGAGCGTATGTTGGATAAGCGAGTGTCTACTGTACACATGTAAGCAGTTATCTTCCACATATGATAGATATAAATAAGTAAGAAGAGACTTTGAGCTGAGAATCAGATCTGCATAGAAAACTTCTGGTACAAATGACTATATACTGTCATAATATATATAATTATGCAGCATCAAAATAAAATACATGAAAATTATTTCAACAAAAAGTTTTAATATATGGCTGGATTTAAGATAAAATGACAATAAAATGTTTCTGCAATACAGTTATCTCTGCACATTTGTGGTTTTGCCTCTTTCAGATTTGTTTATTCGTGGATTCAATTTAAGATGTTCTCTCTTGGAATCTGTAGGCCC